>NC_083099.1:79140400-79450816 GCF_949774975.1 Lagenorhynchus albirostris | reverse complement strand
TCCATGTTTTCTCCCTAGGCCCTCAGAAAAGTATGTCAGGGGATCACTATTCTGCTAAGAACCTTTTCCCCAAGAAGGCCTTCAACTTAATGACATAGAATACTGATTTATTATTTTCTCAAGTCTCTAGGAAGCAGAATCTCTAAGTTTCCAGGCTATGTTCTAGCTAGCTTGGCATTTAACTTAAATCCTTTCTGCTGTGGCCCAAATCCACTAATTTCATGCTCACTGAGAGCCAACTGTACACCAGACCGTGTGCTAAATGCAGGGCTACAATGGTGAGCAAGTCATAGAGCCTGCCCTCAAGAAGCTCACAGTCTTTGGGTCTGGGCACTGGTGGTGAAAAGAAATAGGAGGTTTTTTAGACTATGCTCATTTGCAAACCACTTCCAACACATTTGCAAACCACCACTCAGCTGATTCTAACTTATAAAGCAATTTACCAAGTTGTAACCTATATCTGTTGGGGCATACTGGCCCCACGAGGACTCCGTCAGGGAGCTATATGTATCATGGTTTGCGTAATACAGGTATACAGGTATATCGTTCGGGACCTAATGTATGGGACAGAGCACATCTCCTTGGTCACCTGGGGAGTTAGGCAGTGTCTGAGTGGTGGAAGGGCCTGGTGGCAACAGGGATACCTGAACCAGCGTGGAGGCTGCAACTCACCTGGTGCTTTTGGAGCTCCTCAACATATCTGGTCATTTCCTCCTCTGTATGGGTCTGGGCCCCCTTCTGATTCTTTCCTGTAAGAAGAACCAAGGCTCAGAGCAGTGGTGGCTGAGGGAGGCCAGTTAGGGATCCCCACTAATATCTACCTTTTAGGCTCTCAATTTCATTTCCCATTTACCATATGGAAGGCGAGGTGAATTACCCACATTTCTCTAACTATAAAGTGTCCCAGTGCAATGGACACCTCCAAAGTAATGTGCGTGGGTAGTAAGTGACTGGGCCAGGGCCCAAATCCAGGCCAAGGGGAGACAGATGGAGCTGGGGTTCTAGAAAACTTTTCTGAAACATCTCTTTGTAGAAGGGTGACAGTGGTGATGCTGGCTTGTGCATGGCCCCCTCCTCCCCAAACTCTCCCTGACATCTCTATCTCCCAACCCACCCTGCCCATGTCTCAACTATCTCAACTTTCTCTTTTTTGGGGGACCCAATGCTGTTAATTCAAACATGTCTATGAACATGCCTCCTTTTCCTGCTTGGCATGGATGGCAAGCAAGAGTCATTTTGTCTTCCAACCACCTAAGTCTTTGACATATAGGATTTCCTAAGCTGTCATAAGGATTAAGTGGGTTAATATGTAAAGTGCTTAGAAGAAATGCATGTAGTTCTCACTCTTATGCATTTGCTTTATTATTATTACCATTCTAATCTCTTATCAACATTTGATCTTGTCCTGGGTCTCGAACCTCTCTTGTTCCAAACCTCTGGAGTGACTTTCCAACATAATGCATCTGGCATAAGTGCTTTGCCCTCAGTGCTGCCCCCTGAGAGCTCTGACATTACAAGTATGAGCCAGTCTCTTGCTCCCCAGTTTCCCTGCTGGGACCCAGCCACTGCACTCTTCCCCACCATCCCCACCCTGACTTCTCTCATGGTGATTTCACGACGGAAGTTGTCTCCGTGCCGTCCCTTCTTTCTGCGTGAGGTGCACAGCTCACCGTCACAGGTCATGGCTGTGCAGACCCAGTTTCCACAGGCACACACACAGCGGTTACAGTCCACCTCGGTCTCAGCTCCATCAGCATATGTTTCGTCCTCCAGAGCACACTCTGTGGGACCAGAAATAAGAGGCAAGAGTTTAGGGCGAGGGTGGAACAGGACGTCTTGGCTATAGTCTGTGCATGTTACCCCTTTCCCAGACAAGACCTGCTTGTCCCTCAGAGGCACCATATCTGAGCAAACGCCACCAACAACCTGAAGATTTCTGGACCTGAATCTCAGCTCGGAGATGCTGGGCTGGCGCCCAGTCTAGAATCATGGAAGGGAATTTTCTTAGTAAGCTCTGCAGAGTTCCATGATCCCCTCTATCTTGGCCCCCTCTAAATGTCCCCACTCCCTACAACCCCCTCCCTATTTCTTAGGTTAGGCATACTCTTCTCTGGAGGGTTGAAGGCTGGATTGAGACACTTGAGGAACTCTTGGAAGCTGAGTTTCCAGTCAGCATTTTCATCAGACAGTTCAATGAGAGCATCGATACAGAGTCCTCTGAAATGAAACACAGGAGAAACGTGTCAGCAAGACCTCAGCTTCAGTCCCAAAGAAAGGAATTAAGCATCAGGATTACATAGACCTAGGCCTCCGCAGGTGGCCAAGGGGACTATTTAAAGAGAACATTTCTACACTGACCTCCTACAACCATTATGCGACCCGACTCCTGTAAGCATACAATCTTTAGTTTATTATATGGGATGTCAGATCACTCAAGCTGTTCAAATATGCCCAAGATGACTAAAGTTTCCTGGATGGTTTTGTCCACTTGGATTGGCAAATGTTTCACCACCTGCATACCTTCCACTAGCAGTTGCCTTTCCCCATGCTATGCATGTCAAGTCAACCCAACTAGAAAAATCAAACAGAAGTGGTAGGAACAGATGATATGAAATGCATGTGTGATTTGAAAGAACATGAGTTGAAGCCAGCATCACCACTATCACCCTTCTCCAAAGAGATCTTTCAGAAAAGTTTTCTAGAACTCCAGCTCCCTCCGTCTCCCCTTGGCCTGGATTTGAGTTCTGGCTCAACCACTTACAACCCAAATGGCCTTGGGCTAGTTATTCAACCTTCCCGCACCTGTTTTCTCATCTGTAAAATGGGAACGAGGAGCCCTCCTTCACTGGGATATTATGGGGATCAGATGTTGAACTTGTAAAATATTACCTCATTTCAGGTTATCAAAATATGAAGGATTTACAGATATTATACTTTAAGGTCATGGGCTATTATTAGGAAAGAATCCTAGAATCTGGGTTTCATGCTTTGAAATCTTTTGAACAAATAGGTGCTTTTCCTATTTTTAATTCTTACCAGTATACTGGAACCACACCAGAAGTTTCTTAGGGGTTAATTTTTATTAATATTTACTCTGGAATAATACCAGAAAAGGAGAGGAACGTGCTTACATTTGTAACAATTAGAGTTCTCTACATGAAATAGCACTGGTTATCTTAAAATCAGAACTAAAGCTATTTTAGACCTATCGTTAAATAGAACATTAAAGTAATTCCTTAAGAAAATTAAACATTAAAACATCACCCATGACACTCAGAAACAACTTTGGTCTGATGTGATCATTTATTTTAAAATTAAATTCTTCCATCCCTTGCAATTTCTGGCCAAAAACAGTAACTACTTGATCCGATATCATAACGTTCACAGAAGAGACCAGGACAGAATCCCTATTTTGCTTCTTACTTCACATCGACTTTGACACTGGTGGCTCCTTTGCAGGTAGGAAGGGGTTCAAAGCTCTTCTCTTATCCAGCCTTCCCTCGTGGACCTCTCCCTTACCAGCTCACTCCACTCACCTAAGCAGCTTGTTGTTCCCCTGGTCTGCATAGGTAGTGATGTTGATGGCGGTTTCATTTTGCTCCACAAATTTCAAAAATTCGCTGGAGTCCAAGCGAGAGTCACCATTATCAAAGTTCTAGAAAGGGGACAAAGTGATCTTTCAGGAATGTTTTGTAAAACCCCAGCTCTATCATTCCCCCATTCAGCTTGACCCATCTCTGGTTCATCTTGTGCTTGACACTGTCCAACCCTGCTCTGCCCTTTGAGCAAAAAAGGTTCAAAGCCCTGGGGCACCCAGAGAAGGAAGGCACTGTGCCCCAAGATGAGAGAGTCAAAGTGTCTGGGCAGAGGTCACTGAGGGCCTTTCAGTCCTAGACCCTGCTCAGGATGGCAGCCTGAACCTAGGCCTGCACTGTCCAAGGAGCCTGGGGGTGCTTAAGAGGTCTCTGTAGCCGCATCCCTGACCTGTTCCAAACATTCTTGACTTCACTCCACCACTCCATGTTCTCAAACCCTAATGATCATGGAACAAACTTGTGAATCAGAATCTGTGTTGGAGCCCAGGATGTGTATTTCTAACAAGCTGCTTGGGAACAATGGTGCAGGTGACCCTCAGAGCTCACTTTGGGAATCACAGGACCATTTCTTGCTGCTTGAATTCCAGCCTCCCTGGCCTGCTCTCAGTGCTTACTTCTCACACTGGTACACCTAGCTGAACTCATCAGTGAGAAGTCAAAGGCAAAGGCCCCTGCATGTTATTTGCATTGTTAACCTGCCCGTGGAGGTGGTGCAAGCCCCCTACCCCTCCACCCTATGCTGCAGGCTACACTGTAGATGGTGCAGCCTGTCCTCATGACCCAGCTCACACCCCATGAGCACAAGGCAAGGGTGTAGTGAGTTCAGTACTGTCCTCCCTTTGGCAAGATGCTAAACTGAGACCTTAGCCATCTGGGACAATTCAGGATGCCCAGGCCCTAGCTGCAGGAGGAGGGTGGCAATTTCAAGGCTCTGATCAAAGTCCAAGTTGGATAACTGCTGCTCTCCTAAATAGTTCTAGTGGAAAAAATTTTTTTTTCAAAATTCTTTCCCTAGGCTGCCTCATATTGCTACCCTGGGAAATAGTCTGCACCCCCATGTTACTTTCAAAGTGGCTCCCAGGCGGTGGAAGGGATTCTGGAAGAAAAGTCTGACCAGGTGGAAGGGAAAGATAGAGCTACTGACTCTCCTTGCATGACTCATGTGTCATGTGCATTCTACACTAAGGTTGTAAATCTTTCCGTGGTATGTATGACGGGTACGTATAAAACAACCCTGTAGGCCTTTGCTTAATCCCTAGTTATCATTCTCATCCTAGTTCCTAGGAAAAGGTCTCAGATCTCTGGTCACTATACTTATACCCTGGCTCCAATTTCAGCCCTGGCCACCAGGAATTCAGGGTGTGTGTGTGTGTGAGACACGGTCATAAAAGGCTCTTTCTACCCGGTCTTCCCCTCTTCACTCTGTTATGCTTTTGTCTAAAAATTGTGACTGAAACACCAGTTGAGATGAGAGTCTGATTCTGGTTTTATCCAAATTCCGATTAGATTTGTTTTGCAACTGATTTTGATGTAAGGAATGCCGACTGGGCTAGAGGGCAATTCACTGGTTCAGAAACAGTCTCTGTGAGATACTGATCTCTCAGCAACGGGCAGCTGTCTGCCTAGTGGGAAGAAGCTTCCCTTTGAAGATTGCACCATATGGTTCTTTGATAATCATCAACAAGGAGATAGTGAAAACCCTGTTTTCTCAGAAGACACGGGGAAGAGTGAGCATTTGTTTGTCAGTCAGGAGTAAGCTTTCTTGGTTAGCATGAGAATGCCCTACAGAAAAGCTACTTTCTCAAGTGGCCTTGCAGTGTTTAGATGGGAGCCTATTAGAGAGAGTTACTGCCAGAGGAGGTGGAGATGTGTGGAGGGGGTGTGTGGCCCTGGTCCTTGAGAATCAAATTAACAGCACCTGCCAGTGATGCCCACGGCAGGGTACCATCAAGGGGCCACCAGAACGGTTACAAGGTCCCAGGAGGTCTCCTGGAAAGAGCGTCCTGGGCCCCATGGCTCCTGGGCTGTAATGACCACGGCAAAGTCACTGCTCACGACCGACCCAGCAGGTGCTGTTCACTTGGCTTTTGAAAAATCATTTTCTTTTAAGTAACCTTCTGCTCCTGTCTGACTCTCCTGGCTCCTTTCTGTAGACAAGGAAACACCCCTGCCCCCAGGGCTCTCTAATGTGGGAGTAGTTGAGAGAGAAGACAGAGTGAGAGGCTGTGCTTTCTCTTCTCAAACACTTGGAATCCAGAGAGATTTACTTTCTGTCACAGAGAGAAACTTCTACCCAAGGACGGTAACGCAAATGAAGTCCTAAATGACCAATATCCTACTTCAACCCAACCTGGTATGTTTCCATCTGTGGGGTCCATGATGCCAGTTAGAAAGAGGAAGCCACAGACTAGGCAGGTGTTGACCACATTCAGTGGCCACAGAGGTGCCAAGAAGTCCCTTGTGTGTGTGTGCGTTGCCCCCGAGTCCAGGCTGGCTAGGCCTGCGACACACCCTGGGGGCATGTGAGGGCATCCGTCTGGGGATGAGCCTCCAAGGGCATCTACCCAGAGATGTGTGTGTCTGTAAGTGAGGGGGTCTTTTGTGCAGGTGTGGGAATGCGGGCACCTGAACGTGTGTGTAGGATGTGTCTCTGTGTGGCATGCACATCTCTGTATGTGGTGTGTGTACGTCTGTGTTTCTGTGTGTGTTATGTTTATGAGTGTGATGTACCTATGTGTGCGACTATGTCCTTATCAGTCAGCAGGAAGAGCGCCATTAACTGCTTCTTCCAACAACTGTCTCAAGCTCTCTGAAAGATCTCCACATCGTGGCAGCCTTACTCATTGCTAAATACTATTCCCTCTCACGTTTTCCTCTTTGAAAGCAGCATCTTTCCTCCCTCCAACTGGAACGATCTGTTTCTTCAGCTAAACACAATGGGAACAGCAATATCTAGGTTCATGAAGAATTCTGGACCCATGAAACACCAGTCCATTGACTCTCCTCAGATGAAGAGAAACTCTGCAGGCCATGGATGGTCAAGTTAAAGACTTAGAGAAGGGCTTCCCTGGTGGCACAGTGGTTGAGAGTCCGCCTGCCGATGCAGGGGACACGGGTTTGCGCCCCGGTCCGGGAAGATCCCACATGCCTCGGAGCGGCTGGGCCCGTGGGCCATGGCCGCTGGGGCTGCGCGTCCGGGGCCTGTGCTCCGCAACAGGAGGGGCCACGGCGGTGAGAGGCCCGCGTACCGCAAAAAAAAAAAAAAAAAAAAAAGACTTAGAGAAAAGCCAAACTGGGTAGAAAAGAGGCTGAAGTGGCCTGGGTCTGGGTATTGGCAGGCAGCTCTACAAGGTGTCATATGGAGGATGGGGATACAGCCTGGCCATATTTTTCATGGACAGGCTCTCCAAGACCTTTGTGGCTTTAATTGCCCAAAGGGAGCAGCCCATGTGTGTTAGATCCCAAAGGCTGGACTCCTGGAGTCCCACTGTCTGTCTCAGCTTCATGGAATGATCTATGAAGAAACTCAGGGACTCTATGCAGGTTTATGTTTCCTTGTGGTCTGGGAAGATGTGATCAGGTAATGGGAGAGGAAGACTCCCTTTCTCCGGGCTGAACGGTCTTTGACTCCAACTCTGGTTTACCTTAAAGTACTTGTCTAGGATTTCACTGTAGTTGCTGCCTTTAGAGAACCAGCCATCTGGGATGATCTCCGCTTCCAGCCACTGGATGATGCGACGCCGGAGTTCATCGCGGTTGGACTGATAGCAAACGACTGCAGGAAAGGGGAGGGAGGTCAGCCGAGCAGTGAGGACCCCAATGTCACCCAGCACCGCGTACATGGGGACTCAGTGCCCAGGAGTCTGCATGTGTCATCTCACTGAATTCTCACAGCAATCCAGGGAAACAGGATCATCACACACATGTACAGAGGAGTCAGCCCAGGGTACACACTAGAAAGTATCTAACCCAGGATTCAAGCTCATGTTTAAAAATATAAAGTTTGAGAATGTTGAAACAGAGATTATGTTGCTAAGGCGAGAAAAAAGAAAGAAAAATAAAGGACATTTTCATTAACTTTAGGAAGCTGAGGGGAAAAAAAAATCAATCAATCAATAGAACAGCTCTCTTGGCTCAAAAACGAGCTGAAATAATAAACGAATAAGTGAAAACATTACAATTCTTTATGCACTGGATTTCTGATTCTTTCTATATAGCTTTTCGTCTCTCTCACTTAAAAACTTCTCCCACTTAAAATTTTATACTTTATTATGAACAACAGAAAATGAGGCCAAGGAAGGGCATGTTGAAGCCCTGCTCTGGACAGCTGTTCATTGTAAGCCACATGGCAACAACAGGTGGGGCTGAGAGTCCAGTGGATGGGGAAGCAGAGAAGGGAAAGCCTTGGCAAAAGGGAATTCCTGGAGGCAACACATGTTGGGATGTGAAAAGGGCACTGAGCAGGGAAATGAAACTATGGGCACTTTCCCCCACTCTGCCACTTCCTAGCTGTGTGACTCAGGGAAATTCACTTAACTTCTCTGAGCCTAGATTTCCTCATCTATAAGGTAATTATAGTAAAAGCTACTTCACAAGGTTATTGTGAGGATCTAAGGAAAATTGTATGCTAAAGGAGTCTGGTAACTATAAATCATGAGGAAATTTTAAATTTGTATTCATAGAAAACCATGGAAAGAGTCTCACTGTCGTTTCCAATCACCCCTTTCAAAACGAGTTGTCCTATCTGATTCTCCTTGTTCTGTGACACCCGCAGGTCTCACAGAGCACTAAAGGAGGGACTTGGTGGCTTTCCCATCCTTGCAGTTAAATTATTACTCAGCAAAAATGGAAAATACAGCCAACATTCTGACCCAACCAGCTGCTTCCCGTGACAAGCACAAAAAAATGCAGTTTTGCAGCTTTTGTGAGCTATGTTGAAAAGTGACTAGTTCTGGGTCACAAGTTCTGACACACTGAAGATCTTGTGAGCTTTGGCAGGGATTGTGGAACATGGGATTTCCTCCCTAAGATGCACACCGTAGAAAAAACAGGCACTCACCTGGGCTGGCAGATGGACTTACAGATTTCTTCTCTGCAAGACAAAAGGAGAAAATGCATAATGCAAAGTGAAGAAAAAAAATTTCTGTGTATTGCTAGGATTAAAACTGCCCACATTAAGGGGGCCACTTATATCTTTCCATCACTTCGTCTTGAGTCCTTACATCCTCTCCTTCCAGGTCCCACGTTTGGGGATCTTTGCTTCCCTGCTTTGTTTGACATTTTGAGGCCACTGAGTTGCCCTCCTGATCTCACACCTCCTACTGTTAGCTTGCGGGGGGCGCGGTGCTGCTGGGGGTTTGAGAATTCATACAGAATCATTATGGACAAAGAAATGGAGACCAACATGTGGGAAACAGCTTCTTATTTCTCCAAGGAAGTTCAAGGCTGGCCAGGCGGCTGGTGTCTAGGTAGCAACAAGCTTGGGACCCCTTCCCTCTTACCATAATAGCAATGGTTTGAGTGTGAATTAGAGGAAATATCATATTATCAGGGCTGAGAGGTGCCCAAATTTAAAAAGCATAGGATATGTGAAATTTATCTGCTTTCTAAAAAGGTACAGAATTCAGTTAAATGCTACCATATTATTGACTGTTGATGTGGTTCCCCACCCACTATCCATCTCCAGACAGCACTGAAAGCCACATTGGGAATCTGATGCAGGAAGCACAGGGCAGAGGCCTGGGCCACCCAGGGCAAACCCAGCAGGCTCATGAGCACCAAGGGGATGCCTCTCCAAGCAACTGGGTGGTCTCCACAGCTTTGGGCACTATGCTCAGGGTGGAAAGGACTCCAGGAAGCCAGGCCACACTGCTCCGTTCCATGGCTCCCCAGCTGGAGCTGTGATGTGGTGATGAGAGCACTCTTTACCTTTGCAGTGTCCATCGTAATCGACCTGGATTTTGGATCCAGTGAGGCAGGCATCTCTATGCAGCTCGCAGTGGTTGAGGTAGGTCTTGCTGTTGCTGCCACACACAGGCCTCTTGTGAGGTTTGCATTGCTGAAACAGACCGCGGAGGACGTTGGTGCAGTTAGGGCTGAGTTTGTGTGTGTGCATGTGCACACACACACACACGCACACGCACACAGAGCCATCTTGTGAGGGGAGTCCCCACCAGCAGAGATGCCTTCTATCCTGCCAGGGCAACAGGGAGCCTCAGCTCTGGCATCAGTGACCTTACTCCACTCATTGTTAGAGGGACCACATCACCTTGCAGCCCCTCGTGGTGCTCTGTGCTGATCCTGGCCCAGGGTCATCTCTTCTACTCAATGAAAAGAAATAGATCTCCCCTACTCCAACCCTATCAAATTAGCAGGAAGGGCATTTTATTCGAAGTCAGGAATCTGGATTATCTATCACTTTATCACTTTGTAGAAAGTCAATCAATGTCTCTGGATGATCTAAGATCCCTTAAAATTCCAACATTCTTTTTTTTTTTTGCGGCACGTGGGCCTCTCACTGTTGTGGTCTCTCCCGTTGCGGAGCACAGGCTCCGGACGCGCAGGCTCAGTGACCATGGCTCACGGGCCCAGCCGCTATGCGGCATGTGGGATCTTCCCGGACCGGAGCACGAACCCGTGTCTCCTGCATCGGCAGGCGGACTCTCAACCACTGCGCCACCAGGGAAGCCCTAAATTCCAACATTCTACGACACAAAACAGCCAGAGCTGGGAATGTGGAGAGACTGAAAGACAGGCACATACAGCTCCCTACCCCCCATCACCCCAATTCTTCACTTATTCCAGGGTCTAGCTACAAGAATCTTTGCTCTCTGGCTTTATTTAGTATTTTGTTTTTCTCCTAATCTCACAACAGTTGCTGTGAGGCAGGGGCAGGGGGTGCCTGGGTCTTTGTGAAGTACTACACAGTAAATGAACTAAGGTTCACTTGGCAACCTGATTCTACTTTGGCTATACTATATAAAGTGCCATTGTGACAGGCAAGCTCAGTTTCTTTAGACTTCATGATTTTTTTTTAGTTTCTTTTAAATTAATTTAATTTAATTTATTTATTTATTATTTTTGGCTGTGCACGGGCTTTCTCTAGTTGCAGCAAGCGGGGGCTACTCTTTGTTGCGGTGCGTGGGCGGTGGCTTCTCCTGTTGCGGAGCACGGGCTCTAGGCGGGCGGGCTTCAGTAGTTGTGGCACGTGAGCCCAGTAGTTGTGGTTCGTGGGCTCTAGAGTGCAGGCTCAGTAGCTGTCGTACACGAGCTTAGTTGCTCCGCGGCATGTGGGAGCTTCCCGGACCAGGGCTCAAACCCGTGTCCCCTGCATTGGCAGGAGGGAAGCCTGAGACTTCCATGGTTTTTGAAAGGGGTAAGGGGGGAGCAAGTTCTGCTCAGACCTAATAAAGGCACTAAAGTAAAAATGAGCAGCTGTGGTAAAAACACAGAACCCTGGAACTGGAAAGCAGCCCAACCTTTCCAACTTATAGAACAGAAAACCAAAGCCCAGAAAGACAAACTTCTTTTAACCAATACTTACCACTTGGTTCTTACCATGTGCTGGCCCTGAGCAAAGCCAAACATGGTCTGTCTTTATGGCATCCAGTGGCAACTAGTTTGTTTAAAATCACACAATGATATATGGCCGAGCTGAGGCTAGACACCAGGTTTCTGGACCCTAAATGGCCACATAGTGGCCAGGAACACCACTAGTGAGGACATCCCAGAGTCCCCAGCAGATTTGGTTTGCAGGTTTCTGAGTTGGGGACTTCCTTTCTGGGACAATGGGTCAGGATCTTTCAACAGGGGACTAAGGTGGGTGTATTTACTTGTAGAATTACAGATGAATTTCCAGTCTTGGGTTCATTTGACAGAAAGGGGAAAAAAGGGCACACATCCAGGTTATTTATGTTTGCCAAGAGCAAGAATGCTGCCTACAAAAGAAGTATTTCTTAAAAGGTCACTTTGTTTTTTAAACTTCATTAAAAACAAAACCAAACCTGAGAAATCTGCATTCCATCTAGTATTTTAAAATATGCATATCCTTTGACCTAGCATGCCCCAGTGGGACTCTTTATCCTACAGAGATAAAGCCAGCAGCATGTAAGAACATTTGTAGAAAGATTTCATTGTTTGTAGTGGTAAACAACCCATGAAACAACCTAAATGTCCATCTATAGGAAAATGATTACATAAATCTGGTTCCTGTACATCACTAAATATTGAGCTATTAAAAAATGAGTTAGAACTATATGTGCTGACCTAGAGGGTTGTTGTTATATATTAATAAGATACAAGTTGCATGTATCTAGATCTGTCTATATTACGATCCCATTTTTGTATAAAATAGGGGGAAACAATATATGTTTATAGCTGCATAGAAAAAAAACCCGTGTGGAACACCAAACTGTTTACACTGGTTATTTCAGACTAATGGGATTTGAGGGTTATGGGGAAGATTATTATATTTATGTTTGCATAAATGTCTGTACTACTTGACTTATAAAAAGCAATTGTTAATTTTGTAATTGAAAACTCTTCTAAAGCTAAACATTTTTTAAAAGGAAAAATATCCCTACATTCACATCTGATTTTTAACTTCTGAGATAAAAATTTCACTTCTCTCAGATAGACAAGGTGTGCTTTTCTAAAGATGATGAAATCGTTGGCACTGCTCTGCAGACTGGTAGCTCCAGCGAGATGACCACACTCTGGCTCCCACCCTCGGGACTTACCTCGATGCAGAGGCAGGTGGGCTCTCCCTTCTCTGTGACTGCACATTCCCGGCCGGCTCCACAAAACACATTGGCACAGATCTTGGATTTGCTCCTTGGTTCCTCCTAAAACACAAAATCATCAAGGAAACCCTTGTGTCAGTGAGATGAGCCCATCTCCGGATGAGCCAATGGTGGTGATTATGTCTCAGGCTCGGGCCGTGGCCTAGAGTCGAGGCTCATGGTGCTGAAGGGTCCTAAACAGCCAGAAGTTCTCCCCAACAGCCAGCATCAGTCTTGCTGGCACTGCTCCCTCTCAGGCCCAGCTCCCTATGAATCTCTAAGATTGTTTCTCAAAGAGCAAGAGCTTCTTTCTTGCAGGCTTCCTTTCTTCTAAAACGTTTATTGAGCACCCATTAAATGCCACTACTAGGCTAAGGACTGGAGATAAAAAGGCATAGTCCCTGTCCTCAAGAAGCTCCATGGCTATCCGAGGAAACAGACTAAAGAGACCTCTAGAAAGCAATGAGCAAGTGTTAACAACAGGAAGGTGAGACTCAAACAAGACTTTCTGAAGATAAGATGCCTTAACTGACTCCTACAGGATGAGAAGAGCAAGCTAGGCAGAAGTGGAAATGCTTGAGAGAAATACAGATATCTGAAGGACCAAAATCTCACTGAGCAGTGTTCAAGGCACTGCCATCTCAAAAGGCAAAAGAAGGATGGCTAAACTATTGGAAACATGGATCTGCTATTATTCGACATGGTCTTATGCAGCCCCTGCCCATATCTGCCTCTGGCTTCAAGACCAAGAGGGCCAAAGAATCACGTGACAGACAGAACTGTTCTCAAACCACTTGTGGTCAGACATTCGTGTTCAGACATGTGCAGCAAAACTGACAAGGCAGCGAATGGTCCCAGTCTGTGCCACTGACAATGTGGGTGTTCACAGGCACTCATCTGTCAGTGACACAGTCCTTCCCTCCTATTAATTGGTGGCAGAAAGCTAGCCCCACCTTATCTGCCACTCAGGTCAGCAGTAGTGGAGGCTGAACGAAGGAGAATGTGATTTCTTGAGCCCTTTTCTTGACTGCATGGGTAGGCAGTCACCAGTGCCTCCAGGCTTCTGCCCACTGGGGTAGCATTGGCCGTGGAAGAATCAACAAAGATGGCAGAGGCTGGGATGGGGTCGTGGGGCTGGCTATAGTAAAGATGGGGGATGGAACCTAAGATTCCATCCTTCAGGCCATGTCTGCCGTGTCATGCAGAAAACTCACACCCGCAAAGCTTGTAACTGTAAAATTCTTATAGTCGGTAAATGTTTTACATCCAAGAAAAGGTCAAAGAAAGCAATAAACAAAGTGGATGTTGAGGGCTGAGAGGGTATGTCCAATACAAGTTGGTCTGCTGCCACCTGGAGGCTGCTTTGCAAACTCTAGGTTATTTTCTCTCTGAGCCAGCTTGCCCGTCATGCAGGGCTCCCATTGGTCTAGAAACCCTTGCCATGCTCACATTTCATTGGTTCACAAGCTGTTGCTAAACCCATTCTCTTTTGGATGTTGCTAAGGCGAATTCAATAAAGCTGGCAGGGAGCAAAGAAAGAGGAAGTAATTCCCAGCAGGCTGGGGGTACTGGAGAGCTGTTGTTTCCTAAACCAGGAGTGGAGATAAAATCTAGTATATTCTCCAGGCAGGGCCCTCTTGGAAACTCCCTGGGAATGGCAAGCAGCTCTAAAAATGAAGAGGAAAAGGCTATTGCTGACCAGTGTAAAAAAAAATCTCACATAAGACTACCTTCTCCTCTCCCCCTTCATGAAACAACATGCTGAGGGCTACAGACAAATATATACCCCCAGTGAGTGTGTCACGTGAGTTAAAGACACACTACTGCATAAAAAAGCATGCTCAGACATATGCCTACACTCAAAGACACACCAGCAGACAGTCCCACAAGCCTTTACCACTTACTAGCTGTATGTCCATAATTAGTCACTTCAATTCTCTGAGCCTTGCTTTCTTCATCTGTAAAATAGGGGTAAATACCTGCCCTACCTTGTGAAGATGAAATGAGATAATATATTTGGAACTGCATCATAAACTGTAAAGCAAGCTGCTTGCTAAGTATTATTCATTTTAATGATTATAGAGTTTCCTGAAGAATAACCTGTGGCATTTACAGAGCCTATTTTCATCTTATGTTTTTTTTTTTTTTCTTATGTTTGTTTTTAGTGAGTATTAAAAATAAAAGCTTTTACTGATAGGTCGAACTCAACCCAAGTCATTTTTCAGAAATAATTCTCAAAAACCCATTTAAAGAAACAGATACCCTTTACATAAAATATAATGACTAATAATTGAATAGTACTATTAAAATTTACAAAGCGTTTTCATACATACAATTTCATCTTACTGTGGACAGCCCTGCAAAAACATGCGTATTATTAACCACATTTTATAGATGAGGAAACAAAATGGGAAGGTCGAGTAACTTGCCCAAGGTCCCACAGCTAAAAATGAGGAGCTAGGATTCCAACCCAGATCTTCAGACAATAGATGACTAAGCTCCTATTTATAAATGCCTGGCGCCCTGCTAAGTGAATTTCATCTTACAGGATCTTATTTAAGCTCTACGACAACACCATAAATCAGACATCATAACTATCCCCATTTTATAGATGAGGGAACTAAGCCTTAAGAGCTTAAATAAGTAGAAAGTGGCAGAGCTAGGGTTCTACCCAACCAAAGGGAAAACTATTCTTTTATATTTGATTTATTTTCATATCTATAAGATTGAAAATTAAAGAAATTATGATGGGGATTTGATTTGCATAATTAGCAAATGTCAGGAGAAAGTGCTTAAGGCTATGACAGAATTAGATTTGATGTCCACCTCCCACCTCTGCTCCTTACTTGCCATGGTTGTGGGCAAGGTACTCTCTTTAAACCTCAGTTTCTAGTGTGTAAAATGGGAACACTAATCCCTATGAGGACTGTGGGAGGGTTATATGAGATGTACTGCACGCAGCACAGTGCCTGCCACACAACAGGAAGCGGCCGTTATTACAGAGGGCAACTGATTTTCATACAATTTTCCCACCGTGATGCTGTCATCACCTTGGTCTGTCAAGTCCCAACCATCCTTCCTTACGCTGAATGATAATACTGAGAGCAGCACTGACCGAATGGAAAAAACCAAGGGCCTAACAACCCTGTTATCGTGTCTGAAGACCACAGAGAAATGTTAGCTAAACAGCATTCCTCTTTGCAGGTGGCACATCTGTCAATAGGGGGCAATCTCTCTCTTTGTCTTACGGAGCTTGGAGCTGCAATGCAGAAGCGCAGCTTTGGCTTCAGCAGCTCCTCCCAGCTCTGTCCTCCCAATCGAGATGTGACAAAGCGGGGTGGGAGAATGGGCGGGTGCCCTGAGGGCATCAGGACACCAAGAACCAGGGATTTGCTGACTTGGGAAAAAACATCTAACCTGAAGCCCTCACAGCACACCAGCCCCCTATTCTGCCCATTCACAGGCATGCTGTCATGTAGAAATCAATAAGGAAGAAAATTTTCTTTGTGTCATTGAAAGCCCTTCTCCAAGCCCTATGTCTTCTGGGAGCAGGGATGTCAGGAGCATCCCTGAGGCTCCTGAGAAGTTCCTCAGAGGGGTAGGTGCTGTTACCCGTCTGCTGAGTGACTGATTCTGAGTGGGGGAGAACATCTTGAGAGGGGATAAACATTGCAGGAACATGCTCAAGGTACAGGACAATGGCTGCCTGGTGTGTGAATGCAGGAAGAGAGAGATGAGGTGGGGCTCACAGGTGGCAGGGGGCGGGTCAGGCCAGGTGATCCAAGGGGCTCTCCATGGATCTGATGCACAGTGAAGACCCTGGGAAGTTTGGGACGGGGCAGGTGACATGATGAAGGTGGTGCTTTCGAATATTGCGTCTGGTCCCTTCCAGCTTGGAAATACCGACTCAAAGTGCAGGGCAGCCTGGAGAGAGGCTGGAGACAAAAACCTGCCAGGTGTAAGGCCGCAATCTTGTGGGGGATGACCAGGGCCTAGGGCTAGTATTAATCAGGGCACCTACAACTGAGTGAGGCTCTTCACAGATCTCTTTGTCCTCACAACGTCTGTGTAGGTTTCCACATTTTTAGTTCCATGTAACAGATAGGGAGGAATTATAAGATTCAGAAAAGCTCCGTGATGTGCAGAGTCCACATAACTAGCGAGAGCTGAGTTAGAACTGGAACACAGATCAGCCTGACCCCAGAGTCTTGATAATCCCTTACGGGGAACAGTCAAATGAGCTGCAGGGAGAGGGTACAGCTACAAGGGCTGGTACAGGGAGGAGTCACAGGCGCAGTGCAGTTCTCACAATGGAAAGAAAATTGTCTGCTTTACTACCGTAACAATTTTAGGAATTAGGTCCCAAAGCTGTATGAGAATTTCATCTACGTAGAGATAACGACGTTGGCATCTGAATATTCTCTGGGAGCGTGAGGTCGCAGGTATATGAACCGGTTGTCTGAATATACCTGTGTGACTGAGTGGAGAGAGGGAATGTGTTCTGGAAGTGAGGCCACCATGATATATTGAGAAAAATCAACAAAATACTTGCTCCCTATGGAGAAACATCAAGTTTCTAGCTTTATCCTTCTACATCCTCTCCTTGACTTGCTTTTATGTTGCTTTCATTATGTGTCGCAAGCCATGCTCTGGGGGTTTGGTCTCATGTTCATCTGCACACTTCAAATTCCCCTTGGTAAAAGATGACCGGGAACATTGCTGACTTTTACCAGGGAAAAACGTCCTCTCTGAGCCACTGCATGGTGATAATGATACTTTCTGTTTGAACAGCAATTTTGACGAGTCTGTAATTTTTACTGTTACTTTTATTTTCAAAACCTTTTAGGATAGGCAGGCAGGGGTTACTTCTAAGCCCCCTCCAGATGTAACATCCTGTGATAAAGAAGAAATGGAGGCTCACAGCTGTATTGACTGGTCCAAGACTTCATGGGTACAGACCTGGGTCCTGGCCCAAGGTCTCCAGACTTTATTTCCAGTTCTCTTTCCACTAAACCACTTTGCCTCTCTACAAATCAGAGCTAGAAAAGGTATTGTCTTGGATCCAAGGTCTAAAAAAAAAAACAAAACAGAAATTATCTTTGCACTTGAAAAAGATCCTTTGCAAGCCATGGGAAAACTAGTTATTTGCAAAACCACCAGTAGAGGTGACAGGGTGTCTGAGTCTCTGGGCTGACCAGCACTAAGCCTGAATATAAAATATGCTTTGAATGTTTAAAAGAAGTCTTCTGAAGTAAAACAATTTCTGGAAGAACAGTGTGCTTTGGCAGGGGAGGAAGCTTATAAGCAAAGCCATAAAACTTTCAGCTTAATATACCATCATCATTTCACTAATGTGAACTGGGTTGGCTCTGTCCCCTCCATCCCTTTTCTCCTTCCCAACTTTCTTTTTGAAAAAAAACAGCCCTACATATGCCAAGGTGGAATTTTGGCTCCCCTTGCCACTATTCTGTGACAGAGCGGCTTTGCTGACATGAGAAAGGCGCTCCTTGCTTTGCCAGAATTAGTCATGGAAACTTCACAGGAACACCAGGGCCCCTCAGATATGCTGAGCACCAGAGCTGGGGACAAAGGAATTCACAGAACTGGGGAGAGCAGGAGACCTGGGTGGGGCACAGGCTGGGATGGCCGTTCTGGAATGGAACCCAGTAGCACTGGCTTGAGAAAGCCAGGAAGAAAGCAAGGCCACTTCAGGACCCTGAAATATGGCTGGAGCATCACGTGACCTTGCTCAATTCTCTGATTCTTTTTCTCTGAAGAGTGTGTTGCTGCGTCCTACATATTCCAGGAAAGAGGAGGAAGGAGTGACTTCTAGCAGTTGCTCTGATGCGCTTGGCAACAGGCACTGTGTTTGTCCCTCCCTCATGGGTGCTCACAGCCAATCCCTCATCTTAAGGTTTAGGCACCAGGGCCAGACCCAGGTTTTGTGGGGCCTGAAGCTTAAACAAGTTGAGGGGCCTCCCCTTAAGAAAAAGAATACACCACTATGACTGCAAAATTGGGCACAGGGCTTTGGAAGTGGGCCTTACAAGTAAAAGGACCGAAAATGAAGCTTAATTAGCTTCTCAGTCAATCTGACTCACCATAAACAAGAAGGCTTTGAGGCCTTTAGTCTGTTAGTCAGAGCCCTATTTAATATTTTATGCACACAAAGTGTATCTCAAGTAGACTAAACGCCTGCACATTTTGGCTTCCCACAGACTCACCACATTGTCTTGCCAGAGAAAAATGCTCAGTAAACGTTTTTTACATTAAATGTCATTTGGGCTTCTTCAGGTTGGTGTCAGTGTCAGTGGCCAGCGACAATGCACTCAGGATGTTTGGGGTAAGGCATGGCTAAGCTTCACGATATCAAAATAAGGGCTGCAACACCCCCAAGAGGATTAGCCTTAAGATTAAAAAAAAAACAAACCTCTATTATGGATCTGTCATCCAAGAATTATCTATTTTTTCATTGTATTAATTTCTATGTTCAGCCTCTATCATAGCTTACAGGACAGCACATTTTCTACTCATTATGTGATAATGTAATGTGTGCCTGGAAATGCCTACTTTCAAATTTCAAATGGGACAAAGCTGTTTACCTTAACCACTGTCTTTGTTATTTTACAGATTCTGTCACGTTCTCGTAAGTGCTGGCCCTGTCACACAAGGATCTACACTGCCATCTTCATATGGAAGCCCTTTCACCTTCCCAGCTGCTCATCTGCCGTCTCTGGAATGCCTCCCCCTCCATATGTTAGGACTTTTTGGAGGTGGCCCAGATACAGCATGGCAGACTGGATGCTTGGTTTCTATATAATGCTAAGTTCAGTTTTCTGCAATGGTCTTGTCCAGTCATAGCATAAACAAATAGTGGCATTTAGTAAGCACAGAGTTAGCAATATGTTAGGCCCTTTCACATGGACTGAAAATAATCTCACAAGGGTCTATGAGGGTGGAGTATTCATCCCTGTTGGCAGTGAGGAGGCTGTAACTCTGAGCTGTGTGTGAGGTAAGTAGGCATTTCTGCTCCCATGCCTTCAGGTCATGGTCCACAGCAATGAGCTGGGTGTCTTCCTGTGGAGTGCCATGCTATCTCCCCAACTCAGGCACATGCAATGACGCCACTCTGACAGGGGCTATTGGGCTCCCCACTATCTGTCAATAGTCTTCAGAGTGACCCCTGGGAATTCCCAAGATAGCGTGGCAGTCTTCCTAAAGGGTGCTTTTTGTAAGTTCCCTGGTTTCACAATTTCACCCTTCAGTTTCATCAGAACCCTGAATGGAAACTTTTAAGCCAGACCACTCTCCACCCTGAATTAGTCTGTTGGGTGTGAGCATGGTATTCATTTTCTGTTTTCCAACCATCTGCCTGAGACTTGTCCATTTTAAAGGACAAAGTAGAGGGTATGGATAGTCCTCTAGTCTTCTTCAGTGAAAGCCAAAGCAAGGAGTTTAAACCTCTCAGAAAGCGTATTTGATAATGCCTATAACAACAAACAAGAAGGATAACAGGGGCTTCCCTGGTGGCGCAGTGGTTAAGATTCTACCTGCCAATGCAGGGGACACGGGTCCGAGCCCTGGTCTGGGAAGATCCCACATGCCGTGGAGCAACTAAGCCCGTGCACCATAACTACTGAGCCTGCACTCTAGAGCCCGTGAGCCACGACTACTGAGCCCGCGTGCTACAACGACTGAAGCCTGCGTGCCTAGAGCCCGTGCTGTGCAATAAGAGAAGCCACCGCAATAAGAAGCCCGTGCACTGCAACGAAGAGTAGCCCCTGCTTGCCGCACCTAGAGAAAGCCTGCGCACAGCAACGAAGACCCAACACAGCCAAAAATAAATAAATAAAATAAATAAATTTATTTAAAAAAAAGAAAAAAGGATAACAGCCGGTGACCAGCATGGTACAAGTCCTGTGGCATATACTCTAAAAGAGTATAGGATGTGGCCTCTGCCTTCACAGAAGATTCTAACGTAGTCCGGGAGATGAAACTAACACACACAGACCAATGCAGTCCTGAAGTCAATGGGGCTGACCTTAGGAGATGGGTTTCATGGACGAGGTGGGACTTGTCCTGAAGAATGGTCGGATCTGGACAGAAAATCTGTAAGTTTCTGAGCAGGAGGGTTTTTTTTTTTTTTTTTTTTTTTTGCGGTATGCAGGCCTCTCACTGTTGTGGCCTCTCCCGTTACGGAGCACAGGCTCCAGACGCGCAGGCGCAGCGGCCATGGCTCACGGGCCCAGCCGCTCCACGGCATGTGGATCTTCCCGGACCAGGGCTCGAACCCGTGTCCCCTACATCGGCAGGTGGACTCTCAACCACTGCGCCACCAGGGAAGCCCTAGCAGGAGGGTTTTAAGAACAGTTGGGTGGTGGTATGTGGGAAGAAACAGGTCAGGAGGAATTGGGGGCACAAGGAAACCAGCTAGAAAGAGTCTGGGGTGATAAGTGTCATGGAAGGTAGTGACATGGATTCAGAGAAAGGAAGAAATCCAAGAGCAATCTCTAAAGAACAAGGGGATCTGGCAACATACCAGACAGAAGAGAGGAAGGAGAAAATCCAGGGAGCTGCCAAGATCTTTGGCTTTGAAGGCCTGGAAGGCTGCTGGTGTGTCTGTCAGAGTGGAGCCCTGGGAAGGGGCTGAATGAAAGAGGGGCAGGCAATGATGAGTCAGTTATGGACATTAGTCTAAAGGGACAGTAAAACATCCCACTAAGTTGCAAATAAAGGATTGGAGGTGCACATCTGGACATCATCTGTGTAGATAATGAGAACAAATGAGCTCAGGAGGAAAGGGTGGGAATGGAGGGCTGAGGGCAACTGAGACAAAGGGACAAGATGAGCACAGAGAGCAGCAGAAAGGAAGGCAGGTTGCCCATGGGGTCCTTGTGCAAATCAGAAAAAGTGTCTTCCCCTTTGGGCAGATGCAACACCGGGCCAGGTTACAGGGCTTGGCAAGCAGAGTGCAGGTTGGATTTCAGCCCCCCTCACCTCCTTGTGCAGTGAAAAGCCTGCACAACTGTATGAGGGCTGTGAAGGCGGACCAGCCAAGAAAGCAGAGTAGGCACATTCAGAAAACTGGGAGCAAAACCAGGAAGTCTAGAGAGCTCCTAGAAATGGAAGATGAATGGCACTGCATGCGAAATGCTTTGGCAAACATTGGGAAGTAGGCAAAAAAAAAAAAAAAACTCACAAAGAAACTTTTAAACCTCTGCTAAAACCTGAATCAGTAACCCAGGCGTCAGACCAGGCAGAGGCAGTGAGGTCCTATGTAAAGAGAATTGGTGCAAGAGCCTGGAGAGAGGCCTTGGACATGTCTCTGCTTCTAACACACTGTGTGACTTAGGGCAAGGTGCTTGACCTCTCTGGGCCTCAGATTCCCCATCTATAAAATATAAGTGTTGTTGATGATGCCCAAGTCCCTTAAACTGTTAGAATTCTCTTACCTAGGAAGCACAGGAATTTACCATTTCAGATGTTCCTGAATATCAAACTTTAATCTCCCAAGGAAACTAACCTAAACTAAAGATGTTGGTTATGTATAGACCCTCTTGAGGGTGTTTCACGGTTTTTGCTGGGCTTTGGTGGGGGAATTAAAGTTGGATTTCATAGTCAAAGGATTTTCATAAGCAATGCTTTTTCATTCCCTCCTGGATCATGGCAGAGGAAATCAGGGGAGCAGTAATGGGACCCCAACTGAGTGGCCTGATTTCACTCTTAACTGGTTGGAACCCTCTACTCCCCTAGAATGCCATTAATAACATTTTTATTCTATTTGTGTTTGCCTTGCAAGAAAAAAAAAGGAAGAAAAGAAGGGAGAGAATGGCTAAAGGAAATTCACATGAGATTCACAATTCTTCATTCCTGCCAAGAACCTGTCACTGAAGTATGCCTGGGACTGCCAGGACTTACATTTACTCAGCATTCATGCTCTAATTATTTCCACATGTAGTTCAAGGAAAATGGTTGATTAAAGGTTAAAAAAAAAAAACCCCACACACCTAAGTCCCAATTCCCTCAACTAAAGAAGGGAGACAGCTCTAGGGCAGCTGTGGAAGAGTTCTGAGAGCCAGTTTTAGAAGTGTCCCCTGCAGTGCTGGCCACATCTGGACCAACATCCCCACACATTCCCGGCACTCCTTCCCGAGCAAGCCAACCCTCCACCTCCCCAGGCTTCCCAAGCCCTGAACAAAAGAGAATTCACATTCTTTGGACTTCTGAGTGGAATATAGGATTTATTCCCCTGCTTTGGTGGAAGGCAGAAGAGACATGAATACAGGCTAAGAGCTACAAGTTCTCCTCACCAGCCCTTTTGGCCTGGGCTCTTCTCAATTTAGGTAGCTCCTGATATCACATAACTCCTAAGGAAGGAATCCAATGTGGCAGAGAACTTGGGTACCTTCCCTGAACTGGGGGATAACCATTTGTGGCTCCTTTCCATCATCCCAGTTTGCACATGGCTCTCCCTAAAACTGAAAGGCAATCCACTACTCTCCAAGGTGGTTCACATGATCTGGCACCAATGCCAACACCGTCACCTACTTGGCCACATTTAACCAGGTCTTTGGCACGTGGCTCAGTCTTCTTCCTCTCTTCTGGGTGACTTCATTGTTTACTTGGCCTTCTCACCTCCAGGAATCCCCATTTCTCAGGTCCTCTGGCTATAGGCACTTC
Organism: Lagenorhynchus albirostris; assembly: GCF_949774975.1. Lineage (NCBI taxonomy): Eukaryota > Metazoa > Chordata > Mammalia > Artiodactyla > Delphinidae > Lagenorhynchus > Lagenorhynchus albirostris. The sequence continues at coordinate 79,427,760 of NC_083099.1, read as the reverse complement.
AGGAGGTGTCTGTGAGTAGAGCAGGTGGCCAAAGCAGACTAAAATAAAGGGTATGGCGCACCTGAGGTACTATGTTTGAAAAGAAAACTCATTACCCTTTGAAAATGTCAGCACCGTGAGGTATTGTTATCTGCTTCTTTAACCTTCAGATGGGCAAAGAATGTCCCACAGGACCAGCTAAAAAAATAATGTCACCGGGCTTCCCTGGTGGCGCAGTGGTTGAGAGTCCGCCTGCCGATGTAGGGGACACGGGTTCGTGCCCCGGTCCGGGAGGATCCCACATGCCGCGGAGCGGCTGGGCCCGTGAGCCATGGCCGCTGAGCCTGTGCGTCCGGAGCCTGTGCTCCGCAACGGGAGAGGCCACAACAGTGAGAGGGGAAGTCTGATTTATCGTCTGGATTGCCCCAATTCTTCCTGTCCTTCAAAGCTTAGCTCAAGTTACACCACTCCATCCTCAGTGGCTTTTTCCTTTTGATTGGTATGAATTCCTCCTTCCTTCTCTGAACGTTCATTCCTCTCTGTATGAACTCCTTTTGATCACTTTTAAAAACTTTTAATTGTGCAGATTTTGTCTTCCCAGCTGAACTATAAGTTCCTAAAGGACAAGGATTATGTTTTAGAGTTCTGTCACAGGCCCTGGCATAGCACCCTGTGACACTCAGTCAACCTTCGTTGAAAGTATGAAAGGGGGACTGAATCCCACTGCCCTAAGGACTTGGAGCAGGGGCAGAAAGCCAGCCCCTGTGCCAGCTTCCCTTCCAGGACCAGTCTTTTTGGGGAAATAGGATCAAGACCCAACTCTTCCACCAGGCCATAAATATTTAGCTTGGAATTTCACTAATTAGAGATTGCCTTAGACCCACAGAAAGACATTGGGGTGCGTGTGTATGTGTGTTTTGATAAAGTGGACAGGAGAACAATGGGGGACTGAAATGACTTTCAGACATGTCCTTGTTCACAATTAATGTATAACCTAGCTGATAAGCTGAGGGAATGAGAATTTGGTGGAGGGAGGGAGGGTGGAAGATGAGGTGATGCGGGAATATGAGGTCCCTCAGGGAGGGCAAAATTGGGTGGGACTTCAGAGTGTAGCGTACAGGCCACCCAAGAGCAGCCCAACAAGGTGGCCTATAAAAGGGAGAAGTGGACATGAAGAGAAGCACGTGAGAAGAGGCCAAGAGAAATTGTGCAAATGGGCTTATTATCAAGGCAGCTGTTTTGTGTTACCTCTTCTCAGGAACCCCACCCGACACTGCCCTATGAGGTAGAAGGAAGGCAAGATGGTCAGTCTTCCTACATGAGAAAAAGAGGCTTCTTGCCTTGTTCTACCCCTCCTCCAGTCTGAGAATCTCTCTAGCCACTCCCCTCTGGCTCATCCACTAGGCTGACCTTGCAGTGGGCTGGAATACACTGAAATGAGTTGCCAGGGCAGGGCAAAGACTTAGCTGTGACCGAGTGATTTATTTCCCCTGGTGCTTGGGGAAAAGGAATTGTGATGTCCAACCAAGAGCTGAGACCATTTGACAGAATGGAGCGGGCAAGAGGGTGGGGGGAAAGTCAAGAAGGCAGGGTTGACTGGAACAAAATAGAACAGAGAGACCCAGAGACCCAGCATAGCAGAGCAGCCTAAGTCTCCTCTTTAAAGACATAGACAAAGCCCTGGGAATCTTTTGGGGTAGTGTAGCTGAAAAGCATCTGTCAAGTTTGCAGCATCCTGGCAATTATTCTCCAGCCCAGGGAATGCAGAAGGGGTTAAAACCCAGCAAGAAACTCTGGACTAAATGAAGTCTCCATATGTGTGGCTCGGTATGGTTCTAGGAGAAATAGACAGATGTAATTAGAAGTGCTCAGACATTGTGTTGTCATGGCAACTGCCAGACAGGGGCAGGGGGAGGGGGGCACTGGGGGGGAAGTAGGGGGAAAACCTGGAGTCTGAGGAATACAATCTTCCAACGAAATGCCAGAGGCAGGTGGCGGTCATCACCCTCAGGCTCCACAAGCAGGGTCTATTTCTCTAGCCTACCCACTCCCAGACTCTTGAGGACTCTCCCTACCCAGTTCCTCCTCACTTCCCACCTGGCCGGTACATACCCAGAGCAATTCCACATGCAAATGAAGGGCTACATTCAGATGGCATCCAAAGGAAGTTGATTCTTGGGGAAGAGTTTGTGCAGGTGATATTGTTCTCTGGGTGGTCTCTGGCCCCAGGAGCTTTCTGGATCTGAGTCTGAGGACCAGTGAAGGAAGCTGCAGGCTTAATTTATATATCACTATGGAGCCTAGCTCCTCTATGAGGGGGATGCTGGATGAGTGCTGAGGGCAAGTAGGGGTATGTGAGCTTGAGTGGGGGAACACGTGCTCATAGTAGGACTATGATACATTTTATCAGCCAAACTGGGACATTTTTGAGAGTAAAAGGGGGAACTTTCAAATAGATTACTTGGACAACAGGCATAAACTGTGACACATGGTCACCTTAATTATTAGGCTGCCCAAGTGGAAAATGCTTATTTTCATTTTATAATGTGGGAATTCTTACCTGGTGTCTATGAGACCCTAGAAACCCAGCTATAGATTTTGGTATTCGGTTTTCCTAGGGCATAACCTAGGAAAGATGAAAAACCCAAAGAAAATACTCTTTTGGGCCTGAGCTGCCTCTTGTAGCTTTAATCTCCCTTGATTCAACTGCCACATGAGGATATTCATGGGGTTCTGCTGCTGCAAAGCTGGGGAACCTGGGCAGATGAGACCATTCTTACTTCAAAATCTTTGTCATTACAAATCCTTCTAACTACTTCTCTAAAGAGACAATCATTAATTTCACGCATCGTTGCCAAAGGGAGACGGTCCTAATGAATTTACAGCAATAATGTGGTCAATGGAGTGGGATCATTCCACAGCAGTGAGACCTAATAAATCTCCCCCTGAAGAGGGGAGGTTTCCAAAGGTGCATTCTTAAATATTCCTTAACAACAGAACCAAAAGCAGCGGCTCAGGGATCCTCTGGTCACAAAACCCAGCGAAAGGTCAGACTCTCCCAAGCAACCAGCAGAAATGACTGTATTTTAGGTATAATACAGCCAGCCTAGAAATTATGAGCATGTGGTCCAGCCACAACCTCAGTTACAAAATTGTAGGATGTTTAAAGGGTAAGGCCACCCAGGGTGCATCCCCTAGTATTTTCTCAGGGACTCTGGAAATCACAGCCATCTGGTCAGAGTTCCTGGCAGTTACTTAGCAATCATGGCTGGTCGCAGCCCTCTCCTCTCAACCCTGGTTCAAGGTTGGCAGCCACTGGGGCCAATGTGCCTTATTTACCTGGACCTATACCCCGACAGGTTCTGGAAAATGGGGCTCAAAATCTCTGAGCTTAATGTAGAGCTTCCCCAAGATTTTTGGGTGGCAATTATGACCCTTAATCATCAATTAACACTGCTGCTCTCTGCTGGGCAGGAGTGTCAGGAAATTCCAGCACCCACTGCATGTTTCCTGGGTTTTAATAGTCCAGTTTAGAGGAATGTTAATCTTTCTGGAATGAATTAAGAATTACATAAAATCAATCCTTTTGAAAAAAGCTACACTCCAAACACAATTTAATCTGCACTTCCTTATCATTGTCCAGAGTGGAACTGGACAAAACCTGTTTTGGAGAAAGTCAGCAAAATATGGAATAATCAAGCAACAAAATACCAAACATCATGCTAGACGCTAGGGACTCAAGGAACAATAAAGCATAGTCCACGTCCCTAAGCTGGTGACAGTTCAGATGAGAAGACGGAATTTTAAATAACAGAACAACACAATCTAATAAGAGCTAAGTCAAGACAATGTGTGGCTAAATGCAACATATGGTTAGGTGACAACTGTCTAGAGCAGTGCTGTCCAACAGAAATATAACACCAGGCTCATAAATGAGTTAAAATTTTCTAGTAGCCATATTTTAAAAAGCCAAATGAAACAGATAAAATTATTCTAATAATTTGTTTTATTAAGCCAATATAGCCAAAAGATTACCATTTCAGCATGTAATAATTATTAATGAGACATTTTACACTCCTTTTTCTCATACTAAATCTTTGAAATCCGGCATGTATTTTATACTTACAGCACATCTTAATGGGACTGGCCACATTTCAAGTGCTCAAGAGCCAACCTGTGGCTACTGCTTTTCCTACTGAACAGCACAGTTCTAAACAGTAAGTTCTGAGTTCTGACACTACTGAGAGCTGAATCAAGGAGGAGAGTTTAGATAGAGAGATTAAGACTTTAACTGGGAATGTTTTAGAAGTGGTGTGTATTACAGAAGTCAACAGATATTATCTGATCCCGCGGAGAAGGCAGCATGCTGGGCTGCGTCTGAGACCAGGAAACTGAAAGAGTACCTAGTCCTTTGAAAATGGACAGGCATCCTGGGCGCTTAAGCCTAATTCTGACTCAGCTTTCAATGCCTGTGGACAAGGCACTTCACCCTTCTGGTCTCCTCTATAAGGAAGATAAAATGTTGGCTACCTCCTATTTTAGGACTGTATGGCTTATCTCATGAAACAGTGTTAAAGGGCTAATTAAACTACATATTTTGAGCCTTCTCTTAACTACTTAAATACGCTTTTTTTTTTTTTTGCATAGAAGTCCATGGAGAACTTTCGCAATGAGGTGGATATTTCTCAAAACTCTTTTTTTCATTTTTCTGCTCTACTGATATATTTATACTCTGTTACCGTCAGCTTTCAATAATATCACACACACACACACACTTTTAGTGCCTTGAGATTAAAGTCAATGAAAACATGCACATTCTATTCTTCTTGAGATACTCCTGCCTTGCATTCTTTCCTTGGAGCAGTTGGGAAGCCACAGCTTGTGGGGGAAGGAGCTGCAAAACCTACTTGTGCTGGCCAATCAGGCCTTAGCTGACAGGAGGCCCACTAGTGGGAATGTGCCAGGTATCCTGCTCCATTGTAGCAAACTCCCTATTTTTGCAGAGATTAAAATCCTGTGAGACCCTTAAGCTATACCAACAATGCACAAAGACCTCCTTTTCTGTTCATTTTGTTTTCCCTAAGGGCTGCATTAGAAACCCTACCCCAAACCCACTAGCTCAGTAACTACACACAGATTATCATTTGTGGTAAAAACATTCCCAAGTATTATGTGGCGGTATAGTTCTTAAAGCTCTGTTCTCCTTCATTTTTAACTGACTGAACACGAGAGAAATGCCACACACTGAACTGACTTCACTGAAAAGTGGAGCAAGATGCAGCGGAAGTCGGGAACGTGGTCTGTGGGTCAATGGCAGGAGAGTTTAGAGAGTAAAACTGCAGATAAGGGGCTGGTCTGTTCCCTGGGACTCCACTCACTACTGGTCACTGTGCCTCTGGTGGAACTTTCACCAGGAGAGAAGACTTCTCTGAGATCTAATGTGGAAATCCAGAGACATTGTTTTACCCATACTGGGGACATCACAGGTGCCATTCAAATGAAACAGAAGAAAGAACAAAAGCAGGAAGCCTCCCGAAAAGTAAAGGTCTCAGCAAATGGTGAGGTCAGAAGACAAACCGACCAGAGGCCTTGGGGCAAAGAATCACTGATAACAGAATTTAATGCTTTGTTTTACATTCCTTGGGACATTTGCTTACTCTGGGAATGAGGCCCAGTTAAATCAGAATTGCTGATCATGGAAAGAAAGAATAAAAATATTTACTATTCAGCTAGTGTCTGCGTAAATTCCAACTTTACCTGGACCTGAGAGAATCAGAATCCAGGTTTCAGACTAAGCAAGCCCAGCATTACTACCACGTCCAAGGTTAAGCAAAGTGTTGATGGACACGTGCTATCAACCACCTTCCCAGGTGCACAATATACTTGCAGAATCTGGCACAGAAATGACTGAGGTGGGCAGGATACTATGCATCTTCTCATACTGCAGATGAGATATTTGAGTGCCTTGATCAATACATTTGGCCAGTGGATTAATTCCACAAATTACTTACTGAGCACCTACTATATGCTAAGCTCAGTTCTAGGTGCTGGGGATTCATTGGTAAAGGAGAAAGAAGGGCTCTGTCCTGAAGGAGTACATATTCTAGAGCGAGGACAGTGAGTAAACACAAATAACAAGATCATTTCAGATTGTGATGAATGTTTAGAAGAATATAGAGTATGTTTGACAGAGAAATCTGGGAGAGAGGTCACCACTCAGATCGAGTGGTTAGGAAACACTCTTTCGAGCTGAGACCTGAGGGATGAATGGAGCAATTCAGACAGAAGGAAAGTGTGAAGGTTCTGAAGCAGGGTGGAATTTGTCATGTTCCTGGACCAGAAGAAAGGTCACTGTGGCTGTGACACAGGGCCCAACAGGGAGAGCAGTGAGAGGTGAGCTAGAAAAAGCAAGCAGGGGCTTGAGCATGTAGGGCCCTGTAGGCACGGGTAAGAAGTTTATATTTTATTCTTAATGAGATGAGGGCTAGTGGAGGGTTTTACATAGAAGAGTGACGTGATTATATAAGTGCTTTATGAAGATCGCTCAGGTTGCTGTGCAGAGAAGTAGATGGAGAAAGCTAGAGGGCAAAGGGGTAGAGCAGCTAGGATGCTACTGCAATAGCCCAAGTACAAAATGATGGCGGCATGGACTAAGGTGGTAGTGATGGAGACAGAACAGTCAATAGAGAGGTGATATACTCTGACAGCAGAGCCGACAGAATTTGCTGATGGACTGACTGGGTACGGATGGGGCAAGTGAAAAATCAAAAAGAAGATTCCTGGATACTTCAAGCTGATAATAAAAAACCCCAGCCAGTTCTAGGTAGGTATAGACATGGACATGCCAATGGTCCCGTCTAGAGTCAGGCTCAGAAGAATCTTCTGTCAGACTGGCCCTGGGATCCCGATGAGTCCCATGCCTTCTTCATGAAATTGAATTATAGTTTAGGAAGTGAGTTCACCAAGCTCACGAAGACCTGGGGTAAACAGACTCTGCTTATGGAAATCTGTCTAGAATTGACCCATACTTCCAAACTGTTCCACTAGCCTTTAAATATTTATGGTATTTTTCGAAATGGTTTTCTGTGGTGAAATGTCTGGAAAACATTGCTTATAGTACTTTCTTTAGAGAGGAAGATAAATAATGCACATGAACATTATAAGGGTCTGAAGTCTTGCAACTAAAAGACCATTTAACCAAGCACATATATTAACATCACTCAGTACTCAGTTTGAGAAACATGGGTTTAAGCTCTGTATGTCTCTCCCTGTAGTTCTACTCTCCCCTGGAATTCAAGCAACAACAAGAGAATAGTAGCTACTATTTATTGAGCACTTACCTTATGTAAGGTACTTTGTACCGTTATCTCCCTTGCTATACACACTATATACAGGTGCTGTTTTAATTTACACCTTGTGCGTTATCATTTGCTGTTGTGAGTTTTGCTTATGGTCCACACATTCATTTAGTAAAAAGTCACCTTTCTTTTCTGATTGTATGTATCAGCAGAGTTCACTCACAGTATTTCCTCACAAAGCATTTAAGATAAAAGCCAGATATTCTTCACTTTATCACCCCTTCTTCCTTTACGTACCCAACTATAGCTAACGGTGAGCGTCTCCCACCCCCACCACCGCCTCCCTCCTCTCCCTGCAGTCTTCCCCAACACTACTTTCCTTCTTCCTATTTACTCCACGCATTTCTAAACAAGAAACTGTTTTAGGACAGTTCCATGCCTTGAACACCCTTGGCCTTAGAATCCTTTGTCTCTCCCCCAAAGAGAATGTCATGACTTTCTGAATATGGCTGTTGTCACATGTAAATCCACAGATTGGTAATGTAGACACACACACACACACACACACACACACACACACACACACACACGCTCGCTTCACACACACACACACACACACACACACACACACGCTCGCTTCACACACACACACACACGCTCGCTTCACACACACACACACACACGCTCGCTTCACACACACACACACACACACACGCACACGCACACACACACACACACACACACACGCTCGCTTCACCAACCTGGTTAGAGAGAAGACTTTCCTGGAGTTAAACAGATCATTGGGGAATGAGGAGGTCTTTGCACTCCAGGCCACTGTAATGTGAGTAATTATGGTCACTAAATGACAATGCTATTTACCCTAGGCCAAATAATGATAGCATTACTTAGAAAAATAACCCAATCACCAACCAAATATAGCCCCCGGGGAGGAACCCAGCTTGCTCTCTAATTCACACAGCAATTCAATGAAACAACTTAGGCAAATGAAGAGCCTTCTGTTTGATCAGATGTGTAAAGGGAATCTAGAGGGAAAATGCAATTACCTAAGCTGTCAAATGACCAACATAGCAGGGTTAATAATCCTCAAGCGTTGGTTGTTCTTACAGGATTTCATATCCCCTTCATGGTTTCTTTATTTTTATGTAAAAAAAGAGAAAGCCTAGATAGGACATATAACAAAAAAAAAAATACAGTTTCTTATTATCATCCAGGTTATATTATACCCGTTCTTTTACAGAAAACAAAGAAAAACACAAAGACTCTTTTCCAGTTGTATTTCTCAGAGAGAAAACCGTTAACTTTTTAACTGCCCTTTAAACGATACGGCCCACAGACAGCTTAGAAAATTTTATTAAGAAATAAGTCTGCAGTGAGTACTGAATTTATTTTACCCAACATTTAGCAAAGACTTGAATGTCTGGCCTCTGCTCAAAACACTTCCCAATCCCATTCTCCCTTCTAGTCCCATCCCCCAGGAAAGGAAATTGAGAAATCCCAAACAAACTCATACCTGAAGTGGATATCCTTGTGCTGGGGTTTTCTTTGATCATTAGCCAGCCCTTGATGCCACGCAGAAAATTACTCTTTTGTTCAACATGATACAGACACCAATTAATGCATAAAGTGAAAGGCTTTACCCTTAAAATAAAGAGCTAAACTAGGAAGTCTGCTCCTCTGCATGTGGCTGCTGGCAAGGCCAAGGCCACACAGGCTAAGAAATGAAAGAAAATGCCAAGGACAGAAGACTAGAGGAGGGGTAGGGGGGACAAAGCACAAATGAACAGATTCCTGAAAGATCCTAAGGACTCTGAGGAGAAGCCAGGTGAATTTCCAGCTTCTGATGTAGACCTCCGTCTGCTCCAATTAATTGTAGCATTGTAATCACAGCATAGGGGGAAGACCCAAGGATGGGAACGCCCTTGGAAAAGTGAAGCTGACCGTTCTGAGCATTTGTGAATTCTGCCACCATTCCCAAGAAGGTTTTGTGAGCTGGGTTGGGCCCCCCAGAAGCCACACCTGGGTCCTCCTGATAGGGACCCTGACAATGACGGGAACTCTGGTATGTCTGAGTCTGGGCTCAGTGCAGGCATCTGGAATTCTGCTTCAAAGGTTGTAGCTGCTCTAATAGGAATTCCACACTAGTGTGTCAATTTCACATTAAAATCTAGATGAGCCAGGTATCATGGTGAGTCATCAGGAATTTTAAGTTCTCCATCCATTTTATTTTTCTCTGTTGCAACTGTTATGCCATAAACTTGAGTCCTTTACCAAAATGGAAAATATGTCTATTTAGCATGACCCTAACAAAAACTAGTAGGACATGCTAGCCATAGAATTTGAGAAGAAAAACATACTTCTTATTTTTGGAATGAGGTAGGGAATGAATGAATGAATGAATGACACATTAAGTTAACAAGCAAACTTCACAACCACAAAAATAAGCACTGATCTATATCACTAGGCTCAGAAAGAAATCAGGACATTATAACAGAAGTTAAGTACCAAACTAGATTAAACATAACAATCAAATTAAGGGAAATTTAATAACATATATGCTTCTCTTCTTTAGTTTCCACAGGAATTTGTTTTTGTGAGGGGAGTGTATTGTAGTCTATAAGTAGATGGTCACATTCTCCAAGTAGTGAAACTTAAGTCAGTTAAGTAGTAAAATTTATGGGTGTCTCTGTGTATATAGTCTACCCTGGAGCACAGCCAATTTGAATTCAATTCTGACACTGTATAAGTGGCCTTATTAGGAAAGCCACAGACAGCACTGGGCTGGCCCCCCAATTCAGAACCAAAGGTCAGCAGAGTTTAGCATACTGGGATTGTCTAGTGGGATTCAGGAACTAGAGTGCAGTTGAGGTACCAAGCATTAAACAGGACTAAAACATCTGCACCGGCCTCTGCTTCCTTACTGCATTCACCCTCTCAAGTCACTTGATTTAACCACTGAGGTCAAGGCCAAAGAGTAGTGCCTTCAGCTGTAACAAGAGCCCTGAACTGATTTAGAGAGAAGGCATGGGGACCAGGGCAGGAACTTCATCAATTCCTGTTGAGGAAACCCAGGATCCTGGTCATGGGCCAGGCAACATGGTGAGAAGGCAAGAAGAGTTCTGGAAAACAAAATAGGGTCCATGCAACGCTTTCAGACAATGATCTTTGTAAGCTGTTTCAATACTGCATCATTATTTTGAAAAGAAAACGTGAACATTTACAAAGGTCAGAAGAAAGTTTTGTTTTTGTTTTTTTGTAAGTTCAGTAAAAGCTCAAGTTGCACGTTTTGGAATCTTGGGTTGTCTTCTTTTTTAAAAAAAGATTCCTTGCTCAATCCCAAGAAGACCCAGCATCCTTCATTTCTTGCCCAGGGTTGTGGATTAGCTGCTTTCTAAAGTGGAAAAATCAAGTGATTCCTTTCTGTAGAATAGACAGCAACTGGGATTTCTGGGCATGAAGACTGTTCGGGTGCCACGTGATGTACCGTTTATATTTCATTCAACGCACACAGGAGAAAGCAAGGGACACAAAATGCCTCCTGCTTTTACTCGTTCTCTGTTCCCATTCCTGGGCCAGCTTCTCTTTCAAACTGCTCCTCCTTGGGCCGTCAATTAAGACAAGAGCTAATCAAATATCTTAACTCCATTAAGTAGAATACTTTGACAATCCAACCTAAAATGTCTGCCTCCTTTTATATGGATAGGATTTCAGAGCTGGGTTTGAGAGCTCCCCTACTCTAACCCCCATATTTTGCAGATGAGGGGCCCAGTGACTTGCCCAAGTTCACTCCACCAAGGCTCATTACCTGGGTGCCACTGTCTGTCCTGGGTTCCCTCCAGCCCATCTCTGGCCAATAAATGGAGGCTTGTTGGAAGCTGGCTCACATCACGGAATCTCTGTAAACTCAGCCACAGCTGCAGCCAGCACTGCTGATATTTTCTCAACTCTGAACCTCTCAAGACAGCTGAATCCTCACGGTCTCATAAATTCAGTCACCTGCTTCTTACATGTGAGGCTCATGCCAGTCCCCTGAGACAGTTTAAGGCTAACTAAGAAAACGGGGGCGAGGGGGCAGGGAATGAGTGAAGAGAGGCAACCCAAGTCAGAGCTGCAGAACTGTGCAGACTGTGCTGAAAAGGCTCACTGCCAAGCAGACACTGTCTAGACTTTAACCGGCCTCTCCAGAGCGGGGTGTGGGGAGGAGGGGGAGTAAGGCCAGAAAGCTTGCTTGCTTTTTATTCAGCTAATGCAAACACATGACACAACCTCTGACAGGCTCCAGGCTGGGAGTTCACTCTGTCTAAGACGTTTCTTCCTCGGCGCTGGAATTCAGCTGTGGGCTGAGGGAAGTTGTGCTAATCCAGCAATCCGGGGGAAGCTAGGAATGCTTTTCTCAATTCCTGGGGAATCATAGTTCCCAAACTAAATTGAGTTGGGCAAGAGCCAAAAGTAGCACATTTTTGGTTGTAAAAGGACAGATTTTTTAAAATTTCCATTTGTATCATCTTAGGTAATCCATGAGGAAAATCCACAAAAATACAGAACTGGCTTTTGGTGGAAGCCTGTTGTGAAAGCTTTCTAAGACTCTGAATGATATCAATTTACAAAATGCACAGAGGAGAAATGGCCACCATAGTCAAATAAGCATCTTATATCTGAGAGAAAATGTTGGGTCTGGGAAGCTCTGCACATCAGTTAGAAAAAAGGTGGTTCTCCCCCTGGGTGGGCAGACAAGGCCCAGGATAGGGCACAGAGACTGGTAAGCAGAGTGCAGGATGGAGTCAGCCCAGTTGGCTCCCTTCGCCAGCCACTTTTGTGCAGTCGACAGTCTGAACAACCATACCCAGACACTTAGCTGGAGTCTTAGAGCTGTCTTGAAGTTTGGTCTTATTCAACGTGGAATCGCTGTGAATACATCTGAAGGACAAAGAAATTGTTTTAAAGCAGCTCCTGAGTCACTGACCATTATGAGGCAAGTGCTCTGGTGGAACAACTATACTGTACTTCAATGTGGGTCAAAGAAGCACTTGGACCCGAACCAAGTTGAGGCCATGCCCATGTTGATGTGGCCAGAATGACCATGACCAGGCCTCAAGTATTGATCCAGGCACTTGCAGCTGATAGAGCATGAAGAGTTAAATGACAGAGCCTGTGCAGTTGTTTTTGAGTCCACATAACCTAGAGAGAAAAGGTCTTTGCTTTGTTTTCAAAGTCACTTTCAGAAGTAAGACTCAGTGGACCTTAAGCACACTTGAACACAGAGTATTTGCCTTCCTTGAGAGTTGGAAGTCCTGGGTTTGTATCCTGGCTTTACGATTTACTAGGTGACTGATTTAGGGTAACTAACAATCTTCTGAGCCATGGTTTCTTCACTGATAAATGAAGATTATAGTAACAGCATCATCATGTTGTGAGAGTTAGATAAGGCTCTTTCCCTCTCCCTGCTGTTGTCTGGCTAACACCACTCATATTTGGGGCTCAGCTTGGGGGCACACCCTCTGTGAGGCCTTCCCGCAACCCCCAGTGCTGGGTTACGTTGTCAGCCCTGTCCTAGCACTTACCATGCTGGGTCACTCCGCCCTGTGTGCCTCCCCCAGTGGACTGCAAGCTCCTTGGGGACAGGTCTGTGTCTTAGTCACCAGCATTAACTCAGTGCCTGACAGAGAACAGGAAACCTTTCCTTCCTTGAGTTTACTTGGAGAACTGTTACTTTGGCCCAGATGGTGAAGCAAAATAATGCATCAAGATTTTGTGCAGCTTTCTCTCTGCATGAAATGTGAACCTGGTGCTCTGTGTATGTTTTGGCAGCTCCGAAAATGCAGCCCAAACACTCCACGATGACCTCTTTGTTATGGTGGAGGAAGGAGATGAGAAAGAAAAGGAAAGACAAGAAGGCAGAGGGAAAAGATGAAGAGAGCAACGCAGGGAGCAATAAAGAGACCAGGCTCCGGGGCCTGGGAATTGGTGGCCACGTGAGGCTACAGTCAGGGCTGGCTGCCAGACACAGCAGCAGAGGACTCAAGTGTGTGTGCAAAACACCCGAAGCACTGCCTTGGTTCCCAAATGGACAAATCAGCCTGCTCCAGGGATATTTCCTACCCTGTCTTTGAGAGAAGGTATTTCTTTTTCTTTTTCTTTTTTTTTTTTTTTGCGGTACGCGGGCCTCTCACTGTTGTGGCCTCTCCCATTGTGGAGCACAGGCTCCGGATGCGCAGGCTCAGCGGCCATGGCTCACGGGCCCAGCCGCTCCGCGGCACGTGGGATCCTCCTGGACCGGGGCACGAACCTGCGTCCCCTGCATCGGCAGGCGGACTCTCAACCACTGCGCCACCAGGGAAGCCCGGTATTTATTTTTCAAACAGTGAAAGCAAAGGGTTCTATTCCTTTGCCTGATCATTATTTTCTAAACCCCAAATTGAGTATTTGTAGCACGGGGACAGGCTGTGCTACGGGTACAGCAAGAATATGCAAATGACAAATCCCACAAAAAATCCAAGATATCTGGTGGCCACCTCCATGTGTAAGAAGGGTGGACACAGGAGAAAAACTGAATCTGGAAAAATTCCAGAGGAGTTTTATCACCTCTCTTTTTTGCCTTTTCTCACTCTTCTTCCCTTTCCAGTTCTCTGCCTTGTTCACTCAGTCTTCAGGGAAAACCTATGCTGGCTTACAACATGCACTGCCTGTGCAAGGAAGGTGCTCAATGAGTCCTTAACTCTTTTCCCGGAGGAATGACAGAGCTGTGGCTTCACAGAGGACATGCTGGAAGTTTGAAGGCGAGATTGGCTCAGTAGAGGCAAGGGTTCTGATATGAATTCTGGGCGTCAAAGCATCCACTGAAATAAATATTCTAGTTGTCTTTTAAAAGGTGATCCTTAATCTCTGGAGAGAATAAAGGAAGCAAGGGGAGTTCTGCCAGCCATGAGCACATGCGAGTGTGCAAACACACACACACACACACACACACACACACCCCATAGCTTTTGGAGCTCTTCCAATAAGTAGAGATGCCACAAGCTTGATAATAATAGCTAACATTTACTGTACTCTGTGTGCCAAACCACTCTTCTAATTGCTTTACATGGAATAGCTTACTTGATTCTCACAACTAACTTATGGGGTAAATACTCCATATTAAGCCCATTTTATAGATGAGGAAACACACCCAGAGAGGTTAAGTAGCTTCCCCAAGTTCACAGGGCTAATAAGGGCTACGCTAGGATTTAAACTCAGGTAATGTAGCTTCAAGGCCTGAGTGCTAAACCATTACGCTATGCTTCCTCTCAACGATAAATCAGTGAACAGAACAACAACCTGAGCCAGTGCACAGGTTGTACAAATACAGACAATGCCTAGTGAATGTTAATGTGTAAACTGAGAATTCTCTTGTTGAAATCATTAGAGTTAAAAACAGTCTTTATCAGTGCCCAGTAGGGACTCTTAAGATGCACTTTTTTTTGGCAAGTGTTTGGTGTTGACTGTGTGCTATGAGGAGAAGAGGCTTTTTTATTATCTAATTGGATTGACAGGCAAGAGAGACGTCTAGCCATTATTCATTTTACAAATGAAGAAAGTAAGCTCAGGGAGGTAAAGTCATTTGCTCATGGTTTCACAGCTCGACAAGGCCAGAATTCAAACCTATTCATTACCCCAAAGCCCTTGCTCTTAACTGAGGCTGCAAGTCAGAGATATTAATTAGGTGGCTTTAAAAAAGTAACATTAGCAAGAAAGGGAAAGAGCAGGACTTCTAAATCAAGGACTCTTTCACTATGTTCTTCTTAATAATAAGAAAGTCCTGTAACAGGGTCCATGTAAAAGGTAAGACTTGGAAACACCCAGATATGAGAACAAGAGAAGAGAATGAAGAAAGGAACTCAGTAGAAGGCTTGAGTGACATGAAAACAAGAAATAAGAGAAAAGCGCTAGCACTCCAGGAACAGACACAATTTCAGATGAAGTTCCACACAAAAAGCTGCCACCTACTGGACAGACTGGTCAAGTGGTCAAGGTGAACAGCCTGAAAATGGCCCCAGCAGCTCCCTTGGAGCCTCTCAAATTCTGAGAAGGCATCCATCCCACAGCTGCATTTCAGGGATTTCTGCACCAGTAGCAAGAGGTGAGGAAGGGGGTGGTAATTTCTGTGAATGCCAAAGATTTGGCCCCCTAACGGCCAGGTCCATTGAGCTGTACAGTAGCTATGGTGGTAGCAGCTACTTCAGAATAGGGACCAATATGGTACTGCTTTTAGTTCCACACTATTCTTAATAGCAGTATATGTGCAGAGTGATTGGTATAACTGGCACTGCTGTAGATCAATAAATTACATTCATTTACTATCACTGAGGGACAGAATGACAGACTGTGGAATAAGACAAATTTTGCCTCAGACACAGGATTTTAAATCTTGAATACGATAAAAAGTAGTAAAAGACATTTTCCCTACCTCAAGCCAATATCCCATGCCACACATATGTATAAACCGGGCCTGCAACATATCATGCTTTTGCCATGTGTCACATGACTTGTTTTGGCAACAGCTTAGTTGGTCACAAATAGTGTCTGGGATTATACAGGAAACATTTTAAAGGTCATAAATTCAGACAATCCTGGGAATAGCTTACTAGTGATGGCTTCCAAATGAGCATATAAAAAGTCTGCAAAGAGATTACATGGAAATCCTCCAACCACAGCAGAAAATGCAGATTTACAGGATATATTTTGTACTCCAACTACCCAGAGAGCTTTCCATTTAGCAGTTTCTTGCCAGGCGGCTGCTAATGCAGAAGCTGTTATCTATGACAGCAGCAGCTCTTAGAGCCTTAGCAAGAACAACTATTCACTCCAGCAGAAGAGCCAAGAAAATTCTCATATTTTTGTTGATGGCCAGTATTAGAGAGTTTGGCTTACATGTTTAAGGTGTTCGAACTCATCTAGAGAACTTAGAAGCTTGAGCCAGGAACAAACTGCTGTTTTCTCGACATTTTCATCCATTTGCTACCCTAGTTCCATCACCTATTACCCCATGTTGTTGTTGTTTCACATAGTCCCAAACTCTGCCTTCTAATCGTCTTAATTCTGGCTAAAGATATACCAATGTCTGTCAAATTGGATTGACTTTTCCAGCAGAAAAGGCAAATGTCTTTTATCTCACACACAGAGTAACTGCTAGTGGCTGTCTACAGCATTGCTGAGAAGGATTTTCTAAACTCCTCCAGGCTCAGAAGGAAGAATTCTGATTGATTAGTAAGGGAGAGGGTAGTGGTGACATGCACACCATGTTTGTTCCATCTCTGCAGGCAATTTATCATAGTGTTGGGAGGCACTAATTTTCATTGCTTACAGTGTCTAGTAGGCATATCACATACATCTGTTAATTGACTTTGATAATTTCTCTGAAAGGAGGGATGAAGGGCTAGTTTATCTTTAGGTGGTAGAATTATGGGCAACTTTATTCGTTGCTCTAGTTTTTTCTATATTCTCTGAGCTTTTTATGAACATATTTAATTTCCATATTTTATCAGAAAATAACACTTTCTTATTTAAATAAAATAGCATATATTAGAAGGATAAATTCCTCTCGAAAAAGGTGAGATGTCACAAGAATCCTCATGATGGATTTTAAGACATTTTGTCATACTTCTCTATAAATTGTTACATAGTTGTGAGGATAGGCATTGGAGTGGGGGGGTGTTCTGCTTTTTTATTTAAATGATCATCATTTGCCGGAGCCTTAAATTTTTTGTAAACATAACTTTTAGTGGCATATATTGCTGTTAACTCTTAACTCTTTTCCTCTTGTTAGGTAGGTAGTAGGCTTTAAGTTTTTAGCTTTCCTAATGTGATAGGCGTCTTATGTAGAGTCCCTTTAAAAGTAATAATGAATGACCAGGGCAAAGCGGTCAAACAGAATTAACTGAGTTTCTTTCCTTGATTTGGTTTCTCAGCGTAGATTATATGGAGCCCTGAAATATCCATCAGCAAAACAGTCAAGTCAGCTACACAAAGTCTGCTAAAATGAATTCATGTCAATAAAGACTGTATTTAACTGTGTTTGCTATGTTTTTGTAGCTAACAAGGAAAACAACTGTCTACTGCAAGCACTGTTAACTACAAGTTAAAAATGCTTAAAATAATATCCAAAGTGCAAGTCTCATATGGAGAGGGTTCATTTACCTTTTCATGAATTATTAAAGGTTCATTATTGTTAAATCATGAATTAAAAGCTCGCCAAATGTTAGTAGGGACAGACATCAAGAGACTGGACTAATTAAATGATAATTAATGATCATCAGGTGATGAAACGTAACCTCGATCATATCTATACCTCACTTTTTTTCATGTTAACTGTTTCCACACACCCTGAGTTCATAGCCTCCTTACTGTACCAACTCCCTCAGTCTTGATTGGGTGGTGGCTACATGGGTATATTCACATGTGAAAGTTCATCAAACTATACATTAAAGATTTGTGCATTGTACTAATGTAAAATAACTTTAAAAATCAGGGGAAGTCCTTGTTAATGTAAAAAAAAGCAATAATAATAATGAAGATAGTTGTTCATCATGCAGTTATAATATTATACAGTATAGCTGCCAGTTTAAATCTAACGGCTCACCATTAGATTGTAAGCAACCTGAGGGCAGAGACCATGTCTTGCTATGACTCTGACATAGCTATGCTTGCTATGACATCCATGACTCTGCCCTGTGTAGGGCATGCTCAGCCTACCTCAGGGAATACTGACTGATGGGCACCATGAAGTGAAGGCCTGTGCTGTTAATGACTCACTCCTGGAGAAAGCACCCCATGCCAAAGTCACAAGTGACAGAAGATGGAACCTTAGAGAAAAGTATGCATTTGACCTACAGGACATCAGTCACATAGCTTACAAAATGAACCCATCTAAGTATAAGTTGTTTTTCAGTCCTATAATATCTGGTGTCCTTAAGCTAATACTATTTGTGGCTACTAGAAATTTCTGTCTGGATGTCCATTTATTTGAAAAGGAGCAGGAAAAAGACACCATGATATTTTCAATCCTCCATGTGTGACCACTGGCATTTACAGCTCATCCTTTCCCTGTTCTCCTGGAAACATGTGTCTTCCTGCCTCACTGACTTTGAAGACTTTATTTTTTTCTTTGCGACATTACATTCATAGCAGCCCATGCCCCCACCTCACAGCTCTTCCCAAACTCATTCTTCTGAGCCTGAGAATGGACTCCTGCTTTCCATTACCCAATCCAGAGATGTCTATGGGAATTGTGACATGTCCTTTCTAAAGACATTTTCAACATCCAGGGCCTCAATTTGCAGGGTGCTTGTCCATCTGTTCTGGCTATTCAGCAGAGTCACTGCCATGTTTTAACATCCCAGTTTCTAACAATGGTCTCCAGAATCACAGCCAGGAGTTTACTTGCCAAAGGATAAACAAACAAGAGACAGTGGTTAATGTACAAGATGGATATTAAAATCCTAGTTTTTTCTGTAGCTTCAAGAAGCAGTCAGAGGATGTGGGGAAAATCAAGGCAAAATGGGAAAATCACACTCTAGGCCTTCCTGAATCCACTATTAGAATAATTCTAAAGAATAAAGAGGAGACCCCACATCTGCCAATAATACCCCTGGTGGTTGCTTAACTGTATGTTGATAATAGGGTATAAATGAGGTTATGAAACCTGGCTTCAGAGGGACAATGCCCTAAGACTCTTCTTGCCTATCTGTATAATTGTTATTGTTCTTGCTGCTATTATCTTAAATGATGCGCTCACAGTTCATAGGTTAAGTATTCCCTTACTGGAATGAGTGTTCTGATTTGTGAATCAGTCTCCTGTACTTGTGACTTATCATGATGAATTTATAGACCTGGAATGTTGGAAATCAGAGTGCCAGCAGAGATAACCACCAACGGAGAGTGGAGTGTGCTTGGGCACTTGCCAACGCTGCCTTTTGGTGTTAAAGTAGACTCATACCCACCACCTCCCGAGACTCAAGGGCACATGTCAACCTTTCCCAGCCTCCACTATCCACACCTCGCAGTGAACTGCAGTAATTCTCAATGGGAGGGGGATGGGTGAAGGAAGAGTGAGCAGGCCCACCTAGCCCCCTCCCAAAAGATTCTGAAACAAGGTAGCTTGCTCTGCCGCTGCAACCCCCCATTCCTTGTCCATTGCAGATACGAATATATGCTCATCAAGAGATATGTGCCAACACCCCGTTTCAAGCAGACTCTAAAGAGTACATGGCTGTGAGCTCAAGTGGATGGGATGGAATTTTGATGGAGGCTGCCTGAAGTATTAAGACAAAAAGAAAGAAAAAGAAGAAGCAGTCAAAAAATCAACCCTGAGGTGCCAAGAGACCATGAAAAACATTAAAAATATAACACTTTCCTTAATGAGATTTGTTAATAGTTTCTTGAATCTAACCAAACAGGATTTACAGACTGGCACTAATAATGACGACAACCACCTTTTCTCAAGCTAGGGACACCTGATTCTAGAGGTCTACTACTATTCCAAAGACTTGGCTTCTTCAACTATCAGCATAATTTGTTGTGCAATCACATACTTTAAAAATATGCTGAATTGAATCCTTGTGCTTGTATTAAATCAAAAAGCACCAAGAAAACTAAGTTTGTTTTCTAAATTTCATTTTAAAAGTTCAACAATATTTGTACGATTTCAGCCCTAAAGTCTACTAAAGTGGATTCATGTCAATAAAAACAGTAAATACCATTACTTGGCTTTGTTTGCTATATGTTGTTGCAGCTAACAAGGAAAAAAATTCCACTGCAAAAGCACCATTAACTACACGATAAAATGCTGAAAGTAATATCCAAATTGCTAGGGCTAATCTACCTTTTCATTTATTATTATTGAAACACGGATTAAAAACTTGCCAAATGTTACCAGGGTCAGATACCAAGAGATTGTATTGATAAAAAAAATAATCCTTAATAATCTGGAGTCATGAAATGAAAGCTACATCATACCTACTCCTCACATACCCTGAGTTCACAACCTTCTTTCTGCACCACTTCCTCCGTTTTCATGCCTCAGCACTTCTTGATTTTGCCTCTTTCCCCACGATTTTGCCTTGGGAATTCTGTGAGAGTACTTTCTGCTCTTCCACCTCAAGCAGGAAATTGCTGCTGGGGGAACTTCCTATGAGGGCTAAGCTTTTCCCTGCAATGCACTGGGGGTGGGGTGTGGGGGGGTGTATAGTACAAACAGCTTGGGAGAATAGATCCCAGACCTTGGGCTACAGAGCCTTGTGGTGAGTGAACCTATGGCATCCTCACTCCTCAAATGTGCATTCCAGTTCACAGAGCGATTTCACACACTAGCTGGCAATTCCTAAACCTGCAGTAAAACAAACCAGGGATTCACCTCGTCCATCAGTGGACTACAGCAGCCTTTTGAGGGCAACAGCAGGGATGGAAGGCTGTTTCTCAGCCAGGACTAAATCAGCCAGTGAAGGATCCTCCCTCAAACTCAAACCCTGGAGAACAAAATGCATTAGAAGCAGATCTGGAGTTCAAGATGAGCTCCACCAGTGGAAGGAGCTGGGTTCAGATCCTTCCTAAGAACTAGCTGTGAGACCTTGGGCAGGTTACCTAGTCTCCGGAACCTGTTTCTTCCTCTGTAAATTGTGGATAACAAAACTGACCCTACAAGGTTCTGGGAAGCTTTAAAAGAAATGAGGCATGCAGCCCAACCAATGTCTGCTATATGAGAAGTACATAGCAAATATGAAGTCCTTGTGTGAGACAGTGGTTAAGAGCCTGGGGTGCGATGCCTGACTGTGTTCAAATCCCACTCCTACCATTTAACAACTTAGGACACTAGGTAAATTACATGACCTTTCTGACTCAGTTTCCCCATCACTCAAATGGAGTTTTATTACAACACAAAGTAGATATCCAAAAAACATTAGCTATTTTTATTTCAGTGTGAGTAAAAACAGCACGTGTTTCCAGATCAACCAAAAGTGTGGTAGTGAATTAAATGAGAGTTCAGTATAATGTGTATTTTTTTTTTTAATCGTGAAGACCTTGCAGGCTTTTATGACTTTTCTGGGCAGTCAAGCTGTGATGCTAAGGGTGGGGCTAAACTGTAATATGAAGAAAAAAAATTCAAAGAGGGAGAATAACCACCCACCAGGGAGCTATTTCTTTTGTAATGTACATTCCATTTCTTCTCCCTCATGCTTTTTAATTCCTTCCACATTTCCTGCCATAATTATCAAATGTTTGGTTTCTGACCTCACTTTTCTGGAGACTAGAGCCCAGGGAATTTAGAATTGTTTATTTTCTGTCCATAAACCTTTGAGTTAATGGAGGGGCTTGTGAGCGAAGGGTTTGTTGGTTTGTTTGTAGTGTCTCAGGAAGGTCACTGGAGTTGAAAAGAAAACATTACCCAAAAGGCGCTGAAATACTTTGACTGGAAACGCAGAGCCCTCAAAGAGCAGAGCAATGGATCACTCATACTTGCGCAACGCCAGTTTAAGAAAAAAATTGAGATTTTAAAAGGCCGTTATTTGGCTCTGATAATAACGCAAAATCCGAGGGCACTTTACAAAAAAAGAAAAAAAAACCCAGAGAATCATCATTTTACTTTATAAAAGAAAAAAAAAATATCCCGCCCTAAAGGAAGAGTCTCTTGAGATCCCCCGACCCCCCTCCCCCAGGAGACAGACTCGGAAGGGAAAAGTCTCCAACTATTCTCAATTTCCTCTTAAGTGAAGGAAAGAACTCAGGGGCCTTTTTGAACTCGGCTCCTGCTCTTGTGGCCGCCTGCATCCCAATCGGCCCTGCTCGTCCTCTCTCCCCCTCCCCACTCTCCCTCCATATTAGCCGCGGGGGGGTTCCCGCTGACGGCCCAAACTACTTTTCCTGATTTTTAGGTTTAAGTTTCGTAAGCAGCATTTCTGCTCCGAGCGCCCCCCTCACCCGGCAGATGGAAACTCCCAGTCCTACCCGGGGAGAGCATCCCCTGGACGCACGCACCGCCCGCGCGACGCGCAGACCCCAGTGGCCCCGGCGCCTGAGTTCGGACCTCTTCAGAGGCTCACCTACCTCGGCGTGGACCCAGGCGACCGCCACCAGCGCGAGCGCGAGCCAGCGTGTCCACATCTGCGGAAAAGACAAGAGCGAGAGTGAAGGCACCGGGCCCCGTGTCGACCCCGGAAACTTCCTCGTGCCTCGGAGGCTCGCTCCCTCCGCCCGGCCACCCTCGGCCGCCCAGAAGGCTCGGGCCAGTGCGCTTGGCTCCGCGCAGCGAACCCCGCTCTCACCATGGTCCCGTTCCGGTCTCCGGAGGGCGCGGGGGCAGGCGGCTGCAGCGAGCTCTAAGGGAAGGTGGGAGCTTCGCCGATCGCCAGCCTCAGAGGAAATCCGACCTGGCCTCGCCGCCCCTTAAGACCCCTCCTTCCCCGACAGCCTGCCCCCCAGCTCCTCCCCATTCTCCTCCCCTTTCTGCAGCAGCGGCCCCCGCGGCTCAGGGTTTCGCTCCCTCCTCCCAGCCCCTCGCTACGTCCTGGAGCCCGCGAGCGTCCTGGCGCCGCCGAACCCCTTTCCCGAAACCCAGGCCCCTAGTTTAGCCCCCAGGACGTGGAAACCGAGGCACAGAGGGGGTGGTCCTGGGGGACACTGCAACAAAGGCGGAGGGGGTGTGGGTGTGGGAGCCGAAACCCCACCCCCGGGAGGGGCCGCTGGCTTGCTGCAGCTCGGGCAGGCTGCGAGTGCGGGCTGCGGCAGTGGCCAGGTGGGGCGGTAATGCTGGGGGCCCTGGCTCGCCCTGGGGCGGGAACCTGGGGGAAAGGCCCTGCGGCGTGGGGAGCTGAAGTCGCCCCCTACGGCTGATAGAGGGCCAGAGGTGCAGAGGGACCCCCGCAGCTCCGGGTCCAGGGCATCACTGTCGCCAGAGCGCGAGGAAGGGGGCGCGGGGCCCAGAAGACCAGCCAGCCTGAGGAAAGCTTCTTTGGGTTCAACTGTGGATTTCCTGGGGAGGGGGGTGGGAGGCGGAGGCCATCCTCCTCTGCTGAGAAGATCCTGATTCCAGCGTTTGCCTGCAGCCTCATCCCGTCCTTCCCTCAAGCCCAGGGGCGACCGGGGTCCCCCTGCTCTCCTCCTCCCAGCTTCACCTGTGTCCCTACTCCCACCTCGGTCATCCCGTGCACCCTCTATGTTCATACTTCACATCTCCACCAACTTCTTCCCAGAGGTCCTCAAATGCGTGATGCGTCTTTGACAGCGTTGACTCCGCAAACTGCTCCCACTGTAGCTTTTTTCCTACTGTGCGCCCGGTGTCCCTGGTGCGGAGAGCAAACCAACTTGACACCTCAGATTTAATGTGCCCAAGGCTGAGACCCACTTCCCACCAGTTCCGGGCCTGCTCATCTACCTCCCTCAAAAACGTTATCTCTACTTCTCAGACCCCAGTTGTGACCGTATCCTGACAGTTTTTCCTTCGAAATCTCCTGTTCATCCTTTCACCGCCATCACATTTCCACTTCCCTAGGCCAGACCTTCATTCTCTTTCACTTAGGAATTATAGAAACCACCTCTGGTTCCCTCCAGCTCCAAGTTCTCCCCCGCCAGTCTCCACTGCAGCGCACTGCCGTATTATCTCTACATAAACACGGTCTTCCTCGTGCTCTTCCCCTGCTCAGAAACTTAAGCACTCTTCCCACGTCAAATCCAAAAGCCTTTCTTGTAAGTCATCCATCTAACCTTACTTAAGCTACTTATATGTCCTCTGCTCACATCAGGCCATCTTCTCATTGTCCTCTGAATTTGTCACATTCACTCTTTTACCATGGTTTATTGAGTGCCGACGGTTGTGGTCTTAGGGGGCTTCAAATAACACCCATATCGCCCATACAAGTTCAGAATCCATTGAGATAGCTGCAGGAGTCAGACTGGTGGAAAGCAAAATGTCAGCCTGTCCCTGGTAAAAACTGGAATGGTGGCAGTGGCTTTAGATCTGCAGGGACAAGGACCTGCTTGTACTTCACCCCAGAATTGAACATACCCCACCAGCCACAAACAGAGTTGGAAAGTCTGCTTGTATAAAACTGACTGCAGTTTTACAGTTTCTGGAAAAGCAGAAAATACATGCTTCCTGGGGCAGGCCTGCTTCCCAAAATTGAGGGGTCAGAGGGACACATCCCTAGTTCCTCCTTCAAGCTTCCCAGTCAGAAAATGCACTCCTGCTTCCTCGTTATGGAAGTAAGAGAAGTAGGGAATAGGCATTCCCCCACCAGCTACCCGTCCCAATCTCTGTGCTGGGACTGAAGGGCACTATGTTGTACAAGTTTTGCTTCTGCCCTGTAAGAACTCACAATACTTTTCATCCCTGGCCCATGCACTGCACGCTCTCAGAATCTGGCATGGTCTCCTCTCTTCCTTCTTCCTTTTGTCTATTCAAATTCTGTCTTTTTAAAAAAATTTTCAGGATCCAAGCAAAGTTTCATTGCTTTTCTGGTATCTTTTCTGGCAATAACTTGGCATAGTGGAAAACACATGAGGTTTGAGGTCAAATGAACCTGGCTTTCAATCTTGTTGCCACCTTTTACTGGCTGTGTGACTTTGTCAGATTACTGAAACTCTCTGAACCTAGGTTTCTGCATCTGATGATAATGCCTTGCAGGGGGTTGTGAAATTTAAATATGGTATCTTATAGAAAGTGCCAGGCAGGTAGCAGCCCTCCATAAATGGTAGCCATTATTATTTCATTAATCTGCTTTGCATCTGAATTGCAGTTGGTATTATATGCCAGGTACTAACCACAAGAGCCAGGTCTTTTTTATTTAATTATCACAACAAACTGAGAAGTATTTTTTTATTGTGTCCACTTTCCAAGTAAGGAAACTGAAGCTCAGAAAAATTGGGGTACTTTTCCGAGGTTAATAGTTGATTACATAGACTTACAACTTGGCATCTTATTGCATATTGTTATATGGTGTCTGACACTTGTTCATAATAGTTGTTAGTCTTGATTCTTCAGCCAGATTTTAAGTTGCTGAGGGCATAAACATTGTTTTTCATGTCTTCATTCTCTCCACATCTGGAGCACAATTGATCAATTTGATTATATCAAAATTAAAGATTCCTGTTGAACAAGGGCACCACAGAAAAGTGATAGATTAGAAGGAGATGTGTAATATCTAAAATGGACATAACTGCAATATATATATGTGACCCCTGCAAATCAATAAGAAAAAGACAGGAAACTCAGTAGAAAAATGGTCAAAGGGCATGAACAGGCAGTTTCTCAAAAAAAGGAATCCTGAATGGCCAACAAGTAGAGAAAAGATGTTCACAGTCACTGGCATTATTTAAACTACACAACAACCCTATAAAATCAGTATTATTTTATTACCTCCATTTTACAGGTAAGGAAACTTAGACACAGAGTTTAAGTAACTTGTCCAAAGTTACATAAGAAATGGTAAATATTACTTTACACTTATTACAGTGGCAAAAATTAGAGAGTTGGACAATGCCAAATGTTAGTATGTGCATAGTGTAGTCTTTCTGGTATACTGTAGTGATTAAGAGCATGGGTTTAGGAGCCAGGTTACCTTGGTTCAAATTTGCCTTGGTAGTAAATCTTGGCTTTATTACTTACTGAGTAACCTTGGGCAAGTTACTTACCTCTGGTCTCAGTTTCCTCATTTGTAAAATGGGGATAATAATAATAGTAACTCCATAGGATTGTTCTGCAGATTATATGTGTTAATATATGTAAATTACTTAGAACAGTGCCTGGTACATAAGCTTATAATTAATGTGTGCTGCTAGGGGAATAATTCAATGGAAGGACCTTGCAGATACTGATGATAATTCTGTGCTACAGAGTATGGTTAACTTGACTCTCTATAATAAACACAAAACAAAACAAACTGAACCGACAACAATAACAACAAAACAAAGGAGTTGATAGCTGTATCAGTGATGAATTTTTTGGTTGCAGGTGACAAAGAGGCCAACTTAAATTGCTTATGCAATTAAACAGAATTTATTCACCTAGTAGCTGAGAGATCCAGGGGTAAGTCTGGCTTCAGGAAAGCCTTCATCCGACCGCAAATAAGGTCAGCAAGGATACTGTTTCTTGCCGTCTCTCCTCTTTACCTTCAGCAATCTTATTTCATCCCTGGGTTCCATATGGTGGCTTCTGAGAGTTCCAGTTTATGCTCTCAGGGTGGTAAACTGGTTTCAGTGCCAGCCTCATCACGCCCTTGGACTACCCCATCTGGGTGAGGGAGAGAGCCTCTTTTGGGAGCTGCTACAAAATCTTAGGGTTCACTTTTTAAAAAAGAAAGCATAAATTGAATTTCTTGACATCTCCATACCAGTCACTTTGATTGGAGGCTGGTCTGGGCTAATTTGAGCCAATGAAGACCCACCCAAAAGAAAATAAGGGTAATGTTGACAGGAAAAGCAGGAATGAATGCTGGGACCAAGCCAAGAATGTCCGCTGCAGCAACGAATCACCAACCTACACTGTGAAACCAGTACCCTCCAAAGTTGGGGTGCAGGGTCCCCCGAGGGCATGGGAAAAAATATTAGAATGTCTATTTTTACTTATTTCCAATCTAAAAATAGAAATTAACTTTGCAAATATGTAGATAGACTCTGTTGCCCATATTTAGTCCCTATGTCAGACAGTCACGAGTTATGTCCTGTTGCCAAACACCATGAGGAAAGAGTGGGCCTTCTCCCCACAAAGGGATGATGGCATCGTTTCCTTTAACATATTGTGTTATACTGCAGTGTGCCCACTTAAATGGATTTACATATTATATGATCTAGTTTTAACTAAACTAGATTAAAAACATTTTAGGGGGCTTCCCTGGTGGCACAGTGGTTGAGAGTCTGCCTGCCGATGCAGGGGACACGGGTTCGTGCCCCGGTCCGGGAAGATCCCACATGCCGCAGAGCGGCTGGGCCGGTGAGCCATGGCCGCTGAGCCTGCGCGTACGGGAGAGCCCACAACAGTGAGAGGCCCACGTACCGCAAAACAAAAAAACATTTTAGGAACAGAACCATAAATTGAGGATAAACCTTCTTCCTATTAATAAGAAAAGGTCAGAGCTGACATGTTTCCTACTTCTGAAAAGAGCTCGCTGACTGACACATTAACAAGATAAAAACAAACGACTTAATTAGATCTGACAATGAGTCAAACACAAAAGTAACAATAAGACTATGTGAAATATGGATTCACATTCATTATTATTAGTGATATCCTCATGCCTAGTATGCTTTGAGTTATTTGTTAGGAATGTTGTACTTAGGATTACCAAGAACTTTAGAAACCAGGTATCTGGAACATAAAGACATTGAGACAGATACCTATCATTTTTTTGCGGGGGGTGGGGTGATGTTTGAAGATATGCAGTACTCAATTCAGTACTTTAGAAAATTTCACTCAATTTGATATTAAATATTTAGAGACACTCTTTTAGGTTTCTTACATAATAGCAAAAGACATACCTTGAGGGGGAACAATTATCTTCCTGATCTAATCAGGAATAGTAGAAATAGTACATGGAAAACACTATAATAACAAGTTAAAATGCATATTTTGGTCAGCACACACCACTGGAATTGGCAAAAAAAATTCAAAAAGCCACACACACACACACACACACACACACACACTCCTGAAGATCAGCAGGAAAAACAAGTATTAGAGCAAATTACACCATCCATAGTTGCTATATAGTGATGAAAATATGGATGCCTCAAATGTTTCATTGCTTATTAAAGATTGGCTAGATTCTGTTTCAATAATGAAATCAACAAAGAACTGCTTTTTGTGTGTGAGCAACTACAGAAAACTATAGTGCTGGAAAAGATACATTCTTAATATTAAATGACTTCTTTAATGAAAGCAACATCTTCTGGAAGAACTGTGTATGTGAAGCCACAGAACAGTGGCTGCTTTGAACAGAGTGGAAGAAGGATTCAGGGTGAGGTTCCGCGGCTACCCTCACAGGTGGAATCCTGTGCTGCACAATTCACAGATGAGCTACTGCAGCAAAGAGACTGAGGCCAGCGCTGCATAGCATGCTGTAGAAAGTCACTGATGTGGTTTATTTTATAAATTAACATAGAGCAGAATATTTTAATATTTAGTAATGATATGGGAAATGACTATGAAAGCATTTTATACTACATTGAGGCTCACAGATTACCTTGGGGCACAGGCCATAAATGTTGTCGAACTTGAAAACTCAAACCTTTGTCTGATATAAAGACAGCTGTTCTAGGATAGAAAGCCCAGAGATAAACCAACACACATATGGTCACCTTATCTTTGATAAAGGAGGCAGGAATGTACAGTGGAGAAAGGACAGCCTCTTCAATAAGTGGTGCTGGGAAAACTGGACAGGTACATGTAAAAGTATGAGATTAGATCACTCCCTAACACCATACACAAAAATAGGCTCAAAATGGATTAAAGACCTAAATGTAAGGCCAGAAACTATCAAACTCTTAGAGGAAAACATAGGCAGAACACTCTATGACATAAATCACAGAAAGATCCTTTTTGACCCACCTCCTAGAGAAATGGAAATAAAAACAAAAAAAAACAAATGGGACCTAATGAAACTTCAAAGCTTTTGCACAGCAAAGGAAACCATAAACAAGACCAAAAGACAACCCTCAGAATGGGAGAAAATATTTGCAAATGAAGCAACTGACAAAGGATTAATTTCCAAAATTTACAAGCAGCTCATGCAGCTCAATAACAAAAAAACAAACAACCCAATGCAAAAATGGGCAGAAGACCTAAACAGATATTTCTCCAAAGAAGATATACAGACTGCCAACAAACACATGAAAGAATGCTCAACATCATTAATCATTAGAGAAATGCAAATCAAAACTACAATGAGATACCATCTCACACCAGTCAGAATGGCCATCATCAAAAAAATCTAGAAACAATAAATGCTGGAGAGAGTGTGGAGAAAAGGAAACACTCTTGCACTGCTGGTGGGAATGTGAATTGGTACAGCCACTGTGGAGAACAGTATGGAGTTTCCTTAAAAAAGTACAAACAGAACTACCATATGACCCAGCAATCCCACTACTGGGCATATACCCTGAGAAAACCATAATTCAAAAAGTGTCATGTACCAAACTGTTCATTGCAGCTCTATTTACAATAGCCCGGAGATGGAAACAACCTAAGTGCCCATCAACATATGAATGGATAAAGAAGATGTGGCACATATATACAATGGAATATTACTCAGCCATAAAAAGAAACGAAATTGAGCTATTTGTAATGAGGTGGATAGACCTAGAGTCTGTCATACAGAGTGAAGTCAGTCAGAAAGAGAAAGACAAATACCGTATGCTAACACATATATACGGAATTTAAGAAAAAAAAATGCCATGAAGAACCTAGGGGTAAGACAGGAATAAAGACACAGACCTACTAGAGAACGAACTTGAGGATATGGGGAGGGGGAAGGGTGAGCTGTGACAAAGCGAGAGAGAGGCATGGACATATATACACTACCAAATGTAAGGTAGATAGCTAGTGGGAAGCAGCCGCATAGCACAGGGAGATCAGCTCGGTGCTTTGTGACCGCCTGGAGCGGTGGGATAAGGAAGGTGGGAGGGAGGGAGACGCAAGAGGGAAGAGATATGGGAACATATGTATATGTATAACTGATTCACTTTGTTATAAAGCAGAAACTAACACACCATTGTAAAGCAATTATACCCCAATAAAGATGTTAAAAAAAGACAGCTGTTCTAAATTTGTTGTCTTATTATGTGATAACAAGGCTACCTATCATGTTAATCATGTTGAAAGAAGAATCCACACACAATCTACCATTTCGTGGAAAATTTGTGATGCTAATAATGAGTGAGAAAGTAATTGCTCTTAAAAACAAACTTGTGGGCTTCCCTGGTGGCGCAGTGGTTGAGAGTCCGCCTGCCGATGCAGGGGACACGGGTTCGTGCCCCGGTCTGGGAAGATCCCACGTGACGCGAAGCGGCTGGGCCGGTGAGCCATGGCCGCTGAGCCTGTGCGTCCGGAGCCTGTGCGTCCGGAGCCTGTGCTCCGCAACGGGAGAGGCCACAACAGTGAGGGGCCCGCGTACCACAAAAAAACAAAAACAAAAACAAACTTGTGCTATGGAGAAAATACTTTGAAATAGGATATTTGGAAACGTTTCATTGTTAGGTGATTTTGTTGTCCCAAACAAAAAAGGTGTGGCACCATAAAGAACTCTCATGTATGCACATTTAAAAAACTTTAAGCACTGACATACATACACTACCATATGTAAAACAGATAGATAGTGGGAAGCAGCCGCATAGCACAGGGAGATCAGCTCAGTGCTTTGTGACCACCTAGAGGGGTAGGATAGGAAGGGTGGGAGGGAGGGAGACGCAAGAGGGAAGTGATATGGGGACATATGTATATGTATAGCTGACTCACTTTATTATACAGCAGAAACTAACACAACATTGTAAAGCAATTATACTCCAATAAAGATGTTTAAAAATAAATAAATTTAACAAAATTTTCTAACCTGTTTTAAAAATCTCCCAGCAAAGAGTTTTAATAGTTTATCTACTCACTTGTGAAAAGTTTAAATATGTAAAAACTTTCAGTTAATTTGAAGAACAAATGATTTCTGGAGCAGATGGAAATTTACTAGCCAAATTTAGACAAAACTTTTGCATGATTGATTTTTAACACTGTCATAATTTTGCGAGTGGGCCACTGATGCACATCTCCCATTTGATGTATGAACATTTGGAGTGTATGAGTCTGCTAGGGCTGCTGTAACAGAATACCACAAAGTGGGTGGCTTACCGAACAAAAATTTATTTTCTCACAGTTCTGGAGGCTAGAAGTGCAAGATCAAGGCGCTGACAGGGTTGGTTTCCGGTGAGGTCTCTCTCCTTGGCTTGCAGATGGGCACCTCCTTGATGTGTCCTCACATGACACATCCTATTGGGACACCAGTCCTATTGGATTTGGACTCCACACTTCTTACCTCTTTTAACCTTAATTACCTCCTTAAAGGCTCTATTTCCAAATACAGCCACATTGGGGGTTCAACATATAAGTTTTGGGTAAACACAATTTTGTCTATAAAAATGAGTTATCTTTTTCACCTCTCACAGTCATCAAACCAAATATCAAAATAAACTGGACTTAGGATCAGACCTTCAACTGTCTCTGTCACAAAACATTAAGCAAATATTTTCTAAATAAAATAAAAACACCACTCTCACTAAATTTATTATTATTATTTTTCCAATGAGAGCATAAAGGTTTTTCAACCATTAATAAGTAAAATGATGTGTTTTTTAAATGTTGATTATTTTGTCTTTAACTCATCTTCTTATTTTATATTGTGTATGTTTTATATATGTGTATGTTTTATATATTTAGTCCATTGTTATTGCCGGAGGTATGTCACCATAAAGTTCGAAGACCGCTGCTACAGAAAACTAAATCTCACTCTCAAGCCAAAAGAACATTTCTAGAATTGAATGCAATATTTATTATTGTTAATCACGTTCATTGTGACATTAATCAAATCATTGTGACATTTTGTTTAATCATTGAGAGCACCTGTGACAAGACGCTTTCATCACCAACTTAGGGAAATATTACATATTTATGTGTTTATTTACATACACAGAACAATGTGTAATTTATATGTATGCCTATTCTACCCTATCTAGAGGTGCTAGATTCACACAATCTTCTCCAAGTTAATTTCTGAAAATTCTGTGAATTGGTAGTATAAATTATCATATTGTGTTCACAAAACTATGATTTATGATAATCTATTTATCATGAGCTTGACAGGCCTATTCATTTGAAAAAATAAAGGAATTTATATCATGAAATCTCTGATATTAAGTACACATCTATTCCTTTTGCAGCCAGCATGCTTTCACCCCACTTCAGGTAACCATATTGCATATCCCTCTAGAATACCATTCCTCTTCCACTCTTCATCCTTGTGTTCTAGTCCACTCTAGAGCTAAAGCAATGATCTCTAGGGTAAGCTAATGCTTTTCATTCCCTTGGCCACAGTTCAGCAGTAGACATCTGACAGAAGTCAGACCAATAGGGCCAATGAGATCCAATTTCAAGATTTCTGTTCTACCCATCAGGGAAGGCTACTTTCTCTTCCACTGGCCAGGGTACAAGATGATGTGAGCTTGAAGCTGCAAGGGGCCGCTTCCTGGGACCTGAGATACCACCAGTCGTAAAGAGACAGAGCTAAGAGATGGAGCCCAATAATATCATCAGAGCCTCAAACTGAGCTGTACCTCATTAGCCCCAGATTTTTTAGCTTTGTTGTCTGCTTGGTTTTGCTCAAGCCTCTTAGGTTGAGTTTTCTGATCATAATTGAAAAAAGTCCCAACTGATCATCAGGCCATAAATATAAGTACAGAGTGTTTAAAACAAAATAGTTAGCATATGCAAATTCAACAGTCCTTTAAACCTAATCTTTGTAAGAGGTGTGAAGTATCAAAGCTGGGAAAAGGAAATGGTTTTCGCAAACACTTGCAGAAGAGCAGATGTTCTGTCCACTGCACTAGGCTGCTTCCTCCGTGTTTTTCCCAGCTTGCTGCAGACATGGGGATATGTATCATTTAAGATACCTTTAACACAAGTGATTAAACTCAACTTATACTAGCCTAAGACAAGAAGGAACTTATTGGCAAGAAATAAGGTCTCAGAGACTTGAATGGGACTTGTGGTAGGCTAAAAAAATGCTCCCCCCCCGACTCCCACAAAGATTTATTTACTTCCTAATCTCTGGAACCTGCAAATGTTACCTAGGCAAAAAAGTGAATATTACTTATAAGGCAAAGATGTGATTAAGTTGAAGATCTTGGGAGGAGGATCTTATCCTTGATTTTCCAGGTGGGCCCTAAATGCAATCGCATGCATTCTTATAAGAGATAGGCAGAGGGATAGTCAACACAGACAAAGGAGAAGAGACACACAGAGAAGGCCATGGGAAGTGGAGATGGGAGATGGTACAGTCACAGGCCAAGGAACACCAGGGAATGCTGGCAGCTACCAGAAGCTGGAAGAGGCAAGGAACAGATTCTCCCCCAAGAGCCTGCAGAGGGAGCACTGCCCTGTCCACACCTTGATTTCAGTCTTCTGGTCTCCAGAACTGGGAGAGAAGAAATTTCTGTTGTTTTGAGCCACCAAGGTTGTGGTAATTTTTCATGGTAGCCCCAGGAAATGAATACAGTATTCAATGCTATAAGTACTTGCTCGCTCTCTCTCTTTCTCTCATCAGACTCTCAGCTTATTCTGCAGTTTTAGTTTCTCCATATGGCTGACAAGATGGCTAGTGCAAGTCCCCAAATTGCATCCTCCCAGCTTTGGTACCACAACAAGAAGAGAGTGTGTATTTTCCCAAGGTTGTGTACATCCAACCCAGGGAAGGATTCTCATTGGTCCTGTTTGTGTCATGTTCCCCCCACCGCTACCACGTGCTTGGACAAAGCATATTGTCAAGGGGGTGGTCCTGTGCTAGGCTGTATTTGGGTCATGATACCATCCCTACAGCAGGCAGCACATTCTGATTAACAGCTTCCCAAAACACATGTTATGGGGCAGGAGTTTCTTCCCAAGAAAGGACACTGGGCGGACTAAAACAACAAATATCCACCACGAGGTAGTCGGCCAGATTCCTGGGCTCTTTCCCAGCTTGGGACACCATAAGGACGTGTAGGGTTATGGGCAGAGGAACAACAGACTTGTCTCTGGGACATGGGACACTGGATATTCCCTCCCCTAATCCAGATGAAGGAGTAAACAACTGCCTTTGGAATTTATGTGGAGACTGGAAAAGCTGCGTGTTTGATCAAAATGATGGGCCCACCCTCCTACGTGTTTCAGTCAGAGTGGGCCTGGTCTAGGCTGGATGAGAGGGTGGCCTCAGTGGTGCCGTGAAGTTAATTGGCAGTCACCGGTTATGGACAGGTTGGGACTCTCCTGAGAGGACCCCTAGGGATAGGACATTTTCATGGCCAGAGCTCAAGGCTGAAGAGAGCCCTTCCTCATTCTCTGGCAATTTCATTTCCCTCTCTTTTCCCCCTTTTAATCTCCCTCCCTCTACTACCCTCCCTCCCTCTTTTTTCTCTCTTCTTCTCTCCTCATTCCCACCCTTGGGATAAGAAGCAGGATGCTAACGCACCAGCCATGGGCTTTGTAGAAAGCAGTTTATGATTTTTTTTTCCCCACTGAAAAGCAATGCCTTCCCCTGCCTAGTTTTGGTGGAACATTCTATTATCAGCATAATCACTGACATTTATCATAAAACCTCACAGACTGAGATTCTTCCAGGGTTTGGGCTACTCCCCGGGAGTAAATCAGGTATTTTGAGCAATGACAGGGCTTCTTTGAGATCCTTAGGTATTATTTTTAATGCACCAGCAAAACCTAAAAATGGAAGTGAATAAATGCAGCTGGTTAAAGGAACTGACCTGCACATGAAGATCATGCAGTAGAAGAACTTGGTTCATTTAGGATGTGTGAACGTGGCAGAAAATGTTCATTTTTACTGGCTTTTCATGGTAAATAGAAATGCTGCCATTAACCTGCTGAATACGACTCAGAGTGAACCTACCAGAGATGCTGCCTGGAAGCCCCCTCCAGCTGGGTCTGCCCCCTTGATGTTTCTTCTTTGCCCTCATTAAATTTTTAGGCACTTATGGCTTCTTCCAAAGAAAGCTGATTCTTTCAAGTTACTGACTTAAATAGCTGTAATGGGTGTATGGGGGAGGGGAAGGAGGAGAATGTAATATCTCTTCCTTGCAGATAGACGTACAGTTTATTTTTTAATGTGAGGAAATGGTGCTACTTCAGTATTAATGGAAATCTGTGGACCAGATTGACTGTGTGTTGGGGGATCCCCAAGATTACTCCCAGTTCCATGATTTGCTAGGAGGACTAACAGGACTGGCCACATAGTTGTGTCCACAGCTATGATTTACTATAGTGAAAGGATACAAAGCAAAATCAGCAAAGGGAAAAAGCACATGGGACAAAGACCAGAAGACACCAGGTGCAGCCTTCCAAGAGTCTATTGCCAGTGGAGTCACTCAGAATGCACGGAATTCTTCCAGCCCCAAATTGGCGCAAGTGTGAAATATTGTCTACCAGGGAAGCTTATTAAGACTCGTAACCAGGGCTTTTATTGGGAGCTGGTCATATAGGCACACGCTGCTTGGTCCTACCAGAATTCCAGAGTTTTAAAAGGAAAGCAAGTGTTCAGCATAAGCCATACTGTTTGCACAGATTAGGCACAATGAACCACTCTCATCGTTTCTGGGAATGGTGGGAACCCTCCTGAAATCCAAGTTTCCTGATGCCAGCCATGGACCAAACTTGCAATCAGGACTTTCTAAGGATAGCAGTCTCAGGCCTGTTATGTTAACTCTTTAATCTCCACAATTTGCCAGTGTCTGTAGCTTTTCCTGCTTTAAGGAAAACCTGAAGTTATAAAACAGAACTTATTAAACATAAATTGGGAGATACACCATGAAGCCTCAAATGTCTGTCATGCTCCCACCTTTCTTTCAAATTGGATTTATTTATCATGTGTTTATCCTGCTATCCTGGCCATAAATGATGAAACAAGAGATTTCTCCTTGAGCCAAAAGCTGCGAAGCGCAGTTGGACAGGATCTAGACCAAGAGTCACAGAGTGCGACCAATAAGGGGAGTAGTAGGGTGGGGCATGACAAACTGATCCCATCCATGGTCTTTGGAAGAATAAATGCTAGATGGAGAAAGGGAAAGTGGGTGACTAGAGCTCAGACTGAATGCGAACAATGTTGAGTTGTTGTTCCAGGTCTTCGTGAAGCCTGGTGCGCTCCTCAGTTTTGGAAGTCTACGGTCAAGATGGAGAGGATGCCTCCTGGCTCACATTCTCATGTATCCTTGCAATGAATTCCTTTACTAGTAAGGGTGTGTTTTTCCCAAGCAGCCTGAAAGAGTCTAGCAGACAAGGGGGTAAATTTTCCCTTTACAAAGAGATTTGGCAACTAAAATTAAAAGAGTTGTACTAGAGAGCATCCAAGGAAAACCTGAAAGAGTACAATTTAGGTCAATAACAGGAAGTAGTAACTTACACTGCAAAAAGGAAGTTTCAGAACACATTCCACTCCCTCAATTAGAAAACATAAGTGGGCTTAAGAAAATCTTTAAAACTTATCTGTGTGGTTGAGTCATAAGGAATTATTGGGAAAAGCTCAATATGTTGGGACTATTTCCTCTTCTATGAGATGGATGTCAGGAAAGAGAGTGATGATCTCCTATGGCATAACTGTGGTGTCCCGGGCAGGACCCACCCAGGACGGCCTGAAGCAAGGGTTCCTCTTGATAAGGCTGCCAGCAGGGGCTGTGAAGTTGCGAATGGCCTCTGAGGACATGAGCCCCAGAAGCCCTAAACCAGACCTGAGCAGTGAGCTGAACCATTGTGATGGGCTCAGTGGGAGGCAACATACAACCCCTTGCATCCAAAGCAGGCCCAGAGGCAGAAATATAGTGTATTTATCAATTTGTCTGTGGACTAAATATATCGAGTCAACATTCTGGGTCTCTGCAAGGATGAGGGTAATTAGAAGTATACTCCATGGACACACTGCCTAGCCCAGAATGTTCTTGTGAAAGGCCCTCACAACATACAGTGAGTGTGGGAGACACAGTGCCTGCCACCTGGCTAAGCACTTCAGAGACTCCCATTGACATGTTGTGGGCTGAGGCAGGACTGTGATTAGAAAGGATGGTTTCATTCCAACACCATGGCGTTCTTAAGAAAAGGATAACCTCTCTTTAACTGGCATGTGACCTTTTAGTTGAACTTGGAGTATTTGGGGCTGTTCAGAGATAGTGCTAAATGGCACAAGAATACTTACTCTGTGATGATTGTTCCCTGGTGAGCTTCCTGCAGTAAAAATGATAAGGGTTGTCTGAGACTACCCAGTTTTAGTATTGGGGCCATTTCCATCCTTTGTTATTAAAAATGGGCTCAAGTTTTCTTTCTCTATAGGGGGAGGGGAAAATTAATAGTTTCCTTAGGCATTCAGGGCACAGTTATGCTTTTGAATACAGAGCAGTGGTTAAGACTACAGATTCCAGTGTATGAGAGACCTGCAGCTTACTAGCTGATTGGGCCAGTTACCTAAGCTCTTTGCTCTTCAGTTTCATCTGTAAAACGTGAAGAAGAATAATATCACGCAGCGTTTTTATGAGGATGGAACTGGATAGTGTATGTAAAACACTTAGTGCCTAGCACAGAGTGAGTTCGTAATTACTACTTAGCTATTTATTTAACTATTTTATTTTTTCATAGGTACTGAACCTGCATACAAGTACTTTATTCCAGAACCTTCCAATATCAGAATTCCATCGATGGAAATGGCCTAGAGCAGAATGTTTTACAGACATTTAGCAGGGACAGATTTGAGCCATTTGTAAAATGATGCAGACCTTTGTCATTCGTGGATTTCAGTTTTGTGGTTTCAGCTATTCATAGACAATCTCAAGGGTTCGTGACGTGGTATATATTTTATATATATAAAAAAATATATATCACCTTAATCTAAAAGGGATAAGAAGTAGCGAGGATGCAGTAGAATCATTTTGAGTACCCACCCAGTCATGCTCTCCTCTGAGAACTTCCCCCCCAACAAAAGAGATGGACCCCCAGAGCTGGCTTGTGACCCCTCACCACAACTGATTGGACACCTGACCCAGGGAGAGCTGATTTGGTGCTTGAGTCAACCTAATTTTCTCTCCCGGATTGTTCTTATTTTCTGGAGATACATGAAGAAGAAATTGGGGATCACATCTCATGATAGATATAATTTATTTTCAAATGGTTCAGGAAAAAAGTGTATATATGTGTATATATTATACAGAGAGAGAAAGCAAACATCACAGAGTTATAGCAATTAATAAATCTAACTGAAGCGTATACAAATGTTCATTATACTATTATTTCAGTTTTTCTTTGGTTTAAAATTTTAAACACTGGAAAAGATTTTAATGGAAAATGAAAAGCCCCTTTAAAAAGATTAAAACAAAACTCCTTGAGTTACAATGAGCTCCTGAGCCTCCAGGCATCTCTCCTAGGCTCTGAGCTGAGAAACTGCCCGTTGATCTTGGGGGAAGGGGCCAAGCATACACAGAAGAGAAAGCTGTACTTCAGAGAGAGATAAGAGAAGCAAAGGTACAGAAACATGCAGAGGGGAGAGAGCCTGAGATCCCTGGGAAATGGGGAGCATGGGGTGCATTCCTGATCTCTTGGTTCTGGGTCCAGAGGCCTGGTTCTAGTGTAAGGTCTACCTCTTCTTTCTGTCTCTGAGGTTCATGGAATACCCTGGTAGCCTTCCAATAAATTCTTAATTTTTTTTTTTTTTTTTTGCTTAAGCTATCTTGAGTTGTTCTGGCCCTTTTGAAAAAATGGGCTCCAATCAAGCCCCCTGGCCAGTCTGTGGTAACTGGTGCAGTGGGGGCATGTACGAGCCTCCTCCTGTGAGCTGAGATCGGGAAGAGTGGCTTAACTGGAGAACGTGCCTTGCAGACTGCTAGCTTCTGCATCTCAATGGAGTCGAGGCGGAATAAAAGTATTAACTGGAAGCATAATTTTCAATTGTACTTTACAGCTTTTGGAAGGGTAAACCACATGTGCAGTGGGAACATATTCTTCAGGCCACAAACTCAGGTGTGGGCTAGGGTGTAGGGGAGTAACATTTGTGCCTTTTCGATGCTGAATTTAATTCCTATCTTCAGCCTTCCTCCTACCTGGTAGCAGAGTCAGAGTTTGCTCCCCGGGTTCAGTGTTTTTCCTCCTTCCCCCTGGGGGAATGCGTTGGTGAGGATGGGCTATAACCCTGGGTCATCACCACTGATGCGTGCCTGGCATCTCCAATGATCTCCCTCACCCTCTGGTCCTCCTGGCCCTCCTGCTCTTGGGGTCCAGACCTGCTGCCTCAGTGCACAGGGACTCTCTGAGGTAGCTTCTGGCCTCTCAGCCCACACCTTCTCTAGGGCCAGACCCTGCAATTGCTCCACTGCCCACAGGGGTAGAGTCTTGCCCCTCCCTGGGCTCAGATTTCCCCAGCAGGATTCTGAGTGGTCTGTTCATTCTCCTCCCTGGCTTAGCTTGTGGAAGGGCACAAGGGCCTTTCTCAAGTTACTAGCTGACATTCTTTCTCTTTCCTCTTGTGCAACCCTGGGATGGTGGACTGGATCATAGACCCTCCCCTGGAAGTCTTCTCAGCCTCTTGTTTATGGCACAGTTTCTTTTAAAACATAGTGTTTTATTCTTACTAGAGTACCTATACAGAAATAGCTTATTTGGTTGTTTTCTTTAATTACAAAATAACCAGAACCAACAAAGAGAGTCTTTCTATATTGCTCTCCTAGAAACATGGGATTCACAATTTAATAATATATAATTTGATATGATTTTATGCCCCGAATTTTTTTTGTTATTAGCTTTTGATATCTAAAGGCCAAGCTTTGGGATCTCAAAACCCTTTTTTCTTGCAAAGCCTATTTGAAACCCCAAAGCTAAGAACTGACTTGTTATTTGCATTTTGTTGTAACAAATCTACCCTGAGACAATGACAACTTCAGGTCTAGGTCAAATGCAGACTGGACAAAGGATAGCAGAAAGTGTGTGGGTGGGTAGGAGGAGAAGGCATTAGGTCACAGTATCCACTCTGTGTGCCAGTGGAGTATTCATGAATTGGGGGGTTTAAATAGACCCCTGTGTTCCCCTTGCCAAGCTCAAGGTTTTCCTCTGTGGAAAGAGGAAAAGATTTTCCCTTGCAAAGGTTCTACTATATGGTGACATCTCTTCTACCCGAAACTTGGATTGGACTTAATCAAAACACAGCTAGGGATAGGAAGTAGCAAACAAAGTCTCAGAGTCACGAAAACAGGTTTCACAGAAGACATACACCAAAGAGTTCGTTCATAGGCAAGCCCCTTAAAGCCTCCAATAAAGCTTATTTGTTCTTGTTACATATTCAAACACACCCAAGTTATCAAGTTTCTAGGCTAGATTGGGGTTGGTAAGTGACAGGAGGATCTAGCTGTATATTGCAAACAGTAAGAAAAAGTGCTGTTAGCATGATAGCAACAGAAGAGTCAGAAATACAACAAAAATCAGATATAAACATTTAAAACATCAGTGCTGTCTAGGGACATCAGTGTAAAGACAGCGTGTCTTAAATTTCTCTTTTGTTTCTGTAACCAGAGCTGTAATTGATCAGTGTCTTAGAGCTCAGTGGAAATTCAGAGGAATCTAATCCAAGTATGAAATATGGGATTCATAATTTAATAATATGACATAATAATAACAGTGTGACATGATTTTATGCCCTAAATCTTTTGGCGCATTAGCATTTGATAACTAAAAGGCAAGATTTTAGATCTCAAAACTTTTTTTTTTCTTTTTTGCAAAGATTATTATGGGCTGAATTGTGTCTCCCCCAAACTCATATGTTGAAGTCTCAACCTCCAGTACCTTAGAATGTAACTGCCTTCTGAGAAAGGGCCTTTAAAGAGGTGATTAAGCTAAAATTAGGCTATTAGGGTGTGCCCTAGTCCAATCTGACTGGTGTCCTTACAAGAGGAGATGAGGACACACAGAGACGCCCAGTGATGCACACACACAGAGAAAAGGTCACATGAGGCCATGGAGAGAAGGCAGCTATCTGCAAGCAAAGGAGAGAGACCTCAGATGAAACCAAACCTGCCAACACTTTGATCTTGGATTTCCAGGCTCCAAAACTGTGAGAAAATAACTTTCTGTTGTTTAAGCCACCCAGTCTGTAGTGTTCTGCTATGGCAGCCCTAGCAAAATAATATGAAGACTATTTTGAAACACAGAAGCCAAGAACTGACTTCTCTGTTATCTGTTTTCTACTGAAAAAAGTCTATCTAAGGTTTTGTAGTTTAGTCACAGAGCAGACCATGGGTTTTTCCAAGATCTCCAAGAAGGTACAGAATTGAACCCAGCGCTCCCCAACCCAACCTCCTGCCCACCAGGCAGCAGCTTGGTGTAGCAGAAAGGACCTAAGGCTTTAGGTTCAAATACAGGGCCCTGCCACTTAGAAGGTGGGCTGCAGTTTACAATCTCCTTCACTTCTCTGAGCCTCAGTTTGCCCATTTACAAAACACAGATGAGGTGTGCAAATTATATGAGATTACATTCAGGTTATATGTGCAAAACACCTAGCACAGACCTGGCACATAATAGGCAGAAAACAAATATAGTTCTATTATTATTTCTACTCACCATATGATGACCTTAAGTCATCAATAAAAGATTAAACTCTGTATGTTATTTTCTGTTGAAGAAGGGGGGTATGTTATTTTTAAAACAGATTTTTAGCCTTATGTGATAAGATTCAAATGTCTTGATGGTTAAAGGGATGAGCATTAGGTATTCAGAATGCTGGATTATCCAGAACTATTCTCCAAAGATGTCAATAGTTGAGACTTCAGTGTAAATATTTTGTGACCTCTGAACAGTTTTTAATTCCTATTCTCCTTTTTAATTTTTTACTCCAAGAATCCCAGTTGTCTCATAAATGCCCCATGGCTTCTCAGAACCCCCTCAGAACTTTTTATTACTATATTTTATTCTTTTCTGTATTCCCCCAAATGTCTATAATGACTGCGTATTAATTTTAAACCAAGACAAAAACCATCATAAAACCTTCCAAGAGATCAGGTAAGAGAGTACAAAATAAATTTGATTATTTGGTCATTGCTGACCTTAGTGGAAGGTGTTTAGGTGAGTGATAGTGACAGATGCCAGTATGCATAGGTGGAGGAGTGACTGAAAAGTGATGAAGTGAAGATATGTGTGGATGAGAGCATGAAAAGGGAGCTGGATTTGGGGAACCCTTTTTTCAGATGGGAGAAGACTTGGATATATTTTTGGTGGACAGGAAGTAGCTCTTGGAGAGGGTGAGATTATAAAAATATAGACAAAAGAGCAAGGCCTGGGGAGAGGCAGGAGGGATTGGGTTGAGGCTCAGGGAGGTGAGGAGGTTAGCCTGAGACAGGAGGACTGAAATCTCTTCCTCTGGGCCAGGCAGGAAGGAGGAAAGTTGCAGCCACGATAGGTGAGTTTAGAGGAAGAGGAAAGAGAAATTGAGGGGCTCTGATCTGATGGCTCATTTTCTTTGTGACAAATTATCTCAACTGCTGAGATTGAGGGGGATAGGCTGGAGAAAGAGCTGTGGAAGGTGTGTGGAGTCGCCAACACGGAGAATGAGAAAGGGCATTTAGTAGCGACAAGTGAAATCATTGCTGGTTAGGGCTGAGGGCCTGGTCAAAGTTGAGAGAAAATAGGGTTATAGAGACAAGAGTGAGTTACTAAAAGTTTTTGAGGAGAGGAGCAATGTGATGACAAATGTGTTTCAGGGATTTTATAAAGTGCTGGTATACCAGATGGTGCAGGTAAGCTTTCCCAAGTTCTAGGCTGACTAGTAATGGGATTGAAGGAGGGACGGTGAGCAGGGTCCTCTTGAAGGAAAACCATCTAGACCTTTATAATAAGACAGACGTCTTCAAGCCACACTTCTCCTTGACTGGCTGGCTCCCTGTGACAC
The DNA here is from genome assembly GCF_949774975.1 of Lagenorhynchus albirostris. NCBI lineage: Eukaryota > Metazoa > Chordata > Mammalia > Artiodactyla > Delphinidae > Lagenorhynchus > Lagenorhynchus albirostris. The sequence goes on along the minus strand of NC_083099.1, from coordinate 79,384,796 downwards.
TGACAATAGGGGATACTAAAGGGAGACTGGAAGGCTGGAGGAGATTCTTGGAACTGTTCTGCTTTCTGTTCCTGTCAGTGTCACCCCAGGAAATGGTGTTCATCATGTCGATGACAATGGGTTCTGGTTTCCATATTTTTCACACTTTTGAACCATCCCCCTGGAGATGCCAGCCCCAGCCACTGGCCCCATCTCCTCAGAGATGAGTTCCAGCTTGGCGGGTCCTTCCTCTGAGCTCCAGAGGCACCAGCACTAACAGGCAGCTCCCATGTCTGAACCCCAGCTCAGCAGGGCCACTCTTCTAAGCTTCTAGATTCTGATAACCCATTTCCCCTTGCCCTAGGATGGTAGCTGCTTCCTGAATTCTCTTTTACCTTTCAGTCTGCAATACCTACTTAATCAGTTTCTTCAGTTAAATTCTTTCTGTAAAAATAACTGATGTGGATTTTGTTTTCTTGATTAAATCCTTACTATAGATTCACCATATTAGTTTGCTAGGGTTGCTGTTATAAACTACCAAAACCTGGGTGGCTTCAGCAACAGACATTTATTATCTTGCAGATCTGGAGGCTGGAAGTCTGCAAGCAAGGTGTTGGCAGGGTTGGTTCCTTCTGAGGGTCATGAGGGAAGGAGCTGTTCCGTGCCTCTATCCTTGCTTCAAATGGCCATCTTCTCCCTATGTCTCTTCACACCATCTTCCCTCTATGTGCATGTGTTTCCAAATTTCCCCTTTTTAGAAGAACACCAGTCATACTGGATTAAAACTCATCCTAATGACCTCATTTTAACTTGATTACCTCTATAAAGACCCTATCTCCAAATAAGGTTACATTCTGAGGTACCAGGGGTTAGGACTTCAACATATGGAGGGCCACAGAATTCAACCCATAAGTGTTGCCTTCAGCATAATGAACAGCAATTAGAGAAAACTGTGTGTTTAAGCTTTGCTTAGCCCACTTTCAGCTCTATATCCTTGCACAAGTAGCTTAATCTCTCAAAGCCTCAATTTTTGTCTTCTATAAAATGGATATAGTAATTCCTACTTCAAAGATTCAATTAGATAATATAAAGATATCCCAATTCTCCTTTCTTTTTTACATTTTGTAGAAGATAAATGTGTTTCCCCCACCCCCCCGCTCACTCCATTATTCTCATCCTGTTTAGATGGAAAGATGAATTTTTTAAATTAATTAATCAATTAATTAAGTTTTGGCTGCATTGGGTCTTCGATACTGCGCGTGGGCTTTCTCTAGTTGGCGACGAGCAGGGGCTACTCTTCGTTGTGGTGCGTGGGCTTCTTATTACGGTGGCTTCTCTTGTTGTGGAGCACAGGCTCTAGTTGTGCGGGCTTCAGTAGTTGTCGCATGCTGGCTCAGTAGTTGTGGCTTGTGGGCTCTAGAGAGCAGGCTCAGTAGTTGTGGTGCACAGGCTTAGTTGCTCTGTGGCATGTGGGATCTTCCCAGACCAGGGCTCAAACCTGAGTCCCCTGCATTGGCAGGTAAATTCTTAACCACTGCGCCACCAAGGAAGTCCGAAAAGGTGAAGTTTTGCTGCTCACAACCGACTTTGAGACTTGACTGACAGACTCTACTGACCACTGGAAATTCAGACCTCCACCAACAGCTCTCTGAAGTCCTTCATTCTAATTCAAGTGGAGTCGCCAGGGCTGCCTCCCAGCCTTTCTTTGCTCTGTAACTCATTTCTCTGCTCCCTTTGGCACCATCTGGGTGTGTCTCTGTTAGAGACCCCACTTTCCTAAACAAGTTTTGGCCAAGTTTCTGGCAGCTATCCACACCCCTGCCTCTCAGGGGAAAGTGCTTTTCCACACACTACTTTGTTTAGAAATCCTTGTCCCTGGAAGCTAACAAGCTGTGAGTTGCTTAAAATGTAACGGTTACCTATGAGCAGCACAGCTAAATATAGTCACAAAAAATGCAGTATTTTGAAAAAGAAGAGCATTGTTTAAACAGGATTTTTGAATAGTTTCTTCCATGTAGGGAAACAGTTAGAGGGCTTAGTGAAGCCTGAATTATATACTTTGAAAGCAAATGGAATTTTTTTTTTTTTTTTTGTGGTACACGGGCCTCTCACTGCTGTGGCCTCTCCCGTTGCGGAGCACAGGCTCCGGACGCACAGGCCCAGCGGCCACGGCTCACGGGCCTAGCCGCTCTGCGGCATGTGGGATCTTCCCGGACCGGGGCATGAACCCGTGTCCCCTGCATTGGCAGGTGGACTCCCAACCACTGCGCCACCAGGGGAGCCCTGGAATTTTTAAAGTGGTATGAAAGTTAATTTTGTCTATCAACTTGACTGGGCCATGGGTGCCCAAACATTTGGTCAAGCATTATTCTGGGTGTTTCTGTGAGGGTGTTTTTGGATGCGATTAGCATTTGAATCTGTAGATAGAGTAAAGAAGAGCGCTCTCCCTAACGTGGGCTGGCCTCATCCAAATCAGTTGAAGGCTTGAATAGACCAAAAATGCTGACTTCCTCCTGAGTGAGAGAATTCCTCCTGCCTGACAGCCTTTGAACTGGGACATCAGCTTTTTCCTGCTTTTGGACTAGAACTAAAACATCGGTTCTTCCTGGGTCTCGGGCCTGCTAGCCTTCAGACTGGAACTACACCATCGGCTCTGCAGGTCTCCAGCTTGGGGACTCACCCCACAGATCTTGGGACTTGTTAGTCTCCATAATCATGTGAACCAATTCCTTATAATAAATCTCCTTCTATATATATATTGTACTTCCTATTGGTTCTGTTTTTCTGGAGAACATTGACAAATTCAGGCTGGAAGGAATTTTAGCAGTGCATCTTAAACTTTAATATGAATACGAATCACCTCGGATCTTGTTTAAATGCAGATTCTGATTCGAGAGGTCTGGGATGGGGCCTAAGATTCTGCAGTTCTGAGACGTTCATCCGTGATGCTAATACTGTTTGTCTACCAGCCACACTTCGAATAACAAAGCTTTAGTGATCATAAAACAGAGGTTCTCAATCTTGGTTGCACATTACAATTACTTGGAGTGCTTTTAACAAACACTAGTTCCTGGTTCACCACCGCCCCCGCCCGCCCCCACCCAGAGTTTCTGATTTAACTGGTATGTGTTTGGACTCAGGCATCAGTGTCTTTTTTCAAAACATCCCAGGTGATGCTAATGTGCAGGTAGGGTTGAGAATCACTGCTCTAGTCGGGGCTGCTCAAAATAGGTACAGGAATCACCTGGGAATCTTGTTAAACTGCATTTTCTCAGCCTGGTGCCTGAGATTCTGCATTTCTAAAGAGCTTCTAGGTCACATCAAGGTTGCTGGTCCACTGAATACACTCTGAGTAGGAATGGTCTAGTTCAGTGTTCCTCAACTTTGGCACTACTGACATTTTGAGCAAAGATAATTCTTTGTTTTAGGAGACTATCCTGGGCATTGTAAGATGTTTAGCAGCATTCTTGGCCTCTACCCACTAGATGCCAGTAGCACTCCCGTACATACTTGTGACAACTAAAAATGTCTTCAGACATTCTCAAGTATCCCCTGGGGGGCAAAACCACCACTGCTACCACCACCGCCCACCGTGTTAGCGTAATCCAACCTTCTCATTTTATTGCAAACTGAAGTCCTGTTACAATGTCCACCTCTTCTAGGCTCTCAGAACCTCTAGATAATTGAAAGCTGACAGATTACAAAAAGATGACTGCCTCAAACATAGAATGGTAGGTAAATAATGGCCTTGCAAAGATGTTCAAGTTCTCATTCTTGAAACCTGTGAATATGTTACTTTACATGGTAGGAGAGGCTTTGCAGTTATAATTAAGGACCTTGAGATAAAGGATTATTCTGGGTTATCCAAGTTGGCTCAATGTAATCACTAGGGAATAGGAGATGTGATGATGAAAGCAAGGTCAGATAGAGAGAGAGATTAGAAGATGCTATGCTGTTGGCTTTGAAGATGAAGGAAGAGGCCACAAGCTAAGGAATGTGGGTAGCTTCTTGAAGCTGGAAAAGGCCAGGGAATGAATTCTCCCCTAGAGCCTCCAGAAGGCATGCACCCTTGCCTACACCTTGAGGATAGCCCAGTGAAACCCAATTCAGATTCTGAACTTCAGAACTGTAAAAGAATAAATGTGTGTTGTTTTAGGCCAGTAAGTTTGTGGTAAGTTGCTACAGCAGTCATAAACTAATACACAGGGGAACATGATAAGAAGATAAACAGTCCTTTGCTGTGGGGGAAGCAGAAGTAAGTTTGCACTTGGGTAGAATGGAGTGGATGGGAAGGCTGCTGAGGAAACTGAAGAGACCCTGTTTTGGGGGGGGAATCAATAACACTGTTGCAAGTCGAGCATTATGAATGGACAATTCTGTGTTAGCCCAGGCAGGACTACTGGAAACAGATGGAAAAGGCACACACCTGGCAGATTTGGGCAGAGTGCAGGTGTGGGGTCATAGAAATCAGATCACTGCTTCTGTGCTGTGGGCCCAGCAGGCGTGGATTGGCTTTGTGGTCCTCAGAATTTGCTGCATATTAGAATCACCTGGAAAGATTTAAAAAATCCTGCTGCTCAGGCTGTATCCTATACTAATTAAGAATCTCTGGGGACATTGGTAGTTTTTAAAACTTCATGTTATTCAAATATGAAGACACACTTGAGAACTACTTTAGAAGGGGAAACAGGTGAGAGACAGACCAATAAATGCAATGAACTCTAATCAACTTGTTTCTGGAACAATATACCTTTGGTAATTTGAGGTGCTACATTCTTGAGGGGAATGATGCAGGTGAGAAACCTGGTACCACCTGATGTCCCACAGCTGGTAAGTTGGGGAGTAAAGATGTGGTCTCAGGACTTCCCTGGTGGCGCAGTGGCTAAGAATCCACCTGCCAATGCAGAGGACACAGGTTCGAGCCCTGGTCTGGGAAGATCCCACATGCCGCAGAGCAACTAAGCCCGTGCGCCACAACTACTGAGCCTGTGCTCTAGAGCTAGTGAGCCACAACTACTGAGTCTGCGTGCCACAACTACTGAAGCCTGCGTGCCTAGAGCCCATGCTCCACAACAAGAGAAGCCACTGCATTGAGAAGCCTGTGTACTGCAACAAAAGATAGGCCCTGCTCACTGCAACTAGAGAAAGCCTGCACGCAGCAACAGACTCAATGCAGCCAAAAAAAAAGAAAAAAGAATATAGAGCCCAGAAATAAACCCACACACTTAAAAAAAAAAAATGTGGTCTCAACCAGGTTGTATGTAGGCAGGTCCAACTGTAAGGCAGTGGGGACCTCAGCAGTAGGGCAGGGCGTTGGGGAAGAGAAGAAAGCTGGGACTACAGAGGGCCAGGGCCGAGAGTGAGGGTAGGTATCTAAATTATGGCATCCAGAGAAATTCACTGAGAAAAGTGAAAGTCTCCAGGAACACACAAACTACCATAACCTTCATCTGTATAACTTTTCCTGGTATTTCAGGTCATATCTTAGAGATACTTCTTCCAGGAGTCCTTCCCTAACCTCCAAGCGTGAGTTAGATTCTCACTTTTAAAGCACCATTTAATAGTCTACCACATTTAATCCTTCTAAGCCTATGTTATAGTAGTTAAATGATCCTCCATGTCCTCAAGCTAAATGTGATTTATGTAAAAACAGTGCCATGGCCCATGTGTAGAGTCTATTTATTCTTATATAGCCTCTGGATAAGGCAAAAACATGGCACTTGTGGCAGAGTAAGAAATTATATCTTGAACCTTGACGTGCAGAGGAAAAAATAAAACAGAAATTATAACCAATGCAGGTTATTAAGCACATTCAGGGTAACGTGCCCTGAGTTCATAGCTTTCTATTCCCTGACAGGACTCCATCTCCCAACACCCATCCCAGATTGGCCACTGTTGGTCACCAACAGAAAGTGTGTGTCAGGAGGGTCCAGAGGAGATCCAAGAATTTGTACTTATCAAGCATCTCTAGTTGATATCTCTTATCCTTTTGCTGACAGTTGTATCCTTTAAACCTACAACAGTAGAATGGAATTTGCATACCATCTATATATTTGAGTGTTAGTTCCCACCAATTCTAAAGCCTAGTCTTCTGTTGAATTAATGATCACTTTTTACTCAGTATTATAATTGCCTATTTGACTGCTTAGACATTCTACCAAACCAGAATTTTTAAGGTGGCAGAGAGCCTATCTTCTTTACTGCTATATTTCCACCATGAGTATAGCGCCTATCATGTAGCAAGTGCTTCTTTATGTTTGTTGAACGAGAATAAAGATGAGTTTTCGGCCTGTTGCGTTTGAGGAGCCTTTGAGACCTCCAGGTAAAGATACCGCCAAGCAGTCAGTTGTGTAAGGCAGAAGCTCGGGAGGCTGTTCTGGGCTGGAGTTCGGAAAAATGGTTGCTGCCGTGGACAGGAATAAGGTCACTAAGTCAAAGTGCCTAGAGCAGGGCATTATCGACATTTGGGGCTGGATAATTCTTTGTTGTAGGGGGCTGTCCTGTGCACTATAGGATGTCTAGCAGCATCCCTAAACTCTACTCACTAGACTCCAGTAACACCTCCCAAGTTGTGACAAGCAAAAATGTCCACAGACTTTGTCAGATGTTGCCTGGAGAGCAAAGTTGCTCCCAGTTGAGAACCACTGGTCTAGAGTGACAAGAAGCATTGGAAGGGCAGCATGTCAACGTGTGCACATCGGCAAAGGCCTGGCTCTGTAGAGTCAAGCGAGGGGTTCTTCCCCATTGCCTCACGACCTCGCCTACACTTCCAACCTCTTCCTCCAACCCAGACACTCACTTTGGTATTGGAAGTAGCAGTGCAGCCTTGACAGAAGCAGTAGTTATGTCTATGCTGCTTAGTATTTAAAAAAAAAGGAAGTCATACTCCCAGTTGTGTAAAATGGAGTCTCTTTCCTTCGCCTAATTTCATGGGAAAAGAATGCCTCCTTCCTGAGTGGGAGCCCCTCCCTGGGGTGCTTCATGGCTCCTTTAAACTCCTGAGGCTCTGGATAGGAACTGAGACCTCTGAGAGAAGGTAGGTTGCCTGGGGGTGGAGTGGTCCTGAGGAAGTAGTTGGAGCAGGTGCCAAGTAAAATATTTCTTCTGAGGCTCCACACATCAACCCTTTCCTTTTCATGCTCAGAAAATATGTGCTAACCACACAACAATAACCTCAGTCAGGCAATGAGTGATGTTTCTCTAGATGGATTTAATCATTAGAATGTTGCACATTAAGCTGAAGTCTCAAAATGAATTCACTCTGCTTTCCAAACTATAGGAATGTGAGAAATAAAGCCACAAGGGGAACTCGGAGTGGGTCAGTGCATGTCATCCTGTAACAATACTGGGAGGATGCTTAGAAGGCGTCCCTTCAGGGTCTAAGTTGAGAGCAGGAAGGGCTGGTTTTCCTCCCTATATCCCTTCCTATGTTTCCCTGAACATTTGCCATGTTAAAAAAAGAAACTTCATTTAGATATTTGTGGACAAAAAATCAGGCTAATCTAAGAAAACATCGACTTCTCCCTGTTTAGGGTAGTAAGCATCTCATTTTTCACTATATCTCGTGATTAAATGTTCATTATAATATAAAAGGGGTCACAATTTGAAAGCAGGAAATGTGGAAGGGGCCAGTGGTTTCTGTCAGAAGACCAACATAATTAAGGTGGGTAAATGGACACCTGACCTTCTCATCATTCAACGTTTGTGGGGTCTCTACCATGTTCCATGCTCTGTGATAGGCACAGGAGATGTACGTGGAAAAGGCACACTTTGGAACCACAGTGTTGTGAAGTAAATAGCTGACTGCCAGCCAGGGTGATAAGCTTAATAACAAGTAAGGGGGGCTCTGGGTACATAGAAGGGGTGCTCCTAATAAGACAGAGTCAGTGAAAGGGTCCCAGAGGACGCGTCATGTGAGCAGGTGTGATTATCTAGGTTAAGGGCATGGGCAAAGATGTGTCTAGTTGTCACACTGCGGTTCCCAGCCCAGACTGAACTTTCCTCCAAAGCCATAGGAAGTGCTCTGAGGGAACACACATATAGACTGGGGCAGTATGACCCATTTCTATTAAAAAATGAAAGTGTCCTCCTATAAAATGAGGGGAAGGAATTCATAAATAATCGATGCTAACTAGAGGTAAGCAACTACCTAGCTAGAGTTTCTGTCAGCCATTAGGTGTGAGTGGATAGTGCCTGCTTAAAACTATGGTGTCAGAGTGAACCCCCTCCTCAAGCCGCCTGTCAGAATCTCTTCTCCAGTTGCCCAAGCCCGTGAGCTCACTGGGCCCTAAGAGATTCCAACTCCGTACTCTGAGCCTCACCCTGTAGCTACCTTCTCTGTGGCACTTCTGCTCCCTCACACCCACCGTCGTTGACTTTCCATTCCTTCCATCACTTACCACACAGGACTCAATAGAATTCCATCAAATTTTAGAGCCAGAGGGAGCTTGCAGAGCATATTATCCGACTTTTTCATTTAACAGCTGAGAAAACAAAATTTACGGCTGAGAGCTTTTGGAGGAAGAAGCCATTACCTGCTATGGAGGCTGAGCAACAGAGAAAGCCTGACTGGTGCAAGAGAGACGGCGAAGCAGAGAGATGCTCAGAAAGGAGCAGAGATGAGAGGCTGTGAAAGAGAATTCCCAGGTTGCCTAGTTCTATCCGTTCTTGAGGTCCAGCTGCACTCCTGCCTCCAGGCTTCATGAGACTCCCCCAGACCCTTATTACAAATTGCCTTTTCTGCTTATGGTCACTAAGGTCAGTTTCTTTTACTTCACACACATAATGAATCAGAATTCAGTCATGTAAAGTCATCTGTAAGAGAAAGGGTGACTCTCAAGCTGAAACCATTCATTATTGGTGTATTATGTTCTTGTGGCTACTGTAAAAAATTACCACAAACTTGGTGGCTTAAAAAAATCAGAAATTTATTTTCTTACAGTCCTAGAGACCAGAAGTCCAAAATCAGTATCACTGGGATAAAATCAAGGTGTCAGCAGGGCCATGCTCACTCCAGGGCCGTGCTCCTTCCAGAAACTCTAGGAGAGAATCTGCTTCTTACCTCTTACAGCTCCTAGTGGCTGTCACAGTTTCTTGACTTGTGCCCACATCAGTCACTTCAATCTCTGCCTCTGGGGTCATGTTGCCTTCCCATCTTCTGTCTGTGCATCAAATCTCCCTACTCTTAAAAGGACACTGTGATTGCATTTAGGCCCACCTAGATAATCCAGATATTTAATGTAATCACATCTGCAAAGACCTCTTTTGCCATATAAGGTAATATTCAGATTCGAGGGATTAGGATGTGGATATCTTTTCGGGAACTATTATATAGCCTCCCACATTTGGCATATTTAAAAAACAAAATGCCAATTTAAAATGGTGTTAGCTGGCAATGGTATGACAAAGTATTTTCAGCATGGGGTGGAATAAAAGGCCCCCAGATACAAAGAACACAGGATGTGACCCCCCCCCCCAAGGTTGCATATCCCCCTGGAGGAGATGGGATGGACGCATCATGTTACTGTGGTCCAGACACCAGCCACTGTGCTCACTGAGCTAGCATCCCTTGTTCTGATTTCAAAGAACTTTCCAATAACTTGGCTGCTTATGTAGCTTAAGCAGTGACAGGATATGCTGATCTGTATGCCAAAGTATCTAGTTTGTTGGATCATTATATTTCTCATTATAAATGTAAAATCAGAGTTCTGGTTTTTTCACTCATTAGTTTTCACGAGTTTGGGTAACACATATCATCAGGCTCTGAGAGGAGGGCTGTCCATTTCACAAGTTCAGAAATACAATTTGCCAGCACACTAATGGTTAATCCATTCCTGCAGGATAGTTAAACTGAGTTGTAATCTGTTGGTCCTAATTCCAAATTCCTAAGGAAGGAGTATAATTAGCCAAACTCCAGTCAATTTCCTGCCCTGGAACAATCAACTGTGGCTAAGGACTGAGGTCCCTTTGAATGTACTGCTTTTATTTTATATGCATTTGGGAGGGACAGGGCAGTTTCCTCAAAAGTCAGAGAATATGGCAAACAAAGGACATAATTGTACACTGCAGCCCGTGTTATACCTTAACTCTCAGGAGGCATTCTATACCCAAATGTTCCCTGTGCTATCTATTGTCTTCTTCATGATTGTGTATTTGTATTTTGGGGATTTATGGGATTTATGGGAAAAATCCCATTTTCTCCTTCCTCCAATGTATTCTTCTCACTTCTACTGAATTAATCTCTATAAAATACCTTAGATTTATAATCTATGATGACTATTACTGATATACTGTCTCTGTGTTTTAGCCTTATCTATGTTACCTCCTGTATTTTATCACTTAATAGTTAAAAATATCAACTCACGCTATAAATACATTAATTTAAAAAATAAACTCTATCATAAATGAAAACTGGTATCACTTTCCTTAAATAGAAAGTAATCATACAAATAAATATAGCAGGATGTTAGAATGTGGTTTCCAACCACGGTTTTTGACTGAGGCTCCAATGTAATATGCAGCATATATTGCCAAAGTTAGTGTAAGATGGACTCCTCATATGCAAGTTTACATAGGAAATTGTGGAGAACTGGTTCCATGATTTTTGTACCCCTTAGCCAGATCAATGATATTTAAAATAAGTCAAAGTGTGGAGGGAGAGGAGGATTTGTGGAGGATCTTTCAGGGCGGGTCTGGTGCTATAGCAGAGACCCAAGAAAGGGGGTACTGCCTCTTCTTCAGACTTAGAGTGACAAGTTTCCTTGGGACCACACAAAGAGCTATGGAATATGTTCCCCGCTGTTAGGGGAGATGGAGTAATTGCAACCAACTCCTGCCTAAGGAAGGGTAGAAGGGGCTGTGTTAGGAGTGGGCTGCATTCCCAGTGTTTTGGGGACAAGGAAGGTGTTACTGTTTCCCATGGACCAGAGGTGGGCCACTTGGGATAAAGAGAAGTTGCGTCAGATCATCTAGGGTCCTGGAGGAACTCCAGCAAAAAGAAGCTAGAGGGGAATGCTGTCTTTTTAGGGGCTGTGAAAGGACTAGCAATACTTAAGTGTCCCGCCACAGGGAGAGATAGAAATCTACGTGAAAGTGCCCAGGCAAGAAGAACTCAGGTGTGACCTACTTGGCCAAGAGAGCCCTCAGCCACCAGCCAGAAAATACTGTCCTAGCGCCTTTACCTCTCTTCTCTCTGACCTCCCCTTTTCTAACCTGGGAAGAAGTAGAATAGCAGCTAACAAATGAAGGAGGAAGTGAGTGGAAAGAGCAGAAGCCAACCACACTGCCTTCCTGGAAGGCAGGCAGCTGTCGAGTAGAGGCCTTGCCCAGGGGATGGGGAGGAGGTTGAAGAGTTGGCTAATATCTAGGACTTGACATTCAAGTCAGCAGATTAAAACTGAGTTAGAACAGAAAAGACTGTAAGACTGCCTTTTACCTAAGAGCGAGCTAGTGGAAAAAAAGACAGTGGGCCTGCTGGGATATTATCCAGTGGTAGTTAAAAAAAAAAAAAGCTTTCCCACTGGATCAAGTTTAAAGGAGACCTGGGAAACAAAACGTTAAGTTGAATTTTGATTGTGTCTCAGTCATACTTGTTCAATGTACTGCTGAGACACAAACTGCAAAAACAAAAGTTATATTTTAAAAAATTAAAATAAAAAAATGACAATCAAGTAGTAAATATAATTTTGTTTTCAAATGCATACAAGAAAAGAGTTTATTTTAAACATGTGAAAAACTCCTTGGTCTAGGTCCAAGATTGGCCAGTTGGTGACTGATGTTACCACTAAGCTTAGATGCTTCCTTGGTTAAGAGTGGGTGGTGCCCCTGCTTGGTGGTATGACACAGTTGGGACACCTTGACAGCCCATGCCAATTTGGATGCAATCTCAATGTGGGAATGATAACCTACCAAGACCACTATGGGAAAGGCGATAGGAGCAGTTATTCTTACTATCCCTACTTCCAAAAAGTCATGGTGAAATGTTTAGTACATGAAGGTCTGAAAAATTCATGGCAAAGTGTTAATCTAGGTGGCCTGCGTAAACATGTTTCTACCTTCTGTGTCCAAGTATTTTTCTCCCTAATAACGTTAAAATACTTAGGTATAAAGTAAAAAAAAAAAACCTTCAGTGATATGCCTCCTGAAATCATCTTGCATACCACACTCTGCCAGAATCCTCAGGTGCCACCATATGTAGCTGACTCTGTCTCTCACGGGGCCCAGCCTGGCCCATCTGTACAAAGTCCATCTTTACTGATTTCCGGTCCTGTCATGTTTTCTGGTTTCTAAATCTCTAGTGATTCAAATCTGCTCTTCCTTCAGAATTCCTCTATTTCTCCTTTCAATTCTATTGGTTTTTGCAGCACTGTTGCTTGGTGCAAACATATTTAAAATTACTCTGTCTTCCTGATGGATTGATTCATTATACAGTGTCGCATTCTGTCTCTAGTAAGTTTCTTTGCTTGATGTCTACTTTGTTACTAATATTTCTTCTTTCCTTTAATTAATGTTTGCATAGTATATCTTTTTCCATACTTTTACTTTCAACCTGCCAATATCATCATAATTGAAGTGAGTCTTTTACAGACAGCATATAAACTGGGTCATGTTTTTAAATCTGGTCTGCCAATCTCTGTCTTCTAATTGGTGTATTTAGACCATTTGTGTTTAGTAATTATTAATATGCTAGGGGCCTTAATCTTCCATTTATTTTAATTTTTTGTTAATTAAAATAAGTTTTTTATGTCAAATAATAAGTACACACGAAGATGAAAGCAGTTTTAGTCTTTTTTTCCAGATGTTTTGATCAGCTTACAGTAAAGACAGTACTGAAATCTACAGACAGTCTTGGTACAAAAATTGCTGTTGGGTTGATTGCTCTTTTTTCTGTATTTATAAATTGTGACTTTTTAAACTGACTTCAAAGCATTGATAGCCATGCAAGTGTTTAAGCAAAAAAGAAGTTCTATTATGTAGAATCTATACTGTACAGCTGTCAATAAAATAAAAATTTTAAAAAATAAAGTGAGCTGTCAGTATTCATTAAAAACAAAATCCATAAAGTGGTATTGGCTTATGAAAAGGAACAAGGAAGAATTTGGGCTACATAAATGAATTCAACAGAGAAGATTAAAGTGACATACTGGCATCTTGGAGGCAAGCTACAGTTTGCCAGAAAAGTAGATAACAACTTTTATGTGCATCTTTTTAATCGATGCTTTAAAAAAAACCCGACTAGTTCCTAACTACTTAAAATGCAAATTCTAATTAACTGCAAAATCTCTTCTATGGGTTCAGAGCCTAATGAACCATGAGAGGGAAAAGGGGAGAAAAATTCAAACTGTTACTATTTTGAAAACATGTTTCTTTTGGACAGAAGAGACAAGTGTAACCTCCCATCTTGTAAAAAAAAAAAAAAAAAAAAAAAGGAAAACCTTTCAGAACTAACAGGGTGACTAGGGTCTGGCATTGTGTTCTGTTTCAACCAAGCACGCCCTAACCAGTCCTCTAGGGTGGATGATGCCTCAGTGTAGGTGGGTCTGATCACTTTCCCCAACCCTTTATGATGGTCAGCCGCTCTGCATATTTGCTCTGAGGTACTTGGCTGTTCCCAGTTCCCTGGGTGTAGCCTAGGGGTGGTGGCCTGTAGTCACTCAGCAGCTGGTAGTACTGTAAGGATATTACCATGAAGGTAAAAGGTGAGTGGACGTTTCCAACCTTGTTGAGTGAGACCATGGGCCTGTGCAGTCAAGTTTAGTTTGGAAAACATGCCTCCCCTCCCCCATCAGTGATGGATGGCACTTGGCTGCAGCCAGGCGCAGGCCTGTGAGTGTGGTAGTGGTGAAGCTGGGCCTACTGGCAGGTAGTAGTGGTGGCTTAGCAAGCCCAGCATTTTGTGTGCTGGTTTGTACACCTGGGCGCCCACTGAGCTCCTGAACACTTTTTATTATTTCCATTTTATTTTTGTTTTCTCTCTGTTTTTGTTTCTCTGGTTTGTTTCTTGCCTTCCTGTAGGTTACTTAAACATTTCTTAGAATTCCATTTTGATTTATCTGTGGTGTTTTTGAGTGTATCTCCTTGCATAGCTTTTTAAATAGTTGCTCTAAGTATTGTATCTACCTAACTTACTGGTCTTTTGGTGTCATCGTTTTACCAGTTTGAGTAATGTTAGAGAAGTGCTACCTCCCTCTGTGTACTTTACCCTCCCCCATTTATAATATAATTGTCTTAAATATCTTACATTTAGAACCAAGTCAGACAGTGTTATAATTTTTTTGCTTTGATTGTCAAAGATAATTTTGAAAACTCAAGAGGAGAAGAAAATTCCATTGTATTTACCATAATTTCGCTTATTATGTTCTTCTTTGCTGATATTTCAAGTTTCCTTCTCTGTTTCCTTTCTGTTTAGGGAACCTTAGTTAGCCATTCTTTTAACATGGGTCTGGTGACAAATTCTCTTAGTTTTCCTTCACTTGAGATGTCTTGACTTCCCCTTCACTCCTGAAGGATATTTTCACTGGGTGCAGGATTCTGGGTTGAAGGTTCTTTTCTTTCAGCATCTGAAAAACATTATGCCACTTCCCCTTGGCCTTCATGATTTCTAACGAGAAATCTGCTGTTATACAAGTCATTTTCCTACAATAGATAAGGTGTCATTTTTCTCTGGCTTCTTTCAAGTTTTCCTTGTCTTTAGTTTTCAGAAGGTTAATTATAATGCGTTTTTGGCATGGGTTTCTTAGGTTTATCCTGTTTGGAGTTTGCTCAGCTTCTTGAACCTGGAAATATATGTCTCTTGTCAAATTTGGGAAGTTTTCAGTTATTATTTCTCTCAATAATTGTTCAGCCATATCCTCTTTCTCCTCTTCTGTGACGTTGATGACACAAATGTTAGATCTTTTGTTATGATCCCACAGTCTGAGATGCTGTTCACTTTTTTTTCAAAGGAAAGAAATAGTGAAATAAAAGAACCATAAAAATTGCCCAATCTGAACAATAGAGAAAAAAATAGACTTAAAAAAAAAAAGAACAGAACCTCAGACTGTGGGATCATAACAGTCTGTGCAAGGCAAAGAGAAAACCCAGGGAATTTGCCACCATGCCATTCCTCGGGTCCAGAAGTCTTGTCCTCTCTCCACCTTTCTGAGGTTTCTTATATTTGTTTTATATTTTATGTCCAGGGTTTTCAGTTGTGCTTAGTGGGAGCAATAGGGAAAATTACATTTCCTCCATCTTCTTGGAAGCAGAAGTCACTGGGTCTCTTTGAAGTCTTAATAAACACTTGGTGATCTGACTCAGGCACATCATTTCCCCCCTTCTCACTCCTACCCTTTACACAAATACAAAAGAGTAAAAGCACCAAGTTGGTAAAATATTTTAGATTAATTAATAATATAAATATAATTAATTAATCAAGAGGTGAGTTTATTTAAATAAAAAGTTAAGTAAATAAAATAAAGATATAATTTGATACATGTTTATCTACCCATGTAGATATTTTTATAGACATAGGATCATGAAAGTTAACATATTCAAAAATATATACGTTTAGACTGATGCTGTGAATTGGAGAATGTTGGGTATCTTCTAGAGGCCCTGAATTTCAGACCTTGGGGATAGAAGATGATAGTTACCCTGGACACAGAACCCTGTGCAAAGTTGAGGGTGATATGTTCCCAGTTCTGCACACAAGCAGTGGATCAGGACCCTTTGGCTTGTGGCTTCCTAATACACATATTCTCATCTAGCTGTCCCCAGGACAGATAGAGCAGGATAGTCAACAGACAGACAGACAGACAGATACACATACACACTGTGAGACACTGAACTAGGCTGATAGAAAAGTGACTGAAATGACTTGAATATAGGAAAGAGTTTATGAATAATTAATTAGAAGACCTGTTGCTCATCCTCTATGTATCAGATACTCTATAAACATTACTCATTTAATTTCTAAAAGTTGGTATTACTACTCAATTTTTTTTTTTTTTTTTGCGGTACGTGGGCCTCTCACTGTTGTGGCCTCTCCCGTTGCAGAGCACAAGCTCCGGACGCACAGGCTCAGCAGCCGTGGTTCACGGGCCTAGCCGCTCTGCGGCATGTGGGATCTTCCCGGACCGGGGCACGAACCCGTGTCCCCTGCATCGGCAGGCGGACTCTCAACCACTGTACTACCAGGGAAGCCCTACTACTCAATTTTAACAAATAAGTAAATAACTGAGGCCAGGAGAGCTTAAATAACTTGCCTAGCATCACATCTATTAATTGCAGAGCCAAAATTCAAACCCCAGTTTGTCATATTTGGACATCGCCTGCTTTGCTGCCTATTTCTCATAGAGGAAGGTGGGGTCTGGGGAAAGCAGCATCAGGAGATAAGGTAATAGAGACCTCAGTAAACTCCACAAGGTGGTCACAGAGGATTGATAGATGTGGTTGGACTTCACTGCCTTCCTCAGTCCCTTCTATTCTCACAGTCGTGATGTGCATTGTCCCAGAGTCTGCAGACTTCTTTTCCCAAGATGAACTTTCATTTCAAGGGAAAGTCTGTGCTGGGTTCTACTCTCCTCCCAGTACTGAAGGGAGTTGGCCAGGTCTCCTCTTCCGAGTGTACATGACTAAGAGAGATGGGAGGGGGCCCACAGCACAGAGACCCATTGCCAAGAACATCTCAGGGTGGAGAGACCTCTGGAACATTTTTTCCATTCTGCATCAGACAGGGTAAAATTGATTAGCATTTAATTGGTTTCAGCTGTTCTTAACATGTTGCGTAGAAAACTTCGATGTATTTTGCTAAATTCAATATTCCTTATGGTTAACAGATTGAAAGCCAAAAACACCCTTGAAGAAACACCAGAAATCAGTGCTTTGGATCACACTGAGTTCTTTGCTATGGTTCACCCATTTGGAATGCTCTGGGAATGCTAAATACTTGGGATTGGGTATAAAAAAAGAAACAAATCTGTGTCTGGTAAGACGCTTGGGTAGATAGCTTCCTAGAAATCAAGATATCTAAATTGCAGTTCCAGCTTTCCGCGTGCAGCCAGGTGATTCTGGCGAACCTCTTCACCTCTCTGGACTGCACTCAGGCGCCTAATCTAGAAAGTGAGGAGACTGAGCGCAATGATCTCAAGAGTTGCTTCTGTCTCTCAGATTCTGTCATTTATTTTCATTATTCTGATGCTTTGGTACAATTCTGGAAAAACAATGCTACAATGCTCTCTAATTAAGAAGTGCACAGAACAGCTATGGCAGATTATGTCTTGGAACCCACTGAAGGGAGAGGGTTCACAGGACATAAAGTGGTTAAGGGTAATCAATAGGCATTTTAGTCTCCAGAGGCCAGGGGACAAACGAGGAGCTGGGAAAATCTCTGACACTGTGTGTTCTTGAGGAAGGACACTCCAGTCCTCACCCTTCATGTCTCCATCTATGAAACACAAATAAGGACACCTACCTCTTAATGCAAAAATCTTTGTTAAGAGGTTTGGTCAAAATGTGGGATGTAGGGGCTTCCCTGGTGGCGCAGTGGTTGAGAGTCCACCTGCCGATGCAGGGGACATGGGTTCGTGCCCCGATCCGGGAAGATCCCACATGCCGCAGAGCGGCTGGGCCCATGAGCCATGGCTGCTGGGCCTGCGCGTCCGGAGCCTGTGCTCCGCAAGGGGAGAGGCCACAACAGTGAGAGGCCCACGTACCGCAAAAAAAATAAATAAATAAAAAATGTGGGATGTAAATAGTATCAGATGCTGAGGGCCACAGAGGGGGTACAGCTACAGTAACTGCTCTTTCTCAGTCCTCCCTCCATTCTTTCCTGCATTCCTTTAAACTGCTCATTCTCCAACTTTCTCTTTGCCTTTTTTTCCTCTCTGTCATTGCTTCTCTCTTGCTGAAACACCCTCACTGGGTCTTCTTTTTGCGAATGCTCATGGAAGACTGAGGTGGCAGCTAGAACACTGAAAGGCCCAGAGAAATTCCATCCTGTAACCCAGCTGCTTAGGAGGACCTCAGAGGGAGCCTTCTGAGCGCTGCTTGCCACCCATTTGGCTTCATAGGGTCCCCAAGGGTTGTTGCTCCCTTACCACCAAACCTCAGGTTAACATTCTACTGACTCACTCACAGGCCTAACCCCATGGCCTGGAGAACTCCAGAGCCATCTCCAGCAGTCCCAGGGGCTTCACCACTTACCTCCAGGGCTTTAGGGCTGAATGAGCTTGAGCAGGGAGAGATACAAGACACCTCCACTGAATGCTTCCCTCATTCTCTAAAACTAAGAACTCCTCTCCGTGAATGAGTTAATGCTTGAAAGAGCTCAGACTGCTGGACCCACACTTGGTGCTGCTGCATGCCTGGTCCAGGGCCCTTTAGGGTCATAGCCTTTCACAATGGGACAAGGCCAAACCTGGCTGTAACATTCTAGAGCCTTGTCATGAATACAACATTGAAGAGCTGTTGGCTTCGGCTCAGATGGTTCTCCAGGATTTAATGCCCCCTATAGATGGTGTGGATTTGTGTTAGTAAAACACAGAGCTATGATATTGAAGGCAAAACTAGATATTGCTTGTAACCCTACTTCATGAGGGATATTGTATCAATGCAGGACCCTCTTTCCCAGGGCTAAACCATGCACTGGGAATCTGAAGTATGGGAGAGAGTTCAGTCTTGGTCACTGACTTACCCACTTGAGGATGCCAGCCTCACTTGATTGGAAAGTGGATGAATAGTGGAAATAGTGTCAGATGGAAATATCTGATATATTTCCTCTGGAAATATCATGTGGTCACCTAGGAGGAGAGTGAAGGCTTGTAGGCAGCAAGGTCTTCCCAGCCCCATCTGGTATCTCTTTACCACAGCCTGGGTAGGACTGGCCTGTACAGGTTCTTCTTCACAAGTAGTGGAACATTCTATCTCTCTGAATACCCTGGGAGAGCAGAACAAAACTGAGCCTGTTAAGTGAGCTCAAGAATGCAACAAGTCCAGAGTGCTACACTCTGTTGTGTGCTAACTACTCCCTCAGAACCTGGCTCTCTCATGAGTTTATTTGGAACCCTTTACTGAATCTTTCCCTGGTAACGTGGGAATTACACACTATTTCCAGTATCATTTCTCTTAAGAGTTTACCCATTGTTGGAAATGTGAGGAGTCCATGGAATAGATATGAGAAAAAGAAGTTGAAAGTGCTTTGTAAACTAGAGTGCTGGTGTTGTTTATTCTTATTGGTATATAACACCCCTTGAAACCTTCCCCAGTGGTTTCTATTTTCTATGTACTGAGTCAGGGAATGGGGCCCTGTCATCTGGTGACTTGTATGCTCATACTCCTCAGGGAGAAGTCCAATCCCATCCTTGTAGCCTGGCCAGCTTGGCAATAAGCCCAGACTCATCTTATTACATCCTGATTCTGCTCTTTCTCCCCAGAGTGGTAGCACATTGACCCTAGGCATTTTTGTTAATTTCCCAACTCCAATTCACCTTGAGTTACAAATGGATGATGGAAGATCACATGGTTTCCTTCATTTCGATTATAAAAAGAGAACATGAAGGAGCTTTTATTCTTGCACTCACTCTGTGCTCCCCACATGTTCCTCTGGCCCAGTTGTGTGGGTGGAGAGTATGGTTGAAATCATGCCCCACATGCCCCCAGGCTCTCAGCATAGGCTCTGTTTCTCCTCTGGGTTCCTCTCCCAACCCTTCTGAAGGCTTGTCTTTCTTTCTCTGGCATCCTTTTAGTCTGAACTCATATAAACTATTAATGAGCCAGGCAGCCTTATCCGATTTTTACAACTTGAAGGATAGAGGTTTATAAGAAAACAAGCCATGATTATGGAAGGTGCCATGAACATCACGTTCTACACTGATGCTACTGAACTGGCCTTTATTAAAAACCAATTATAATTCTGCTGGGGCCAGGACTGCTAAAAATATTAGGAATTAACCTGGAAATTCTATGCTTTCATTATCCCCACTTTCCCTAGTTATTTGTTTTCAGTGAGAAAATCTGACATATCTTAAGATACGTTGCTTTTGCCATAGGCCATAAACTTAATTTTCAGCTGCTGCACCTTGGAAACCCAAGATATTCAGAATATTATTTATATTCAGAAAAAAAAGATTTTATTTTAATCTATCAAGGTTACTTTATAGTAATTAGGTCAGCTTGAATAAACCTACATTTTCTTCCTCTTTTTTTATTGATGATGAAATTATGAGAACTATAGTATTCCATGATTATGTATTTAGATATTGTACTATCAAAAAGCACCACTAAAGGAGAAATAATCAAATGAAACAGATAAATAGGAGAAAATTCTATCCCCCTTCCTCCCTCCCCTACTTTTTTGGCTATTTGTAATAGTCCTCCTAACTAGAAGTAGAATTTAAACTCCCTGGACATTAGTGGAACTGTTTATGTTCAAACTCCTCCCTAGATGAAGATTTTGTGTTCTGAGTCATTGTGTTCTTAGGCTTTGGTCCAAAGTGACTTCATTTTCTGCCTGCTGGGATTTGAGTGACTGCTAATGTAAGGGCGGCAGATTCGTGAGCCAAAGATGCCTTTTTTCTGACTCATGTTAAATAGGACTGAACTATGTGTTAAGATGCCCATCAAGCGTCTCCAAAATTTCAACCACGTTTTGCAGATTTCTATTTGACTCAACCACGGAGTTAATTAAAATGTACATTACAGATCTGATACACTTAACAATGAATTGGCATTGGGAAGGCATAGGAACAGCTACAAAAACCCTAAAAACAACAATCCTCAGAGAACAGTTCCCAACCTCATATTAAACACGTCAAAATTAATTTCAGCTGCTTCAAAAATTTGGCCTGTGAGTTAGTTCAGGACTTGTTTTTGATTTTTCTAATTGGTTTGAATAGAATGGCAAAAACAAATCTAGGGTTTCAAGATGGAAATGAAGAGTTTACTAACCATGAGCCTGTCCATTAAGAATGATGCACCATCTTACTACTAACATCAAGCCTTCCGGTAATTGATACCACTGTGAACCAGAAGGTCAACATTCCTGGGAGGGCCTGAGCTTGAAAAAAATTGGCACTTGAAAGTTATCTCTCAAGTCATTTACTCCAGCCTTCAGGAAGGAAAAAAGATAATCCAAGATGTGCAAAATAAAAAAAAAACTTTGTAGAAGGTTATTTGTTGCAACAATATTTATCATTGTGAGAAATTGGAAACAGTCAAATAGCCAAAAAGAGAATCCTCCTTTAAACAAATTATGATATGGTCACACAGTGGAATATTATACAATTATAAAATAATGTTATGTTGTAGTAATATTGAATTTCATAAGAAAATTTTATGATATATTAAACTAATTATTATATGTATTGAGAAAAAAAGCAGGTTAAAAAATAAGACTCCAAAAGTTAATCATGGCCATCTCTAAGGCAATGCCAGAAAAACCTGAATTTTTTTCTCTCTGCCTCTTTCTATAATCAAAGAAAAGAGAAATAAATGCCTCAAAAAGACATTTCATTTGCAAAATCTGCTGCGAAATGGTGCATATGTTAATCTCTTATTTTTAAATTATAACTCTCAAATTACTTGGGTTTTTAGAGTGAATCTACTTCTTATATTTCTCATCAATAAAATAATAATACCTGTCAGTTCCTGTCATATTTGGAAGTTTTCTGCTCTTTACTTATGCGATGCTTTGGTGAAATTAAATTTCAGTGTGCCAAAGTCAACAGAAATGGTCTTAATTTTATTTCTGTGAAGCCTCTTTAAAAGTTGTTAGGTGGCTTTAATAGGCCATTAAATTGGTCAAGAGGCCTGAAATAAAACAGTCCTTTATTACTGCAAAAACCTCCATAGACAAACACCACCCTCAAAACAATATGCAAACCCTAGAAACTGAAAAGAAGGCATACATGCTAAGCCAGGGTGCTCCAGCATGCAGAGCACAGATCAAGCTGCCTGACTGTAGATGGAGAATTGAGGCCTTGACCAGTAAGACTGTGCACTGGGGAAAGATCAGGCCTTAGGTCAATGCACTCTTTTGTGGAAGGATCCCTGTCCGTGGCAATTTCACAGCACAAATGAGAATGACTCATGTTTAGATGGGAAATTCCATTAAACCCTATTATCCAAGATGGTCAGGAAACTAAAGTGTTAT
This sequence comes from Lagenorhynchus albirostris, assembly GCF_949774975.1. NCBI lineage: Eukaryota > Metazoa > Chordata > Mammalia > Artiodactyla > Delphinidae > Lagenorhynchus > Lagenorhynchus albirostris. Next base: position 79,362,691 of record NC_083099.1, on the reverse strand, counting down.
TGTAATAGCTACTCCCGAATCGAGACACATGTATTTAAAAACTGCAAAATCTCAATCTCATTTCCCTTTCTGTCTCTCTCTCACACACACACATATACATCCCCCAGTGTAAAGAGAGACAGATTTTAGGAGCGTGACTTATAGCAATAGTTGGAATTCTCAGTGTTCCTTCCTGTTATATCTTTTTTCTTATGACCTGGCCCTCTTCCTTTTCTCCCTGGCACTCTTATTTCTACATATTTCATCTACCTCCTGCACTAACCCAATTGCATAAAGGATAATGGGGAAGCCTTTCTTATGCTTCCAGGCTTAGGTTGCCTGAGTTGCATGCTCTAGGGAAGAAGATGGCAGAAAATCCAGCAACAGATATGCGGCTGGTTGGCTCAGAGGGTGAGACGCAGGAGATGGCAGTTGCTTGGTACCATGGGGATAATGAGAACCAGGTCAAAGGAGGGGGAGAGTAAAGTGAGGAAGAGTAGAGAGAGACCAGAGGGAAAGGGTTAATGGTGTGTACATTATCAGGGCACCAAGCATGGCAAAAGCAGGGAGGAAAGTGAGGTAGGAGTGGTCTGGGGTGGAAAACTGCTGAAGAAGAGATGGGCAGGAAGCCTGGTTGGCAAAGCAAAAGTTCTTTCAATGGAGGTCTGTGGATTATAAATAGTTTTAGTTTTGTGTGTCTGAAAATATCTTTATTTTTCTTCATCACTCAAATTGTGGTTTGGCTGAATATAATAGTCTAAGTTGAAAGTTTTGTTCATTCAGCATTTTGAAGACTGCTTTCTCTATTGTTTTGTAGTATTTAATGTTGCTGCTGAGAAGTCTGATAATCTGTGGGATTTTTTTTTTTATAATAATCTGTGGCGTTTTTTTTGGGCACATTTAAGATTTCCTTTTATTCTTTATGTGCTAAGTCTCGTGACAACATTCCTAGGTGGGGATTTATTTTTATTTATCCTTTCGTTACTAAGAGTGAACTTTCAATCTGAGGATTTGTGTCTTTCTTTTGCTCTGGAGAATTCTCAGCCATTACTTTTATGTGAAGCAACTTATGCTGTCGTTCTTTTCATTCTCTTTTTCTGAGACTCATATTATATGCCTGTAACCACTCTTTTGTATATTTAAACTCTTTGTCTCTCCGTGTTAAATTTGGGGTGAATTCCTCAATGTGAGCTTTCCAGGAACCAGTACTTTCTTCACTGAGTCTAGAGCTCATTCTGTCTATTAAGTAATTTTAAAATTTCGAGGGGCTACTTGAAGAGTAGTTCTATTTGGTCATTTTGCATATCCAACTGTTTTTGATTCATTCATGCCTGTTTTTGTTCCATAATAGCTGCTTCTTTTTATAACTGTTATTCTCTTATTTATCTCTTTGAGCTTCCTTGTTTTAACCATTTTGTTATACTCATTATATATTCATTACAATTAATTTCCTTCTGGAGTGAATTCATGTTCTGATTTCATATTTTATTGACTTTATTTTTTTAGGATTAGATTTCATGGCTATTGGAATTTTGATTTGCAAGCTAATTTTGGGTTGAAATGTTTTTATTATTGTTTGTTTTCAGTCTCTTTTTTTCTCTCCTCCTTTCCTGTGTCTACTTCTCCCAATTCATTGGTTTTGCGATTGTCTCTTCACTTGGCCCCCTGGAATTCTGTTTCAGAACCAGATTCTCTAAAGGCCATTCAGGGCTCTTGGCCATGGTGATGTCAGAGCTACCTCAGGTCCAGTCACCAGGCCAACATGTGGCTTGGTTCTTTTCCTGCTTTCAAGGTTAGATCTGTGTCCTCTCACCTTCCTAGCTACCTAGACTCTCCTAACTCATAGCTCAGGCAGTTTCTGGCTAAGGTGATGATCCTAATTGAGGTCCCTTGTCCCAAGTGGAGTAGACTTCCAGTCACAAAGCCTTCACCACCTAATTCTGGACTTGGAGACTGGCAGGTCCATGGCTTTAGCCTTACTCACTCTTTGGTATTTTGTTGTTTTTTTTTCTCATCCTTGGAGACAGCAATCTTTTTTTTTCCGCCTTGAACTCTGCAATGTTATTTTTATTTTCTTTTTCATAGTTTATCTTTACCATGTATTTGAGGGAAGAATAGCAATGCCAAAGTGTGAACTCCCTGTCCCATCTTATTAGAAGTCCAGCAATTGTTTTTAAAAAATCTCCCTTGCCAACCTTTCAATTTTCTGTGACAAAGTGACCATTAATTAAAACATAGGCCATGGGTTGTAATGTTTAAGGTATGAATGGGAATTTTTGTAATTAGCAAAGTTAGAATGACTTGCTGATTCTAAAAATAGAGTAAGATTTTCTTTGTCAAGGGTTAAACTATTCTTACAGAATCTAGAGCTCAGTACCTGAATTGATTTGAAAATTCTGTGGTCCCTCAGAACCTAAAATCCAGAAAAAGCTAAGCATATTCTCTTAAGATCTTGAGGAAGATATATAATCATGGGATTTTAGAGTTCAAAGGAACATCAAAGATCACATATTGTAGACCTCTCACTTCTGGACCTGGAAAAGGAGACGCATAGAGAAAGCTTTTGCTCGAGGTTACATGGTATTCTGGTAGCAAAGCTAGAGCCTGAGTAATTGGGTTCTCCTAGGTTTGTATTTCTCCAACAAAGTTGTCTGTGGCATATATCAGAAGTGATAGAACTAGGATACTTGATAAATGAGTTCTACTGCGATGCTTAATTATTTACAAAGTAGAGGCATTTCACAGAACAAATCACATCCAGGTTATAAGGTCTCAATTTCAATCTACTGTGCTTTTTTCAAATACAAATATGTGCATACCAGCATTTCTTGCTTCAGACAGAAAGCAGTTAGCCAGGATGCTCCTTATTCTATCGCTCACATGGTCTTATTATATCCAATTTAGATAAATACAGGAGAATAAAAAATAAGAATAGAAATGAAAATAGAAGTATTGTGGGGACTTCCCTGGTGGTGCAGTGGTTAAGAATCCGCCTGCCAATGCAGGGGACACGGGTTTGAGCCCTGGTCCAGGAAGATCCCACATGCCACGGAGCGACTAAGCCTGTGCGCCACAACTACTGAGTCTATGCTCTACAGCCTGCGAGCCACAACTACTGAGACCGTGTGCCACAAGTACTGAAGCCCGTGCGCCTAGAGCCCGTGCTCCACAACAGCTGAAGCCACCGCAGTGAGAAGCCCGCGTACTGCAAGGAAGAGTAGCCCCCGCTCACCGCAACTAGAGAAAGCCCGCGTACAGCAACAAAGACCCAACACAAAAATAAATAATAAAATAAATTTATGTAAAAAAAAGAAGTATCGTGTATTTCAAGGTCCACAGTTACAAGCATCAGAACGTGACTCTAGCTGATTAAACAGAAAAATAACTTATTACTAGGGTTTTGTGTAGCTCACAAAATCATTGGGAAGGCTAGAATCAGGCCTGAGAATAAGCTTCCAGAAACAGGGCCCCAAACTTTAGAAGTAGCCTGCTGAGAAAACCACTACTGTTTCAAGCACTGAGCAATGGGTGCTATAGTGAACTAGTTGCTTAGAGGAACTTGGCTTTACTGAAACTACAACTGCCACTAGCATCAGTGCTATTTCTGTGTAGAATACACCATGCTTTAAATGACACCTGCTGGAATTGTGCAGTGTGTTGATACTCCTCCAGTCATGGGAGATCAGTTATAACCCTACCAATTCTGAAAGCCAGTCACCTCTCTTGCCATCCTGAGTAGCAAAATATGCAAAGCTTCTTTCTTCAAGCAGGAATCTGCTGTGCTTTGTTATGTCTAATTGATGTACTACAGCTCACACCTCAAGCTAGCTGCAAATGAGGGGCTGGGGAAGCTAGTTTTCTGTTTTCTATCTTGTAGAGCCAGGGCTCTGAACATGGAAGCTTCCCCAAATATCTCAACAATGATCAGGTACCAAGCAACTAGGAAGTTTGCCAATGTTTTCTACATTTAATAAATTAAAATTGGTAAACAAACAAAGAAGCAGAAGTGTTCATGGGGGTGCATGGGGACAATCCATTGTGCTAGATAGTCTCCATTTACTCCTCTAAATCCATTTTCCATCCTTCTCCACCCTGCACTGTGCCACGAGAGGCTGACTTATGTGTACTTCATCAACCAGCTTCCTTGCCTTCTGCCTCCAGTTAGGTTTGGCCAGTGGGAGGGGCTGGCGGAAGATGGGAAGGTAGCAGAAGGGCAAGGTTTGGGTGTTTATTACCCCAGTTCCCTTCTGGCTGAGTTGCAGGTTGTTTCTATCCTGAAGGCCCCTGTTGGGTGACCCTCTCCTACAGCTGGAGTTCTGGCCATCACTCCTTTCTCCTGCCCCTCCATGTTCAGCGGTTCCCACCATTGCTAGCTGGGGCACTTACCCACCCCTTGTGACTTCCCTATCCTCTCCATACCTTGTAAATAGCTTCTTTAAACTCTCCCCAATTATCCTATTTGCATGTTTTATCAGTTCCCTGCCATGATCCCAAATAACAAATACATCCATCCCCACTGTGGCACATGCCTGACCTTATTTTCTCATCTCACCAGTAAAATTCCAGAATATATTTCCTTTTGTTTTCTTCTCAAACCCAAATCACTGATTAATTGAATTAGATGAAGACAATATTTAAAACAGGACAGTAGGAGAAACATATCATTAAGGTTTCAAAATTTATTTTCTATAGTGATAGCCAAGTTCTTTTCATTCCTGGCCATGCATCATAAAAACACTTAAAAATTCATGAACTTGGGGCTCCATTTCAAACCAGAAGGAGGGAGACCAAGTCATATATATCTTTTTAATAAGTATATCAGCTGATTCTGAGACAAATCACAGATAGATGCTAGGGAAGAAGGATTCACTGAAACAATACAAAGTGGTAAAAACTGCTCCCACCTTTCCACATATTCCAATGGACATATTTCCTCCTTTGAGAGTATCACAACTCTGAGAAAGCTAAAATTAGTACCCTGAGTGGATTTTTTTAACAGAGAGAAAAATTGTACCTGTCTGAATTCTCATAAAACTCTATAAAGGGTTTCCTTGCTTAAATAGCTGTTTCCCCAGTTGTTTCTGATTGATGGATAACTTATTCTCACATTCTTACAGGTGGCTTAGCTATTTCTGTCACCTGTAACATAAAATCCTCTGCACATAAAACCTTTAGTAATATGATACAGTAATGAATCCACTGAAATTTCCACTGTATTCTGCTTAGAAAAAAAGAACACCCCAAGAAAACAAGGTCATATAAAAGTAACAAAAGAGTCAACTGGCAGTAGAGGTACAACCACTGCCTTACATCTACTCTTAGAATCATGTATGGGATCACTGATCTCAGAATGACGGATGCGGGGCCTGCATTATCTTCAGTCTTTAAAATCTGTTTTATTATGTTCAATATTTACTAAATGTCTTTTATATGCTCAGTTCTCCTCCAAGTTTTACAGGGAATGAAAAAGTATGATCTATGGTGTGTGCCCTTAAGGAGCTTAGAATATAATGGGAACACCAGTGAAAATTATTGAAATATTAAATGCTAAATGGTATGGCATTCAATGAAGAGAAGTTCAGAGAAACCTGTTATGTTCCTGTATGATACATACTTCAGTGTTTCAAACTGGTCAACAAGCTTCGACCAGTCAATCTCAGTGGATGACCCAAGTGGCAACTGTGGCCACATCTCTCTTCCCAAGGCTTCTCCTAATATGGCTTGAAATTGTTATATTTTTAGCATCTACATCGTAGAACTGCTTCTACAACGATGATTCTAACACTAGGTTTCTTATATCCTGCACTTATGCAATTCATGTTCTGAACCTTTAAATAAATGTTTATACTCTTCCCTAGTCCATTATTCTGGTTGTGTGAGGCCAATTGTTCCAATTCATTAAGATAATTTCAACCCTATTTCGATCAATTTATTAGCTTACCCTCCTAACCCTGGTCCACTGAAACTTCAACTTGGATATACCTTAATTATAAGAAACTTCATTGCACTGTGAAGTTTGTGAAACCTTGTTGTTTTTATCTTGTTTTATCATCAATGTCTCAGGGAAGTGCTCATTCTCTTTCTCACAGGGGCCCTGAAGCTCAGAGCAGCAAGGTGACTTACTAGCAAGCGCAGAGGATACATGTCTTCAGAGTAGTGCCTTGGTGCCTTTTTTCTTTAAAATATTATATATTTTTAAAATGATCTAATTTCTTTTTTAATTAAAAATTTTAAATGTATTTTTAATTTTACGGTAACATGCTAAATAACATTAACGTTGCACAAAACCAAACACCATAGATTAAGTGAACATCCCCTTTGGCCCTTCTTCCTCTAACCCCATGTTCCTCTCCAGAGGCATTCACCCAATGTGGCTTGGAATGTATTCTTCAAGACTTTTCCCATGCACTTCTTTACTCCTAGAAATAGTTCATTTTGTGGGATATCATACTGTACTTGTTTTTCTGAAATTTGCCATTTCACTTCATAATATATTTTAGAGTCCTTTCCATTTCAGCATTTACATATACTAGTCATTTTTTTATCTGATGCACAGTGTTCCATTGTAGGGATGTGTATTACTTATTTAACTTTCCTCTTGTTGATAGACATTAAACTTGCCTTTCCGTTTTGCTATTAAAAAAATACTGTAACAAATACCTTGTACCTGATTCTTTGGATACACTTGTGGGAATTTCTCTAGGCTATGTACCTGGAAATGGAATTGAAAAGGTATATGCTTTTCAAATGTTGATAACAAATGCGAAAATTGTCCTGCAAAAAGGCCTTCCAATGTATCTTCCTGCCAATGTGCACAAGGGGAGCATTCTCCCACACTTTCAGTAACATTGATTAGTACAAATTCCTTTAATTTTTACTAACCTGAATTGCTCCAATTCCTAATGCAGCTGAGGAGCTATTTCCTTTTCTATGAATTTCTCATTCTTTTCACAATATTCTCTTTACTCTGTTTTATAGTGTCTTCATATGCACCTTCCCAAAAAAGTGTTGAATAGGAAAAGAACATGTACAGAGCTACACATTACAGCCTTAGAGGCCTTCCTCTATGATGGACATGGATCAATGAACAGACATTTGAATGCAATTGTCTGGTCAGCAGTGGATCCCTCTAACCAGTGTACAAACTGCGCAACATCCCTCCATCTTGTTCAAACGAATTATTATGAGCATCTTTGCAAAATATCATGCTGAAAAAAGATTAATTATGCCTGGTATTCTTACATTCTATCTATCTTTTAGCTCTATCGGAAAATAACATGAAGTAAATTCAGTGTCTTAACGCTTAGTTCACAAACGTTTATGTAATATGCATTCTAGAATACTGCAGAAAGTAATGCTAAGCTCACTCTATAGATTCCATAATCCATTTTTTCTCCTTTTAGAAAATCTGTATTTTTGCCTGGCTTAGATTTCTGGCACCTGTCCTATTTTCTATTTCCCTGAGACCTGCAAAGCCTGCATACCAGTTCTCTCTGACTCTCTCCTCATTGAGATTGGGCTTCAATTTATTCTCTGTGATATCTATTATACCCTTCTCAGTTTGAAGATCATGTTCCTTATTGGAGAAGAAAGAAGCAATTGAGTAGCTTTGCCTTTTCTCCGTTATCGTTTAACAGAATCTTCTCTAAGCAGTCAGCTTATCTGTTCCTTCATCTTGCTTCAAACTGTGTGTGTGTTTTTAAAGCCCTTTCTGTGGTCCTTACCATTTAGCACTCCTCACCTCATTCTGGATTTTTGCCTTCTGTCACTTTCTTACAATGTTTTTATAACTTTTTTATTCATCTTGGTTTGTGACCTTTCATTTTTTGTATGTGTCACTTCAAAACACAGACTCATTGGAGAATTCCATGTTGGATCAAATTGGCTTCTGCAGGTAATTAGTATAGTACAAAGTTTAATTTTTCTCAGTTTCACAATTAAGAAAAACCAACGTCCTTTTTACTGCCTCTGGCCTTGGGGTTATATTTATATTTCTATGAACTTGTTGAAGTTTGTTTTCCTAAAGCCTCAATTACATGTCTATTATGATGAAAGGTTCTTTTTTTTTTTTTTCTATTACAGATTCTAGAATGACATGATTCCTTTCTTTCTTCTTCAGGAAGGCAAGGACTGCATTTTATTTCAAGTTTGTTAAAAGATTTCTTTTATATAAACATCACCAACAAATCCTTCCTTGCTGGTCAGATTGAGTCTAGCATAGCAGTTCTCTTCATTCCTTCTTGTACTTTTTTAAAGATGAAATTATTAGGAAGGCAAGTCAAGGATGTATTAAATTCTAAGATTGTTGTAGAGATTTTGAACAGCCATCCAAGTAGTTGAAGTAAATAACAATATTACTTCCTGCCTCTGTGACATTTTTATCATTTGATTTAGGGAAGCATCCTCCTGTTGAGCCTGGCATTCTTAGCATGTTCCCACAAATGACAGTACTCTATCACTCTCATTTAATCCTCTCCATATGCTGTATACTGTACTTGTGGATTCCATACATTTGCAGTTTTGACACTATGTATATATGGTGGTACTATATATCCATTTTTATCAGATATGTTTACATTGAAAAACATACCATTTCATTGCTTAAACCAGTTTCATTTCCCCAAGTCTCAGTAAGATCTATGAAATTATACTTATCTGTGAGGTGGATGCTATGATGTGCCACCCATTCCCCTTCAGGAATAAAGGAATTATTACTCAAGCTACTGGGAATGACACTGAAGCTGGTCTTCACCTGTTAGTCTCTTCGGGGACTGTCTCAGCTAGGGAGAGCTGCCTCATCTTCCAAGGCCATGCCCCTTCCAGGGTGGCCTGCATCCAATGACTGACTGATGTGGGGATAAAGGCCAGGCCTTCTTGCCTCAGTTCAGGATAGCTCTGAGGGTCATCCTCAACAAGGTTGGCTGAGACATTCCATTGAGACGGCACAGAAACTCCACTTCTCCCTCTGATCAGTTCTGCTTCTTTCCTTCCAGTTCACAGGTGTTAATCCCAAGAGCACTCCTTAATAAGCTTCCTGCAAGCTAATCTCTGTCTCAGTGCTTGTTTCCTGAGAAATCCAACCTGGGACAATTTGCTTATCTTAAACTGTCAGTTATATTGTATTACCTTATACATTGAAACATGAAAAATTGAGCCTTAAATATTATTCCCAGTCTGGTTCTCTGTTATTTTCTTACAATTACTGGGCTTCTCTTTCTCCCACTGTGAATCTTTTTTCTATGTCGTTCATAATAACTTCCATTCATGTGATTTAGAAGTTTCTTCTGAGTCTTTTTCTCCCTTCCCTTCAAACTTCATGTGGAGCCCTTTGGCTAGTAAGCTTTGTCCCTAAAACATTTTTTTTTAATCTTCCTAACCTGCGTCCCTTGCTTTGCCGGGAATCTGTCATTTTGGTATTATAAATCAGAGTTGAGAAGAAAAATATTGACACCATCTTCTGAGATACTTATTCACTTCCAGTAATCTTCTTAATCCTCCAAAGGCACAACTTCCAAGTGGAAGAGCTAAGATAGTGCTGGTACATTCAGTCCTCTGCCTGTAACCCTCCCCATCCAGCAGCTCAGTGTCCACTGTCTGAGGGTTCATTGCTGAGGATTCAGTGTGAGATACTGCCTCTCACGAGAGGGCCCAGGGGGCTCTGTCCTCGGAGGTGTTCTTGGGGGCCAATGAGCCCAGTGTGTCAGTTTGGGTCCTCCAGGAAGCATAATGGGACAGAGTCAAGAGTTCAAGAGTCAAGATAAAGGGGGTGGAAGCAGGCTAGGGCAGGGAAAGGTTTCAGACTGGGAGGTAGGTCTGACACCTGTGAAAGGAGAGAAGGGAAGAAGCATAACTGGGCAGGGAAAGCTGCAGCTATGCTGCAGACCTAACCACCTTGTTTATATACAACAAATATATGGTAGCAATTCAGGCAAAAAGAGGCACAGCACCCATACTCCAAGTCCTACAACATCTGCCTCAGAAAGTATGCTTTCTTGGTCTTAAATCCTTCCTCATAAATAAAGAATTTTATTATTAGTAGTGGCTAACATGTAAGTACTGATTACTATCCACGGACTATTCTGCATATATTATACATGAATTCATTTGCTAATTACAATAAAAAACTCTGAGGTAGGTACTATTGTTTCATCCATTTTGCAGATAGTAAAACTGAGGGAAACAGAAGTGCAACGACTTTTCCAAGGTCATATAACCAACAAAAGGTGAAGCCAGGGCGTAGATGTAGGCATCCTGGTCCAAGCCCACCTAGGAACCCCTAGACCACACTGCCCAGTGAAAGATTCATCAAGCCTCCCTATGGTGCCTCAAGAAGACTTAAAGGAAGAGTCAAGAATAGGTGGTTACTTGATAAAATTTAAGACCAAGAAATGTCCTGTGCCAGGTGGTGGGATCTCCTATTTGCTTCTCCCAATGGGAACCAATATTGCCATATGCCGGACCTTTTCACAAGGGCTGCTGATTCTGGGGCTTCTGAGAAGGCTCTTTTAAGACTGAAGGTTGGTTTTCCTCTAAATTGTTACTTTCCCCTCCCCCTTTCTAAGCAGCTTTGGCCTATAAGCAAAGCAATTAATACCTGGAAAGGAGTTCACTTCCCCAGTGGCATTCTACAATAATGTATTTCTTCCTACCTGTTTGCCAGGACTATTCAGTGAGTCTCTCGGTCTAGGGACCTGTGAGAAGCCTCTTAAATTCACTTTGGTTTTTGTAAATTGTTATTTCCTACCCTTAGGAAATAAGCAAAGCAGTGAATGCTTAGTAATAAATTAACATGGAAAGTACACTAATTCATTTTAGAAAGATTTTTCTACTGGAAGGTTTTTTCAGTTAACCTTCCATCTCCCATTACCCAGAAAATTAAATTAATAAGAATGTCCAATTCCCTGAGCAAGTTGGTCTATTCGTATTTCAATGTACAACAAAGGTAATATTTATGGTCGTTAATCTAATTTTTCTCTAGAGAATCTATTCATTTGATTAATGCTTCTCCTTGCAACTCTCTCACTTACCTTGTGAATCCCTCCAATCCAGTTTTTCCTTGTCTGAGAATGGTTTAAGAATTCTGCCCCGAATATAAGAAAATGTTCATGGAAGTGGTCCATGGAATACCTACCACAGAGGAGCTACTCACAGGATAAGGAAATCCACATCATTGTTCTCATCATCTAAAGCAGGGTAGTTAGACATCTGTGAGGTTCTGGTTTGTGTTCCAGCACTGGCTGGACAATACTGACTGGCCACAATATTGTATAACATATAGTAACAGCTGTTAGGTTTAACTGTGAACCCAATGCCGTGTCCTTTCACCAAGTTTGTGGATGTAATATTTATAAGATTCCTCAAAGCTTGTGGAGCATTTCCTAGGTTCCAGGGAAGCTAGGACATAATCATAGTCCATGACCACCTACATTAGCTCACCTTAGGGACAGTGTTCAAAAAGGCAGAACTACTGAATGAGAATATTCAGAGTTGGGCCCAGGCATGTGCGTTTTATAATTATTAAGCACACTGGAGTTTGAGAACCATAGGCTAGCCACTGTAAATGGTATAAGTTAAGAATCAACTGAGGGTGGAATTTTTTGCAGATATTCACAACCTGATTCTAAAATTTATATGGAAAGGCAAAGAAATTAAAATAGTAAAAATGTCACCAGCAAAGCCTGTTAACAATTCCTGGGAAATAAAAATAAAATCTGGGTAATAAAATAAAGTCTAACCTTTTCCTTTTCCTTTGTGGTTAGTCTAGTTTCACTTGCTCAGAGGGTGCTGCGTGCTGAGGCCTCGCACCTGGCACTCCAGACCAGAGTTCCTAGTGCGAAATGGTTGCACCAACACCTCAGTTGGGGGTGTGCGTGTGCAAAGATGCTGAACCCGCACTGCAATCTGGAGCATGGGCAACACAGCTGTGCCTGGACCCTCGAGAACTCCACCCCTATCCCTGCTGATGAGATCCCTATAAGGCAGCCCCTCCCACGGCCTTTCAGGGAGAGCAAGTGCTCTAGAGCATAAGCTTGTTACCTCTCCATCCTCTGATGAAAGAATAAAGCTTCCCTTTACTTCTGGCCCGAACTCAGTCTCCTTCTATTGGCTCAAATGACACCATCCAGGAGGACCCTTGTTGGGATCCAACTCAAAAGGATCGGGAACAAATTTTGACACCACAGGTGGGACGGACTGTGGCCTTTTTGCCTGCACCTATCCACTAGGCTCCAGGCTTACCCTGGCTCCAGCGGGAGGATGGTGAAGGCTTTGGGAGGTTCGCAAAGGTGAGACTGGGAAGAGGCCCAGGTAATAAGGACCGCCTGACAAAACGGAATGAGTTGTTCAGGGAAAGCCACAAGGGATGCCTGAGTGAGAAAGGGTCCCAGTGTAGGTGTGCGACTGGTGACTTGACCAATTCCAGCACTAGTTTCTCTGAAATGGGCTGGGGAGCCTGGGCTGGGGAGCCCTGTGAGCCACTCATAAGACCAGGAACTCCTTTATCGGGAAGCCCTGTGAGCTGCTGACAAGAACAGGAAACACCCACCACCTGACCTCTGCCCTCTTCTGCCTATGAGGCGAACCTTAGGCAATTCTTTATTGACCGAGGTTCCAGGGGCTCCCCTCCCCAGTGATCCGGTGAGTACCCTATGGGAACCCCTCATGTTTTTAGCTCTCAGCTGATGAGAAGTCAGAAAACTTTTTGGCCAAAAGGAGGAAAGAGAAGACCACTGCCTCAGATAGCTGTGCCACTCCCTAACGGACCAGGTGGGCCAGGAACTAATGTGGCTAAGCTGCTCTGGCCCAGAGGTGGTCCTGTCTAACTTCCTCTGGGATGTTCTGACTGAGGGGGGACTAACTATCTCAAGCACAGGCCGTTACAAATTCAAGGGGGACCCCCAGTTATATCGAGGCCATGCCATTTGGACATCTCGTATTTTGGTCTTTTGAGGAATCCATTAAGAGTTTGGTGCTGGTTCCAAATTTCCTGAACTGGAAATCTTATTCGGGTCAAATCACGTGCCAAATGTGTGCCAATAAATCACTCCAACGGCCCCCTCAGTGGTGGGAGACAAATCCAAAACAGAGCATCTAAGGTACGGGGAACCAAACGTCCACTATACCGAAGGACAGCCTGTTAGGGTGCATCCTGCAGAAACATTCGGTCTTCTATGTAATACAGCCCGGCCCCAATGCCAGCTGGGAGACGGGGAAAGTTGGCCCATCAACAGGTCACCAACTAGTGTGACCTACCTAGGCTTCATTCTCACAGAAGGTCAGAGAAGCCTACCCCAGGAAAGAAGCCTACCCCAGTTCTGCCTCTCCTAAAACTAGAAGACAGCTTAGAGGTTTCCTGGGGATGGTCAGTTTTTGCCCTATCTGGACCCCTAACTATGGTCTAATGTCTAGGCCTCTATATGAAATGTTCAAAGGAAAAGATGATGATCCTTTTGAATGTAATGCAGAGTGCCAAGGGGCCTTTCAAGAATTAAAAAAGCCATTATTGCAGGTCTCTGCCCTGGTCCTCCCAGATTTAGCTAAACCCTTTGACCTTTTCATTCCCGAGAGAAGAGGAATCACCCTTGGGATATTAGCTCAAAAACTGGGACCCCTTACTGGGGTGGTTGCTTATTTCTCTAAACAATTGGATCAGATTGCTAAGGGATGGCCTCCTTGCCTCTGGGCAGTAGCAGTTACTACGACCCTGCTAAAGGAGGCTGAAATTTAACGTTTGTCGGCCAATCATTATATGGACTCCACACCAGGTCCACACTTCAGTAACTTCTAAGGGAACAGAACGGTTATTCCCCAGAAGGTCGATTCAAGTCCAGGCTATGCTTTTAGACAACCCACTTGTTACCACGAAAACCTGACACATGCTAAATCCTGCCACCTGCTACCCTGGAGGATGACTGTATAGAAATGGGGCCCCTGGAGCATGACTGTGTAGAAACCATACACATTATCTATTCCAGTTGCCCTGACCTAGGAAGCGATCCTTTCCCAAATGTCGAAGAGGAATGGTTCACAGAGCAGTTTTATGGGAGAGGGTAAAAGGCTACCAGGATACGCATTAACCTCCCAGACCAAAGTCATAGAGGCACTACCCCCAGGGACTTCAGCCCAAAAGGCTGAGTTGACAGCCCTCACTCGAGCCTTGGAGCTCAGGTCAGGGAAGATCTTAAATGTTTACACAGATTCTCAGTATGCATAGGCCATCCTACAAACAAACACACACACACACGGGGCTATTTGGAAGGAAAGAGGTATGCTTACTGTGGAGAATAAACAGGTGAAACATGGCATAAGCATACTGACACTCTTAGAAGCAGTACAGCTTCCAAAAAGTGGCAGTGATTCATTGCAGGGGGTCACCAAAAGGGGGATGCAGAGGTTATAAAGGGAAACAAGGAAGACGCAACTGCCAAAAGGGTGGCCCTAGAAACAGTAACTTGGCAACGACCCCTCATACCTTGAAGGCCAGATCCATCCAATTATTCCCCAATCTACACAAAGGAAGAATTAGAGCCTGAAAATGGAGCTTCAGTAGAGATCCAGGAGGCCATGTGTGCCTACCTGATGAACATGGGCAATACTTCTTTCCCTAAACTGCAGCTTGTCAAGCCGTCAGGGAGGCTCATCAAGGAACTCACTATGGGAGAGAAGCCCTATATAATTGGTCATTTGAGGTCATGCTAACTCCTGGCGTGAAAAGTATCATCAGTCGGATAGTTGAGACCTGCCCCATCTGCACAGTGAACAACCCCAGCACCAGACCCCCCAGAGGTCCCCACATAAGGTCCATCAGACCAGAGAAACATATCCTGGAGAAAATGCAGGTTGATTTCACCGTCATGCTGAGAGCATCAGGCAACTTCAGGTATCTCTTGGTGCTAGCGCATAGTTTTCAGGGTGGGTAGAAGTGTTCTCTGCTGGCAGCCAAAGTGGCTAAATTATTCCTAAAAGAGATAATCCCCAGGTTTGGGCTCCCAGGATCCCTACAAAGTGATAATGGTCCAGCATTTGTCTCTCAAGTGACAAAGGGATAACGAGTGCCCTGGGCATAAAATGGACCTTGCACTCAGCCTGGAGACCCCAATCACCAGGGATAGTAGAGAGATCCAATCAGACCTTGAAACAGGCCTTAGCCAAGCTATGTCAGGAAACTCAAGAAAATTGGATTCAGTTGCTTCTAATTGCCCTGCTCGGTATTCGGTTAACTCCAAGAGATAGGTTAAAGTTTAGTGTATTTGAACTCATGTATGGTAGACCCATTCCCAAGCCTGAGACAAGGGACACTTTAACCCCCTTGAAATGGGACAACTCAAGTATACCCTCCAGATAGGAGAAACCATGAAAGCCCTCATGAAATATGTAAAACCAGGTGCTGCCTGCACCCACTGACCTTGCCCTGCACCCCTTCTGGCCAGGAGCCTGGGTGAACCTAAAAACCTAGAAAGCTGGCAGTCTGCAAGACCAACTCACTCCTAGGGAGAACAGACTCCACTTGGTAATCTTAACCACCCTTTCCAACCTTAAGTTGCAGGGATCACTCCATGGGTACATCACACTCTAGCAAAGAGGCCCCTGAGCCCCAACCTCTGGAGAAACAACCTGGGGCAATGAATCCCCTTGACTACTCATGTGAACCTCTCTCCGACCCGAAGCTTCTCTTCCAAAAAACAACAAAAGTGTGACCAGGGATATTCAGGCCATGGCAGTGACCCTCAACATCAGGGCACACTTCTGCCTACAGGCAAAAGACCTAGACACCTGCATTTTTAGGAAAGAAAATTGACATGTGACCATTATTCTCTTGCTAGTATTTGGGCCATGTATTATTTATTTATTTATTTTTATTGAAGTATAGTTGATATCCAGTATTATATGTCACAGGTGTACAATATAGTGATTCACAATTTTTAAAGGTTATACTCCATTTACAGTTATTATAAAATATTGGCTATATTCCCCGTATTGTACAATATATCCATGTACCTTATTTTATACCTAATAGTTCGTACCTCTTACTCCTGTACCCCTATATTGCCCCTCCCCCTTCCCTCTCCCCACTGGTAACCACTACTTTTTCAAACTGTCTGGTGCCCTTTGTCTCCAAAAGGTTAGACAAAAGGTGGTCACTCAGGGATACCAACAGTCAGGGCTGACGTCTGGTGACCATCAAATGTATCTAAAAGCAGCTGAGGAGAAGTTCCGCTCCTTGCCCTCAGCAGAAAGCAGTTACTGAAGATGGACCTGCACCCCTCAGTGCCCCTCAAGAATGAGGAGCAGGACAAAAGACAGAGGAGAGATTTGCCACTGGCAAAGCCCATTAACAATTCCCAGGCAATAAAAATAGAATCTGGGTAGTAAGATAAAGTCTTACCTTTTTCTTTTCCTTTGTGCTTTGTCTAGTTTCACTTGCTCATGGGGGGCGGGGGGGGGCAGCGTGCAGAGGCCTTGCACCCAGCACTTCAGACCAGAGTTCCTAGTGTGAAATGGCTGCGCCAATACCTCAGCTCAGCAGGCCGAGTGCAGGGACGCTGCGCCTGACTCAATTCAAGATGGCGGCGGCGGCAGCGCCAGCGCCAGCGCCAGCGACAGCGCCAGCGCCGGTGGACCGTGTGCAGAGACGCTGTGCCCGCACTGTGGTCTGTGGTGATCTGGAGCGTGAGCAGCACAGCTGCATCTGCCAAGCAAGAGCTCCGCCCCCTTCCCACACGGAGGCGATCCATATAAAGCAGCCCCGCCCACTGCTGGCCTTTTTTGGGGAGAGCATGTGCTCTAGAGCGTGAGCTCACATCTCCAATCTTTGATCAAAGAATAAAGATTTCCTTTGCTTCTGAACCGAACTGGGTCTCATTCTATTGGCATGAGTGACACCAGGCAGAAAGACCCTTGTCGGGGACCGACTAGGGAGGGTTGGTAATAAAAACAATTTTGGAAAAAATCAAGGTTGAAGGATTCTTAGTACCTGGTTACAAGACTTCCTAAAAAGTCTTTTTATGTTTTTTTTTTTCTTTTTTTTTTTTTTGCGGTACACGGGCCTCTCACTGTTGTGGCCTCTCCCGTTGCGGAGCACAGGCTCCGGACGCGCAGGCTCAGCGGCCATGGCTCACGGGCCCAGCCGATCTGCGGCATGTGGGATCTTCCCCGACCGGGGCATGAACCCGTGTCCCCTAAATCGGCAGGCAGACTCTCAACCACTGCGCCACCAGGGAAGCCCTAAAAAGTCTTTTTAAATAAAAACTGTGTGGTATTGGTAAAAAGATACGTATACAGATCAGTAAAACAAAATAGAGAATCCAGAAATAGACCCACACAAATATGGTCTATTGGGTTTTGACAAAAGGGCAAATGCAATTCAATGGAAGGACAGTTGTTTCAACAAAAGGTGCAGGAACAATTGGATGCCCAAATGCATAAAGGTGAACCTTAAACCATGCTCCAAACTTATACAAAAATTAACTCAAAATGGATCATGGGCCTAAATAAGAAGGTACAACTATAAAACTTTGAGAAGAAAACATAGGAGAAAATCTTTGTGAGTTTAAGTTAGCCACAGAGTTCTTAGAGTAGCAAAAGCATGATTCCCAAAAGAAAAAAATTAATAAATGGAATTTGATCAAAATTTAAAGCTTTGTAAAGCTAAGTTATAGACTGGGGGAAATATTTCCATATCACATATCTGACAAAGGATTTTTATCCAAAATATATAAGGAACTCTCAAAACTCAACAGTAAGAAAGCAAACAACTCAATTAAAAAATAGGCAGAAGATTCGAACAGATATTTCATTAAAGAAGATAATTCATGGATGGCAAATAAGCACATGAAAAGGTGCTTAGTATCATTACTTGTTAGGGAAATGCAGATTAGTACCACAATGACAAAATACCATACATCTATTAGAATGTCTAAAGCAAAACAAACTGACAAAGTTACAGGAACTCATATATTGCTGATAAGTGGTACAGCTACCTTATAAGAAACTCCGGCAGTTTCTTAAAAAGTTAAACATAGATTTATCATACTACCCCACAATCCCACTCTTAGTTATTTATCCAAGAGAAATGAAAACTTATGTTCACCCAAAACCTGTATGCAAATATTTACAACTGGAAACAACCCAAAGGTCCTTCAGCTAGTGAATGGATGAACAAACTGGAATATCCATACAGTGGAACACTACTCAGCAACAAAGAATTAACTACTGATACAGTCACTGAAATGGATGACTCTCAAAAGCACTTTTCTAAGTGAACTAAGCCATATCCAAAGGCTACACACTGCACCATTCCCTTTATATAACAATCAGGAAGGGCAAAACTACAGGGACAAAGAATGGACCAGTGGTCTCCAGGGACTAAGGGAAAGGGGAGTTTTTTGACTACAAAGAGGCAGCATGTATGATGGAGTTTTTTAGGGTTATGGAACTGTTCTGTATTTTAATTGTGGTGGTTACAGGGCTTTTTATGTTTGTCATGATGCAGAACTGTATGCCAAAAAGTGTGAATTTTACTTATATGAATTAAAAAAGAAGAATCAGCTAAGGCATATCTCATTAAGACCTGCCAACAAATTGAAACCAGTATTTATTAAGCACCTATTATGAGTAGGGCCTGGACTAGTGGTATGAGGAAAACAAAGCCTTCTAATAAGCTCCTTCTCTCTGTAGACACCAGTCCACTGGAAGACACAAACAGGTACACAAATAACTACTATTTACTTAGGATATGTGCCTAACAAAGGAACAGTGAAGGTGTAAATGGAGAACACTGGATTCTTACAAGGAGAATTGTAAGCTTGGAGAAGTGTAAGGCTGAATCACAGCAGAAATAAATCAGATTGTACACTCATCAAAAATCAGATGGGAAAAGGTTATGAGGATGGAAAAATGTGATTACTGATCAGGGAGGGTAAGGTAATAAAAGCAAACTAAATGTAATGAGATTGAATCAATGCATGTAATGCTAGTTTTTAAAAAGGCAAGTCAAATAATTCACTACTGATTCCCCACCAGGAAGGGAAATGAATAGATAAAGTTTGTGGTATGAAGGTGTGTTGACTTTAGATTTTATGAGCAATTTCTTTATCCCCTCCTCCCCCACAAAAATAGTTCCTCTGAAAACTATTGATGGAAGAAAAGGCAGGTCTTCTGTAAGTTGAATATGAAGGTTATTATCAGAAGAGACCTCCGTCCCTCCTGGGTGCAAAGGAGTCATCTGGTAGTTAGATCCCAAAGAGGACGTTGATATCAAAGAGGTATAAAATGAAAACCCCCCCTTTATAGCATCATGTGTCTGGGGTAGTAGTTCTCAAATCATGGACCCTGGACAGCCACAAAACTTCATTTGGGAACCTGTTAGAAATACAGGCTTTATGCCAAACCTACTGAATCAGAAACTCTGGGGTTAGGCCCAGCAATCTGTTTCAGCAAGCCCTCTGAGTAATTCCGATAAATATTTGAGAATTTTGAGAGTTTGAGAAGATGTCAAAACTGAATGCCGTCTTTAACTATTGTAACCAGCTGAAGCTGAAAAAGGAACATCAACATCTAGTGAGCCCGCAACCAGACCCTCACTGGGCCTAACTAAGGACTCTCCATATCAATGGACAGTGGGGCTTGTTTTAATGGATCATGTTAAGACCTAGGGTCTGGCTCCATTCTATCCAAAGAATTAGTTTTCAACGCTTACTTAGCATAACCACCTTGAATCCCCTCTACCTTTCTAAAGCACTTACAAATTCTGACTTTTTCCCCTCAGCAAACTAGTTGCCGAATTTTTTTTTTTTTTAACTGATGAGTGTTTTCTTGTCAGGCAAAGAAATAAACTTTACTCTGCTTTCTTTTTTTACTGCTAAAGCTCTGGTGGTCTTTGTTTCATTCTTTTACAGAGACCAGGCAGTTAGCAAGTGACTCTGGGATGTAAGTTTGCTTTTTCATCCCTAGACAAGTTCTTTAGACCTATATTCTAATCCTTGTGTCAACCCAAATTGTTGGAAGGCCTTGGGCAAGCTACTTAACATCCCTGCAAGTCAGTTTTCTCATCTGAAAAGAGCAAGCAGGTAATTATCCTACCCACCTCAACTGGCATAATGGCTGTGAAATTGCTAAGTGGGAAGTGGATACACATGTAAGCATTATTATCATTTTGTGGGTCTTTCTCAACACTGCACTCAGTACCCTCAGTTCCCCCCCCCACCTCATCAGAGCACCCCACAGGGAAAGCCTGTAGTCTGGGCATGCTCCAGACTCCTCTGGAGGCCCAGTCAGCAGGGCAACCATCATTGTTTTAGAATTACTCTGGGTGAATGGAATAGCAGAAAACATTCCAGCCTGAGGGATCATGGATAAAGACATTAGATGACTATAAGAATACATTATAGACTTTCCATCAGAACTTGGAAATGACCTGGCAAATCTGTGTGTAGTTTACAATAAGAAATGTTCTTCTAATCCTTGGAATGAGCAATTGGCTTATAGAAAATCTTCTGAGCCTCCCCCAAAGGCTATCCAATGAAGTGTTCTGCATGCAGAGTATCGCATTACCTGACACAAACAAATAGGGTACAGCTGATGTCAGTGTCTAGTGGTCCTAGGAAATAAACTGCTGCTTCTGGTAAATAGGTGGTAATTTATGTTGAATTATTTGCTAAGGGCCAAATTAGTCCCTTGTAGTGTGCACAGCATTTCTGAAGAATTAAAAATAAATGTTTTTCTGCTTAAATAATACCATGATCCAAAGCAATTATAACTGTAATGTATCTGACATAGGAATGATCCTAACTCTTCCCCAGGGCCTTTATGAATAAGAGGATCTTTCTAAAGCATGCTAATGTTAAAAAGAAAGTAGATCTCTAGGCTTGGCTTAAAAGAGGCAAGAAGAGTATAAGTTCAACGAAGAAGGGAAAGTAACTTATTTATCTAGCACTTACTGTGTGCCAGGCACTGCACTAAATGACACATGTTAACCTTATCCTCACAATGATCTGTGAGGTAAGGATATTCCTCTCATTTTAACAGAATAGGACACTGCGGCTCAGAGCAGTTAAGCATCTTCCACAAAGTCAAACAGCACACAGTTTATGGCAGAGCTGAGATTCAAATTCAGTAAGTGGTCTCATCTAGACAGTTGCGACAGCCCCCGTGCCAGATAGTTTCCCTGTGCTCCTCCAGATCCTCTCTATACATTTCTCCATCTTACTCTGTTCCCACAAAGGCTGCACCAACTTGCTTGCTGGTTTCCCATTGTGTTTGGCCAGTAGAGATTATTGGCAGGAGGTGTGAAAAAGGAAGGAGAGTAAGGCAAAGGTTTTTCTGCTCCCCTCCCCAACTCTCTCCTGCTCCACCAACCAAAAGTCTTAGCTCCTCTCTGCACAGGATGCTTCCTCTGCGTTTTGATAACCACTCCCTCCTCTGAGGGCCCTACACCGTGGCCACACCTTCTCAGATCTCCCGGTTTCAGTGTGTCTACAGTTACAGTAAATTTTAGCTCCACCAGCTTATAAGACATCAAAGCTTGGAAATGACAGCCCCTCCATTTTGTTGTTGTTTCGTTACTGGTTCTGATTCAAATGAAGTTGTTGAACGATGGACACATTCTGTGTGTCCTCTACAGTGTTCTAGCTGAACAGCTCCTGGTTCAATGTTTAGAGAGTGTCTTTTCCTCTGGCTACAGCTCCCCGAGAGAAACTAAATGGTTTTTATGAGCAAAAGCACCTCACTGAATCATATGTGGTTTCTGAATGATGGCGTTCTGAGTTTGTTGAAAAATAATCACAGAACCTGACATTTATACAAAGTTCTATAGCTTTACATTTATTACCTTCTGTTTAAGGGTATATTAGAAGCTAGATGTGTGTCCAGAAAAAAATAGCTGAACGCGAAGCTACAGTAGTTATTTTTTTAAAGACAGGTAATGTCCGAACTCTCATCAAGACACATAATAGCTGATGAGTGCTAACTCACTCCTGTTTTCTGAGTGAATTCATTACCCATGACTTCAGAAGAATAAAGAGGAAAGGGAAGCAGACTACTAAACAGGACAGATGCAATAAGTAGTTTTGCACATTAATGCTATATAGGAACAAATAAAACCTTTGGTGATCAGCAAATGTAATAGTTCTAACATTTTCAAAGGTGTCTCTCTTAAAAGTCTAATGGCATGCATAGATGGGCAATAATTTTTAAAAAATTAGTTTCATCATATTTTTGCGCTTGAAATGACACAGCATTTTGGAGTCATCATCTTACCTGAATATAGTTATTCTTTTATTAGAAAATTATAGCACTTAACAAAAGAAAGGAAGATAGAAACGGGTAATGTTTTAAAATATGTTTAATTATGAAATGTCCCCTTTAACCTCTAGCAATACTGCTTACCTCAACATCTACTTTGTCTGATATTAATTTCACAACATCAGATTTACTTTGATTAGTATTTGGGTAGGATATCTTTTCTCATCCTTTTATTTTTCAATCTTCCTCATCTTTCTCTCTAATGTGTGGCTCTGGTTAATAGCATTTAGCTGGTTTCTGTGTTTTTATTTGCTCTGACAAACTTTGTCTTTTAATTGGATCATAGACCATTGACATTTAAAATAATTAATAGTTAATGATACAGTTTAAGTCTAACACTTGCTATTTCTCTCCTATCTGTCCTCTTGTGCTTTGTTCTTTTATTTCTCATTTCTTGCCTTTTTTTTTTAACATCTTTATTGGACTATAATTGCTTTACAGTGTTGTGTTAGTTTCTGCTGTATAACAAAGTGAATCAGCTATATGCATATGTATACCCCATATCCCCTCCCTCTTGCATCTCCCTCTCACCCTCCTTATCCCACCCTTCTAGGTGGTTGCAAAGCACCGAGCTGATCTCCCTGTGCCATGCATCTGCTTCCCACTAGCTATCTATTTTACTTGGTAGTGTATATATGTCAGTGCTACTCTCTCACTTTGTCCCAGCTGACCCTTCTCCCTTCCCGTGTCCTCAAGCCTATTCTCTACATCTGTGTCTTTATTCCTGTCCTGCCCATAGGTTCTTCAGAACCAGTTTTTTTATATGTATTAGCATATGGTATTTGTTTTTCTCTTTCTGACTTACTTCACTCTGTACGAGAGACTCTAGGTCCATCCACCTCACTGCAAATAACTCAATTTCATTTCCTTTTATGGCCGAGTAATATTCCATTGTATATATGTGCCACATCTTCTTTATCCATTCATCTGTTGATGGACACTTAGGTTGCCTCCATGTCTGGCTATTGTAAATAGTGCTGCAATGAATATTATGGTGCATGTCTTTTTTTAAAGTAAATTTATTATTTATTTATTTATTTATTTAATTTATTTTTGGCTGCGTTGGGTCTTCATTGCTGCCCGTGGGCTTTCTCCAGTTGCTGCAAGCAGGGGTTACTCTTCATTGTGGATGGGTTTCTCATTGCGGTGGCTTCTCTTGTTGTGGAGCACGGGCTCTAGGCGCGCGGGCTTCAGTAGTTGTGGCTCATGGGCTCAGTAGTTGTGGCTCACGGGCTCTAGAGTGCAGGCTCAGTAGTTGTGGCACACGGGCTTAGTTGTTCCGCGGCATGTGGGATCTTCCCGGGCCAGGGCTGGAACCCGTGTCCCTTTGTATCTGTCTTTAAGGTGGAAGCCGATAGCACTCTGTGTAAACAGATGGGACAAAGGTCGAGGGGACGCTGGTCAGCTTCTTCCAGGTGGTTGGAGCCTTGCGTCAGGCATGCGAGCCACTGGCAGTGCCGAAGTCCATAGATATGTCCAATCTCATGGGTTAAAGTCTTACAGGACCAAAGCAGCAAAACACTAGTCACTTCAGGAACGTAATAATTATCAAACACTGAGTAGTCACTTGAAGATTTCTTCTGCAGCTTCTTCAGTTTGCCTTTGTAGTGTGAGCTGTAAAAATCACTGCCGCACCTGGCAAAGCTGAATATCTCCACACCATCTGTCAAAGAGGCCTGTCCAAAGACAAAATTCCAGGAGTCTCTTGGGTAAAGATTGATCATTATTCCCACAACACAAAAAGCATCTTCAGGTTTCTTCTTTTTTAAGAACTTCAGGATCTGCCCTGCATGAATCTGTAGGTTCTGCGTGTTATCATTGATTCTAAAGGAACATCTCGTTGCAGAGACAGGAACTGGTTCTAGGAGTTTTACCGTCAAGCCATAGAAAAATGCTTCACAGTAGCCCTTGAGCCATTTCACATATTCTTCACTGATACTTCTGGTGTTTCCTAGCAATCCAATGCACTGTATATAAATATTGTGCTTCTGTGGAGAAGGTGTCTTTCTGTAAAGATCATTGAAAAACTCTTCAAAGTCTTGGGGAGCCTCAGAATGGGAGGTTATCCAGTCTGACTGCGAATGCAAAGTAATGGGTCCAAAGAGATCACTGTTTGGCCGGAAGGCTTCGTCCATCAGACGCTTTTCCCCAGCATCTAACTTCTCATACTGTGACACAAGCGCTGGGTTCTTTGAGATGAGAGCTGTCTTTAGTCTGTGTTCAGAGTGCTGTACTGTTCACATAGTGACAGGCCTCTTCCATTCACATCGCGTGCCTGTGAAGAGATTTCATCCTTCCCTTTGAACGGGTCAGACAGCTGACCCGGTCAGAGGCTTCAGGGAGAGGACGGCTCCTCTCAAGTTTCTGCCTCACCAGAACCGGCATGTCTGCGTCCGGGCAGGAGCGCGTGGTGCGGGTGCCTTCACCCCCGTCACCCTCACGCCATCACCGTCTTCCCGCCGGGCGTCGACGTCACCCGCCCTGCGCCGTGCCCTGTGCCCGACACCGTGCCCCGCCCCTTCGCGCTGCATGTCTCTTTTTGAATTATGGTTTTCTCAGGGTATATGCCCAGTAGTGGGATTGCTCGGTCGTATGGTAGTTCTATTTTTAGTTAAGGAACCTCCATACTGTTCTCCATAGTGGCTGTACCGATTTAATTTAAATTAAAATTTAAATTCCCACCAACAGTGCAGGAGGGTTCCCTTTTCACTAAACCCTCTCCAGCATTTAATGCCTGTAGATTTTTTGATGATGGCCTTTCTGACCGGTGTGCGGGTGATACCTCATTGTGGTTTTGATTTGCATTTCTCTAATGATTAATGATGTTGCGCATCCTTTCATGTGTTTGTTGGCAATCTGTATATCTTCTTTGGAGAAATGTCTGTTTAGGTCTTCTGCCCGTATTTAGATTGGATTGTTTGTATTTTTGATATTGAGCTTCATGAGCTGCTTGTATATTTTGGAGATTAATCCTTTGTCAGTTGCTTCATTTGCAAATATTCTCTCCCATTCTGAAGGTTGTCTTTTCGTCTTGTTTATGGTTTCCTTTGCTGTGCAAAAGCTTTTAAGTTTCATTAGGTCCCATTTGTTTATTTTTGTTTTTATTTCCATTTCTCTAGGAAGTGGGTCAAAAAGGATCTTGCTGTGATTTATGTCATAGAGTGTTCTGCCTATGTTTTTCTCTAAGAGTTTTATAGTGTCTGGCCTTATATTTAGGTCTTTAATCCATTTTGAGTTTATTTTTGTGTATGGTGTTAGGAAGTGTTCTAATTTCATTCTTTTACATGTAGCTGTCCAGTTTTCCCAGCACCACTTATTGAAAAGGCTGTCTTTTCTCCACTGTATACTCTTGCCTCCCTTATCAAAGATAAGGTGACCATACGTGTGTGGGTTTATCGCTGGGCTTTCTATCCTGTTCCATTGAGCTATATTTCTGTTTTTGTGCCAGTACCATACTGTCTTGATTACTGTAGCTTTGTAGTATAGTCTGAAGTCCAGGAGTCTGATTCCTCCAGCTCCGTTTTTCTTTCTCAAGATTGTTTTGGCTATTTGGGGTCTTTTGTGTTTCCATACAAATTGTGAAATTTTTTGTTCTAGTTCTGTGGAAAATGCCATTGGTAGTTTGATAGGGATTGCGTTGAACGTGTAGATTGCTTAGGGTAGTATAGTCACTTTCACAATGTTGATTCTTCCAATCCAAGAGCATAGTATCTCTCTCCATCTGTTTGTGTCATCTTTAATTTCTTTCATCAGTGTCTTATAGTTTTCTGCATACAGGTCTTTTGTCTCCTTAGGTAGGTTTATTCCTAGGTATTTTATTCTTTTTGTTGCAGTGGTAAATGGGAGTGTTTCCTTAATTTCTCTTTCAGATTTTTCATCATTAGTGTATAGGAATGCCAGAGATTTCTGTGCATTAATTTTGTATCCTACAACTTTACCAAATTCATTGATTAGCTCTAGTAGTTTTCTGGTAGCGTCTTTAGGATTCTCTATGTATAGCATCATGTCATCTGCAAACAGTGACAGCTTTACTTCTTTCCGATTTGGATTCCTTTTATTTCTTTTTCTTCTTTGATTGCTGTGGCTAAAACTTGCAAAACTATGTTGAATAATAGTGGTGAGAGTGGGCAACCTGGTCTTGTTCCTGATCTTAGAGGAAATGGTTTCAGTTTTTCACCATTGAGGATGATGTTGGCTGTGGGTCTGTCATATATGGTGTTTATTATGTTGAGGTAGGTTCCCTCTATGACTACTTTCTGGAGAGTTTTTATATAAATCGGTGTTGAATTTTTTCAAAAGCTTTTTCTGCATCTATGGAGATTATCATATGGTTTTTATCCTTCAGTTTGTTAATATAGTGTATCACATTGATTGATTTGCATATATTGAAGAATCCTTGCATTCCTGGGATAAACCCCACTTGATCATGGTGTATGATCCTTTTAATATGATGTTGGATTCTGTTTGCTAGTATTTTGTTGAGAATTTTTGCATCTATGTTCATCAGAGATATTTGCCTGTAGGCTTATTTTTTTGTGATATCTTTGTCTTGTTTTGGAATCAGGATGATGGTGGCCTGGTAGAATGAGTTTGGGAGTGTTCCTCCCTCTGCTATATTTTGGGAGAGTTTGAGAAGGATAGGTGTTAGCTCTTCTCTATATGTTTCATAGAATTTGCCTGTGAATCCATCTGGTCCTGGGCTTTTGTTTGTTGAAGATTTAAAATCACAGTTTCAATTTCAGTGCTTGTGATTGGTCTGTTTATATTTTCTATTTCTTCCTGGTTCAGGCTTGGAAGGTTGTGCTTTTCTAAGAATTTGTCCATTTCTTCCAGGTTGTCCATTTTATTGGCATATAGGTGCTTTTGGCAATCTCTCATGAAACTTTGTATTTCTGCAGGGTCAGTTGTTACTTCTTTTTCATTTCTAATTCTGTTGATCTGAGTCTTCTCCCCTTTTTTCTTGATGAGTCTGGCTAATGGTTTATCAATTTTGTTTATCTTCTCAAAGAATCAGCTTTTAGTTTTACTGATATTTGCCATTGTTTCCTTCATTTCTTTTTCATTTATTTCTGATCTGATACTTATGATTTCTTTCCTTCTGATAACTTTGGGGTTTTTTGTTTTGTTTTGTTTTTCTTTCTCTAATTGCTTTAGGTGTAGGGTTAGGTTGGTTGAGATTTTTCTTGTTTCTTGAGGTAGGACTGTATTGCTATTAACTTCCATCTTAAAACTGCTTTGATGCATCCCATAGGTTTTGGGTCATCGTGTTTTCCTTGTCATTTGTTTCTAGGTATTTTTTGATTTCTTCAGTGATGTCTTGGTTATTTAATAGTGTATTGTTTAGCCTCCATGTGTTTGTATTTTTTACAGATTTTTTTCCTGTAATTTATATCTAGTCTCATAGTGTTGTGGTCGGAAAAGATACTTGATATGATTTCAATTTTCTTAAATTTATCAAGGCTTGATTTGTGACCCAATATATGATCTATCCTGGAGAATGTTCCATGAGCACTTGAGAAGAAAGTGTATTCTGTTGTTTTTAGAGGGAATGTCCTATAAATATCAAGTTCATCTTGTTTAATGTGTCATTTAAATCTTGTGTTCCCTTATTTATTTTCATTTTGGATGATCTGTCCATTGGTGAAAGTGGGGTGTTAAAGTCCCCTATATTATTGTGTTACTGTCGATTTCCCCTTTTATGGCTGTTAGCATTTGCCTTACGTATTAAGGTGCTCCTATGTTGGGTGCATAAATATTTACAACTGTTATATCTTCTTCTTAGATTGATCTCTTGATCATTATGTAATGTCCTTCCTTGTCTCTTGTAATAGGCTTTATTTTAAAGTCTGTTTTGTCTGATATGAGAATTGCTACACCAGCTTTCTTTTGATTTCCATTTGTATGGACTTTTTCCATCCCTTCACTTTCAGTCTGTATGTGTCCTTAGGTCTGAAGTGGGTCTCTTGTAGATAGCATATGTATGGGTGTTGTTTTTGTATCCATTCAGCCAGTCTATGTCTTTTGGTTGGAGCATTTATTCCATTTACATTTAAGGGAATTATTGATATGTTGTTCCTATTACCATTTTCTTAATTGTTTTGGGTTTGTTTTTGTAGGTTTTTTCCTTCTCTTGTGTTTCCTGCCTAGAGAAGTTCCTGTAGCTTTTCTTGTAAAGCTGGTTTGGTGGTGCTGAATTCTCTTAACTTTTGCTTATCTGTAAAGGTTTTAATTTCTCCATCGAATCTGAATGAGATCCTTGCTGGGTAGAGTAATCTTGGTTGTAGGTTTTTCCCTTTCATCACTTTAAATATGTCCTGCACTCCCTTCTGGCTTGCAGAGTTTCTGCTGAAAAATCAGCTGTCAACCTTATGGGGATTCCCTTGTATGTTATTTATTGCTTTTTCCTTGCTGTTTTTAATATTTTTTCTTTGTATTTAATATTTGATAGTTTGATTAATATGTGCCTCGGCGTGTTTCTCTTTGGGTTTATCCTGTATGGTACTCTCTGTGCTCCCTGGACTTGATTGACTATTACCTTTCCCATGTTAGGGAAGTTTTCGACTATAATCTCTTCAAATATTTTGTCAGACCCTTTCTTTTGTCTTCTTCTTCTGGGACCACTATAATTCGAATGGTGGTGTGTTTAACGTTGTCCCAGAGGTCTCTGAGACTGTCCTCAGTTCTTTTCATTCTTTTTTCTTTATTCTGCTCCCTGGCACCAGTTTATCTTCCAGCTCACTTATCTGTGCTTCTGCCTCAGTTATTCTGTTATTGAATCCTTCTAGAGTATTTTTAATTTCAGTAATTGTGTTGTTCATCACTGTTTGTTTGCTCTTTAGTTCTTCTAGATCCTTGTTAAATGTTTCTTGAATTTTCTCCATTCTGTTTCTGAGATTTTGGATCATCTTTACTATCATTACTCTGAATTCTTTTTCAGGTAGTTTGCCTATTTTGTCTTCATTTACTTGGTCTTGTAGGTTTTTACCTTGCTCCTTCATCTGTAACATATTTTTTTGTCATTTCATTTTTTTTTTTTTTTTTTTTGATGGGTGATGCTGTATTCCTGTCTTACTGGTTGTTTGGCCTGAGGTGTCCAGCACTGGAGTTTGCAGGCAGTTAGATAGAGCTGGGTCCTGGTGCTGATATGAGGACCTCAGGGAGGCCTCACTCCAACTGATATTCCATGGTGTCTGAAGTTCTCTGTTAGTCCAGCGGTTTGGACTTGGAGCTCCCACCACAGGAGCATGGGCCTGACCTCCTGCCTGGGAACCAAGATCCTGCAAGCTTCATGGCATGGTTAAAAAAAAAGGATGAAAGAAAGAAAAAAAGGAGCAGTACAATATCAAAGAATAAAAAATACAATAAAATTAGAAAGATAAAGAATATATTAGGAAAAATAAAACTATAATTGAAACAACTGCAACCGGGTAAAATAAAACCACAGCAGAAAAAAGGAAAAAAAAAAGTGTGTGTGGGGCAACACACCAAAAGGAGAGATCACTAACAAAGTATAAAGAATAAAATAAAATTAGAAAAGTAAAAGATTAGGAAAAATAAAAATATAAAAGAATCAACAAGGTAAAACAGAACCCCAATCTAAAAGAGGAAAAAAAAAAGCCTTGGGTGTGGAGGTGGAGTTTAGGTGGGGGGTGGAACTTAGGCAGAAGCGGGGTTTAGGGTGCGGTGGGACCTAGGCAGGTGGCGGGTTAAGTTTGAGCGTGGCACGGGGCCTCTGCTTAGGACCTGCATGGAAGGGGAGAGACAGCACATGGAAAGAAGGGCCTCTGGAGTGTGGGGTTCCAGAGTTTGGATGTAGGGCCCTGAGTGAGGGTGTGTGGGTAGGGTTTAAGCCCAGCTTGTGGGAAGGGGTCTCTGAGTGTAGAGGTGGGGCCCTGGGTGGGGGTGTAGGGGCGGGGCTTGTGCTCTGCGCAGCGGGAAGGAGGCTCCAAGGGCAGAGGATTAGGTCTGGGAGCCCAACAGCCTTCCCGGTGCCTAAGTGGACAGGTGAAGCACTCACCACGTTCCCTTCTGTTCCTTCACGCTCCCCCCCACCGTCTCCTCCAGGGTATACCCCATCCCCGCTGGACCCCGAACCATGGGTGGGTCCCACTGGGTGTAGGAACTCCTTCCCTTCCCCAGCCACCACTCAGGGTGCCGTCCCGGAGGTCCGGCCTTTACTTTTGCTCCCCTTTCCCTCCCTCCCACTCCCCCAGGACCCGTGCAGCTGGCAGGGGCCTAGGTGGGCAGAGGATCAGGCCCGGGATCTCAACAGGTTCCTGGGGGTCCAACTGTCTTGCCTTCTTTTGGATTATGAAAACATTTTTAATTATTCCATTTTTCTTCTTTATTCACGTTTTAGTTACACATTCTTACAATAGTTCTTTTAGTGGTTACCCTAGAGATTACAATATGCCTTCTTGATGTGTTACAGTCTACCTTAAGTAAGTACTTTTGATTTTACCACTTCCTAAATAAGGCAAGAAACTTTGCAACAGTTAAACTGCATTTATCACCCTCCCACAGTTTGAGCTATTGTTACCATTGTACTGTATTTTAGTTCTACAAATGGGGTTATTATTGTTTTGATGTAAACAGTCAACATTCTTGTACATTTAACCACAAATTTACCCTTTCCAGTGCTCTTCCACGCTAACATCTGATATCATTTTCCGTTAGCCTGAAGAACTTCATGGTGTTTCTTTTGGTTTACAGCTGCTAGCATTGAATTCTCTCATGTTTTGTTTGTCTGGAAGCATCTTTACTTAACCTTCATTTTAATTTTTACATCTGTATTGTGGCATAATTTACATGTAATAAAATTCACCTACATTTTAGATGTATAGTTTGATGCATTTTGGTAAATTGCATGCATACATGTACAGAGTCATGCAGCCAGCCCCCCACAATCCAGTTTCAGTACACTTCTTTCACTCACCGAAAGCTCCCTTCTGCCCTTTTGCAGTACATCCTTTCCCCCAGGGAACCACTGATGTGCTTCAGGTCATTATAGTTTTGCCTTTTCTAGAATTTCATACAAATGGAATCATATAGTATGTTATGACTTTTGTGACTAGGTTCTTTCATTTAGCATGACGCTTTTGAGATTCATCCATGCTGTTATGTGTATCAGTAGTTCATTCCTCTTAGTTGCTGAGTAATATTCTATTGCATAGATATACTATATTTTGATTACCCGTTCACTAGATGATGAACATTTGTATTATTACCATTTGTGGTTATTATGAATGCTTATGCTATATTCAAATACAAGTCTTGTGAGGACATATTTTTATTTTTCTTAGGTAAATATCTAGGAGTGAAATCGCTGGACCACATGGTACGTATATGTTTAACTTTAAAAAAAACTGCCAAACTGATTTTCCAAGTGGCTGTACCACTTTGCATTCTTGCTTATAATGTATGAGGATTCCAGTTTCTCCATATTCACCAAGGCTTCATATTGTCAGTCTTTTTAATTTCAGCTATCCTACTGGCTAAACTAGTTTTAACCTGCATTTTTCTAATGACTACAATTTGGGCATCTTTTCATGGGCTTGTGGGCCAACAATATAGCTTCTTTGGTAAAATGTTTGCTCAAATCTTTTGTCCAATTTGTTTTTGTTGAGTCTTGAGAGTTATTTATATATTCTGAATAGTCCTTTATCAGATATTTTGTTTTGCAAATATTTTCTTTCTACCTGTGGTTCACCTATTCATTTTCTTAATGCTGTGTTTTGATATTAGTATGGTGGATTATACTGAATAATTTTGAAATATTGAACTAACATTGCATTGCCAGGATAAACTTCCTTGATTGTGGTGTTTTATTCTTTTTATATATTACTGGATTCAATTTGCTAATATCTTGTTGGAATATTTGTGTTTCTGTTTATATGGTATATTAGTCTCCAGTTTTCTTTCCTAGTACTATCTTTGTCTGGTTTTGGTATCGGGGTAAAGCTGCTTTTATAAAGTAAGTTGGGAACTGTTCCCTCATCTTATATTTTCTGGAAGAAACTGTAGAAATAATGTTAGTTATTCTTTAAACATTTGGCAAATTCACCAGTGGAACCATCTGGGTTTAGAGCTTTCTTTTTTGAAAGATTTTAAACCATGAATTCAATCTCTTTAATATCTATTTAATCTTTAGTACATCTCATAGTTTGTAATTTTCAAGAAATCAGTCAATTTAATTGAAGTTGTTGAATTTTTGCGTGTAGAGTTGTTCTTCATAGTATTCCCTTAATATTCTTTTGATGTCTATAGGGTCTGTAGTCATATTCCTCTTTCATTCATGATATTGGCAATCCCTGCCTACTGCCACCCTCCCACATTCCCCTCATGCTCTCTCTCTCTCTTTCTCTCTGTCTGGCTAAAGATTTATCAAGTTTTATTGAGTTTTTTGTTTCACTGATATTTATCTATTGGTTTTCTGTTTTCAATTTCATTGGTTTTTGCCCTTATCTTTATTTTTTCCATTCTTCTGCTGTTTGGGGTTGATTTAGCTCATTTTTTAAAAGCTTCTCAAGGTGGAAGTTTAGATTGTTGATTTGAGAACTTTCTTCTTTGCCAATATAAGCATTTAATGCTATAAATCTCTCTCTAAGCAATGCTTTAATTGCATCCACAAATTTTGATGTGTTGTATTTTCATTTTTGTTCAGTTCTAGATATTTTCTAATTTTTGCTTTAGAAAAGTATTTTAAATAATTCAAGAGGAGAAGAATACTCTCATATTTACCTATGTATTTGTTATTTTTGTTGCTCTCTCTTCATTTCTGATATCCCAAGTTTCCTTCCTCTGGTATAATTTTTCTTCAGTCTGAAGGACTTCCTTTAGCAATTATTTTTGGGCAGGTCTGCTGGCTTTTAGTTTTCCTTCATTGAGAATGTCTTTATTTCACCTTCCCTCCGGAAAGTATTTTTCCTGGATATAGAATTCTGGCTTGACAGTGTTTTTTCTTTCTTCACTTTAGGAATGTTGTTTCACTTCTTTCTGTCCTCCATAGTATCTAATAAGAATTCCAAGTTCTTATTAGAACAAGTTTAAGTTCAGTTCTTAAACTTGTATGCTGTTTGGAGTCAGCATGGGCATGGGCATATGCACTTGGAAGTGGGCCCAAGAATTCATAAGCAACTTTATGGGGTTGCTTTCCCAATCTCCTCCCTGTGGCAATCTCTTCAGTACTTTCTGGTTACCTGGAATTCTCCAACCAGAAAGTTGGAGCTTTTTATTGACTCTGTTGCACAGTTTTTGCAATTACACTGATGTCCAGGATCAACCAGCAGGAGGGCAGAGAGAAAACAAAAAGCAACAGGGGTCTGCCCCACACAGATGATCACAGCTCCTCTGATCAGGGACAAAGGTTCCCCTCCCTCAGCATTTTAGAATCCTGCAGGTCCAACCGTCACTACAGATGCTGCCACTGCCACTGCCACCATGGGATTTCTTAGGGGCTGGCGTGTGAGAGAATGGAGAAAAGAAAAAAGGCGGGTTTCCCCCACTCTCTCAGAGCATTAGGAGACTCTTCTCTGTTCTTTGAGCCAGAGCTAGAGGGATTCTCCTGGAGCTCCCTCCGTGCAGATGCCCACATTCAGGTTTTATGCTGCTTATTGGAGCAAAAAGATGACAAACTCACTACCAGTTTGATGGTACTTCAAATTCTAGTCCTCTTCCCCAATCACCAACTACTATTTAATTTTCAGAGTCCTCAAAAATCTGCTCTATATATTATGTCCAGGTTTTTGTTTTGTTTTATTTTTAGCTGCATCCATTGTGGAATACTGCATTGTACCTGGAATTGGAAAATTCTATCTTGTTTGAACCACTGAATTACTGTTGGGTCTGTGGTTACAGCAGCTAGGCCTATCCTAACTTACTGAGCCAATTCCACCATTTCTTTGTTCTTGCAATGCATCTACTCTGCAATCCTTTAACCTTGGATCAATCCTAAAATCCACCTATCTGCCCCCTGCACCCAGAATGATGAGCTGGGCTGGAGAAAATTCATCCAACCATGTGGGCTGGTGGCCTTTCACTTGTTAAATATCTCTGCCCAGCTCTCTCCTGTTCTTCACAGAAATTACTGTTTGTCTTGGACCTTTATTGCTATCCTTTCACTCTCTCAGCAGATGTCTTTACCTCCTCTGTCTTAGAGAAAACTAGGTGGCTTCTTACTGCTCACCTATAGATGTGTCTTCCCTTCTGTTTTAAATAGGCATCCCTCTTTCCTGCCTCCTGTTGAAGGAGCTAATGCTTCTTATGCTCTGGATCCTATCTCCTCCTGCCTTCTCAATATTATCCATAAATTATTATCCCTCTTTCTTCCATCTTCCACTTGTCTTCTCCAAGGGCTCCTATACTTCAGCATATAATATGGAAAGTCTTTATCTTATCTCAAATATTGCAAACATCTCCTAATACTCCTTTTGCATTAGTCAGATTAGTTAGATTGAGGTAATCTAACAGTGTTAACAATATTTGGATATCTGACGCTTAACACACACACAAATTATTTTTTTACTCATGCAGAGTTCAGTGTAGGTGTTCTTGGTTGGGTGGCTCTCCTGGGCACCTCTTCTCTGACTCAGGGATCCAGGTTCCTCCCATCTTGTGACATAACCATCTTCACAATGAGGCCTCCAGGGCTGCTGTGGAAGGGAAGACAGTATGAGGTAGATTCACTTAACCACCTTGGCTCAGAATGCCCTATACACTTTTACTCACATTCCTTTAGCCAGAGCTAGCCACAGGGTTCCACCTGGAAAGATCTAGGAAATGTTGACACTGGTGGAGCAAATGCTTCCCTGCATCATGAATATTCAGTAGTCAGCCAACTATTTCAGCTACACTCTTTACCTCTGATCTCACCATATATCCATCCGCACAGAATCGTGGTCTTCTTACCACAGATCTGATCATGTCACTTCCACATTTAGCACCCAATTACTGCCGACTGCCAACTGAATGAAATCCAAACCTTTTATCAAGGTATTCAATACCATTTAGGATCTAGCCCTTCCAGCCCTGTCTCCTATAAGGTCTCGTCTTAGGCATTAGTGCCATCAAACTGCTTCTAATTCCCAGTTATTGGGAACAAAGTACAATTACTGTTACTTGCCTCTTTACATTAGCACACACTCTTCCATCTTTCTGAAATGTCCTTCTTTGCTGTCTCTAGCAGGAAAATTTCTACCTCTCCTTCAAAACTTGTTATAAGCATTTTCCTCTGTGAACCTTTTGTAGCCTTCTTTTTTTTTTTTTAATCTTAGTTTGGCCTCGCCGCGGGGCATGTGAGGTCTTAGCTCCCCCCACCCCCATCCCTGACCAGGGATCAGGCCTGCGCCCCTGCAGTGGAAGCGCAGAGTCTTAACCACTGGACCACCAGGGAAGTCCCTGTAGCCCTCTGTTTTAAGTAGAGTTGATCATTTAGTTCATTTGTGCCACAACTGAGCATCAGCAAACCTCCATGTAGTACCCATTTCACTGAGTTGAACTCGTATTTTTACTTACCTGTCTCGCTTCTTTTAAACTATGAGCTCCTTGAGAACTGGGACCATGACTTACTATCTTAGTATCTCCAGCGCCTAATACAGTGTCTGCCACATGATGGATGTTTAACAAATGTTTCATGTAATGCATAATTAAATGAACGAATAAATTATGTACAATTTAAAATATTTCTTACACTTAAATTTCAGTTTAGTGTTCATTCAATATTTAAAAGTTCTTGGAGGGCTTCCCTGGTGGCGCAGTGGTTGAGAGTCCGCCTGCCGATGCAGGGGACACGGGTTCGTGCCCCGGTCCGGGAAGATCCCACATGCCGCGGAGCGGCTGGGCCCGTGAGCCATGGCCTCTGAGCCTGCGCGTCCAGAGCCTGTGCTCTGCAACGGGAGAGGCCACAACAGTGAGAGGCCCATGTACCGCAAAAAAAAAAAAAAAAAAAAAAAAAAAAAGTTCTTGGAGAAAGCTATGAACTTGTGCTATATTTACTGTATCTTCTTTTAATGAAGAAGAATGGCTGGCATTAAATTAAAGCCTTACAGTTATACACTAACATAAATTCTTGATTTGGTGAGGGAAGCTTCTTCACACTCAATCAAAAAAGTTAATGAAAGTAATGCAAAAATGAGCTGAAGCTACAAGGAGGTTACAGTGACTGATTCTTACTGATGCAGAAATAATACTGAACGTTTCAATTCTGGGAAGTCAAAGAGCACGGAGAACACTGATAAGACTGAGAGGATTTGGGTGATTGAGATGAAAAGTGTGAGGAAACAATTATTTCAGTCTGTAATATAATCATGAGAGGTGGGTGGGGCGCAAGCATACTTTCCTGAAATTTTCCCTTCTGAACCATGAAAAAACAACTCAATTATAGTTAATATACATTTTGAATTAACTGTATTTCATTAATAATTCTTCAAAAACCATTGTTCAGGGGCTTCCCTGGTGGCGCAGTGGTTGAGAGTCCGCCTGCCGATGTAGGGGACACGGGTTCGTGCCCCGGCCCGGGAAGATCCCACATGCTGCGGAGCGGCTAGGCCCGTGAGCCATGGCCGCTGAGCCTGCGCGTCCAGAGCCTGCGCGTCCGGGGCCTGTGCTCCGCAATGGGAGACGCCACAACAGCGAGAGGCCCGCGTACCGCAAAAAAAACAAAAAACAAACAAACAAACAAACAAAAACATTGTTCATCTATGTTATATATACTATCTCTTAATTACCTAGACTGTTCAGTTAATTAGCTCATCATTCCATCTCTGACCAGTCTATATGAGTGGAGTCACTGTACCTTCGAAAACAATAAATAACAAACAAAACCCCCCAAAACCAAATATCCTGATGCCCATGTTATCTATTCTGAACCGTAATCAGTTATCGCCATAATTCAGGTGGTCTCCAGTTTGATCTGTGCTGAAACTTTGCCACCCGGGGGGGTGGAGGGGAGTCAGTGGGGAGCTGGAGTGAGGCAGGAATATTCTCTATCAAATTGAGTTGAGAATCAGGAGAACTGTCCTAGCTATAGGACTGGTGCAGAGCAGGAAAGGAGGCTGAGACAGACTCCGTCCTCATTTCTGACATCAGTTTTGGCAGAATATGGAAGCAACAGTGGGAGGTCTCCCTCTCCATGAATTTGGAGATCAGGGACATAAGGTCACCTTCTGAGTTGAACTAGTAAAATTCACAATGAATGTGGTTAGTCACCTGTGGGAGTAAAGCAAGAGACTGTCTGAAATGTGTGGCTCTCAGGAAACTCCAATCAAGGGAGGCAATCCAGATGTAATCAGAGGAAGGCAGGTCCAGAATGTGAATGTCATTTCGTAGAAGATATTTAATCAATTGAATTGTACCATGCCTGGGGGAAGACTGTGTGAAGGTGGGTGAAGATGTGGGCAGAGGGGAAGTGGTCACCTTGGACTACAGGAAATAAAAACCCAAGGCATCCTAACTCGGCAGTGCACACCCAAGCCCTATGCCAAGGAGAGACCCTGCCTTTTGTGGTTGCTATGGGACAGGAGCGCCTCTTCTTATCTCTCTTCAGTATCCTGTGTTCATTCTGATCCTGGGACTGGCTGCCCTGGGCAGTGGACATAAGCTTTTCAGTCCCTGGGAAGAAATGTCTCCCACTGTAAACTTGTACTATGGCTATG
Source organism: Lagenorhynchus albirostris (assembly GCF_949774975.1). Taxonomy (NCBI): domain Eukaryota; kingdom Metazoa; phylum Chordata; class Mammalia; order Artiodactyla; family Delphinidae; genus Lagenorhynchus; species Lagenorhynchus albirostris. The sequence continues at coordinate 79,324,763 of NC_083099.1, read as the reverse complement.
AGTAACCTCATGGATTTGAGTGATTCAAGTGACCCTGGATTCTGAAAACTTCCGAAAACCTGATGAGAGTAAACACTGGAATTTGGAAGGTGGTTAGTTCCTCAAGGGGATGCTACCCATGAGACCTCCTGGTAGGTAGCTACGGCCTTCTTCCAGGAATGCACCGACCTCCTCTTCAGTCCTTTTCTGCCTTCCATGGACAGTACCACAGTATACACTTAGGTCAAGGATTCTCAACCCCATCAGATCCAATGACCTATTTTTAAGTGAATGTTTTGTTAGGTCCCATTTATTATTCTGAAAAGAAATTCACAAGTTGTAAACCTTCTATACACATTTCTAAAAGTCAATACAATGTCCTAACTATAAAGATAAAGGAAAATTACTGGTAGAAGAGGAATAATTTATAATTAAATAATATGTATTGGAGTATATTAATATTTAGGGATGACTAACTAGCAGGCAGAATGAAGCAGTTGCTTTGAGATCTGAGTGAACGTGACAGAGACAAATGGAGACAGAGACACGTGTGCGGACAACTCAAATTACAAGAGCAAATTGCTGGCAGCGAAGTGCTTTTCTGAAATTGTGACTACTGTTGGTAAAGTTCTGAACAAATACAGTGCAATCTTCTCTTCCTTTAAAAATGCCTAGGAGGTGTTTGCAGAAAAGTCAGTGTATATTAAAATATGCAGAAGTAACTTGTATTTCCAAGTAAAATGGGATTGAGTTTCACAGCCAGATAATTATAAACAGGTTTTTCCGCACAAATGTCCAGTGTGACTTTTGAAGGTTGCACAGGACACACCACACTTGTTGGTGTACTGCCCGTGCTGCACATGATCAAATAGCCAGCATCCCTGGTTCCTCTCCATAAACGTCACTAGTGCCTCTCCTAATAATTGTGACAATCAAAAATGCCCCCTGGAGTTTCCAATATATCTCCTAGGGGGTCGTAACACTCCTATGGAGAGACACTGACTTAAGTGAACAGGAATCAATATGAGGGTCCAATAAGGCAAATGTACCTTCCTATGGCACAGTCATTCCATGAGCTGGCATCACAGATCACCCCATGGTGGAAAGAAGGGACAAGGGTGGATGAAAGTTGGGTAGAGTACCTAGTGCTAGAGGAAGAAGCAGAAATCCAGGCAGAACAATAAGTCAGAATTTACGAGGGGAAACAGGGATGACAGTTCACCTCTGGGACTTGGGCCAACATACAGAGAAAGGCCAACATAGAGAGCACTGTGGCTCTGGGGCCACAAGGGCACCCAGGTTTATTCTTGGTGCCAGATATCGCAGATCTGGCTGAAAGGGAAGAATTTAGGTCAATGTAGGAGCCCAAAAGTAGTGACTTGGTTCCTAAAATGTGGGACTGGGAATGTGACATTTCCAAACTCCCTATGCATAGCCTCAGCCAGAAATGACTCAACGTCAGGCATGGGCTTAAGTCTTCTCAGATAGTAGCAGCTGAGAAGAAAGCAAAGGCAGGAGAGACCAACAGCCACAGTTTCTCAATGCCATGTGATTGAAGAGGGTATGTCTACACAACTTTTGATTTTCTTATATTAGAGTATTTTTTTGTCCTCTCTTAAACACATATGAATCAACCCATTCTTCAAACAAAAATATATGTTCAAGAGAACAAGATTTGGGCATTCACAAACCATTTCTCATGCCACCCCTACGTCATCTATCTGTTGCTTTGCTGTGGGTGGACATGAAACAGCTGCCTGGAACTCAGATTTGGAGTCATTTCCAAAAGTGGGGTCATAAAGGTGTGGACATAAATCGCAGCAACGCTTATACTGAATACCACAGTTTACAAGGGTAAGTACATAACTTTGCCTGGAGCCCAGACCAAGGCCAGCCCTACAACCCATGCTTTGTGACTCAGGAGCAAAACAACACTCACACAAACCAGATATTCCCCAAAGACCATCTCAACAGGATGATGCCTCATCTCCCATGACTGTTCCCAAGGTCCCATCCAAGACCATTATCTAATCTCTGCTCAGGACTCAAATTACCTAATGTTTTTACTTCATTGGATTGAGCAGGCTCCTTTGTGCATATAGTTCCAGAAAAAAAAAAAAAAAAAGATGTTCTCATTTCAGTTACCTCCCTTTCAGAGGTCTTATTACTTCATCTGTCCCACGTTCATTATAGTGATGGTCATGAGAACAAGTTCAGCTGTATTGGAATGTATTAGCAAAATTGAGTCTTAAAAAGAGAGAGAGAAATAAAAGCATTCTGTGCATGAAAGGAATTTCCATTTCAGCCTGTAAATCGAGGGAAGAGACTAAATAAATTATCTGCTATTACAAAATATTCAATTATCTGCTATTATAAAATATTCAGCAATATATTTTTTTCTTCCAGAAGCTTCAATCCAATCATGGTTAAGGTATTGCTGAATTACATTGCTGTAATTTGCTGAATTGAGGTCCCATTTCATTGTGCTGACCTCTCACTTGTTCTCTGATACCTTCCATCCCTCCACTCTTTCCCACTCTCTCCTGATGCCTCCTATTTCCGTATATACACCACCCTCCAAGCCTATCTCTGTCCCTAGCTTTTGAGCACGTGCCTGGGTAGATTTGAGGGCCGATTACCTTCTGGTTGTTCCCTTGGTGCCACTGACCAAGGATTTGATTATCTGGTAGTTTAAGATCTGAGATGTCACCAGAAGTAACTCTGGACAAGGCACTCTATGAAAAGGAAGAACATCTGCATGTATGTGCTAATATATTTCTCTGTGCTTTTTCCTATATGAATGTGTCCTTAGGATTTTCTTCCTGTATGTATTTCAATTTAAAAACCTAAATCCAGCATGTATATGTATTGCGGATTCACTTTGCTGTACAGTAGAAACTAACACAATACTGTAAAGCAACTATATTCCAATAAAAATTAAAAAAAAATAAAAACCTAAATCCAGATCCACTTCCCTATTCAGAAAGCTTTAATGGTTCCCTGCTGCCCACAAAAATCAAGATCCTCTGTGATTTTCTTCCAACACACCTTTTCAACAAATCAATTCCTTTAGCCACAAAGAAAGAAGCTGTATAAAGCAGTGGCTGGATGTATAGCCTTTGGGCTCAAATCCCAGCTCAGTCACTTACAGTTTGTATCCTCAGGTGAGTTACTTAAACCTCTCTACATTTCAGTTTCCTCAACTGTAAAAGTGGCTTAATAATAGAAATAGTTTGAATTGCATGAGAATCAAGAGAATTAATAAATGTTAGTTGCTGAGAACAATGTCTGATACATGATAAGCATCATCTACTATTATGATTATTATTACTCACTACCCTCAATACATTTGTATTTTTCTATTTTTGTACCTTTTCTTACAGTTGCTAATTTCTGAAATGCTCATCCCTTCTCTCCACTTCCCATCCTTTAAAGTCCTGATCAGATTTTTCCTTTTCCACAGACTTCCCTGGCCTGTGCAGTTCATGGTGTTCTTTTGTGCACCAATACACAAATTATCTATTCCAATAGTGTTGCAAACGGTCATTTGTTGCTTCATGGCACTTCTTGTATTGCTGCCTTATAATATAATCCAAATATAATTTCACCTGGTCTCCCCGAGTTGGCCTGTGAGTCCTTTGAAGGCAAGGACTCAGACCGGTTTTTGTATAGAGCTCAGCACCTGGTAGATTGCCTTCCCAGTTATAGCTGAATAAATATCTGTTTGTCTGACTTGATTGATCCACAGATTGAATACAAGTTTGCTGGATGCTTTCAGAAGTGGTGGGCTAAAGGGAGTGCAGAAGAGTTGGAACCTTAGGTATTCACTTGCAGAACATTTATGAAGTGTCTGTGCAAGGCTCTCCACTTCCACCTTGCACCTGACAGGGTTTCACACCTACCGCTAGGAGGCACCAGGACTGATTAGTGGATGAGATCAGGTGCTGTGTTTGGCCAGAGGGTGCAGGCTTGGTAACCAGAAAGGCTTTTAGAATAGCAATTTGGGGGGATGCAGGGAGACAGAGACAGAGTTCCCAGTCCTGGCTGTAATATCAAGTCTCCTGAAGAGCAGCTGCTTCTGCAGAGAAGTTTTGCACATTCAGATCTTCCTTGCTTGGTTGTTCAGAGTTGCCCCTGGCTGGAGACTTCTGGCGTGTAAAAGGGCCAGGGTCAGGTAAGCTAGGAGAAGAACTAGCAAGGCATGGTACTCGGTCAAGACTTCCGGGTTCTATTCCAGGTTGTTTCACTAACTTCCTGGGTGGCCTTGGACACTTATATCATCACCATACTCTTAAGTTCCCTCATCCGTCAATGAGGGTGTCGGATGAACATGTAATCTCTAGCGTGCATGTTATCTCTAATATTCTATCACCTTAGGAGTCTTCTCATAGTGGAGTGATTGGTAGCTACCAGGGGAGAGACAGAGACCTCCTTCAGCTGGAATTAAGATTCTTCTGGCCAGTGGAGCTCAACCCTGTGAACCCCTAGGGTATGGGATGGTCTTATTTATTGGGAGTGGCCCTGCTTGCAACAGTCTTGGAATCCTTCTCCTTCTCCACCAAATCTGGGAAAGTAAGGACTTGGGATACAGGATAATGAAGAGATGTCAGGGTAATAATGGGGCAAAGGTCTTAAGTTGGGGCCATCCCTGTTTATCACGTCGATTGTCTTCACCTCTAGATTATCTCTGAGCGTTCCCTCCTTGTGGTCCTGACAAAAGGACTGAAGTCACAGTCACGGATGAGGGTAGGGGTCTAGGGACATGAAGCAAGACTGCACTGAGGTTAGGTGCCAAGTGTGCACAGGTGGTCAGAGAACCCACACAGGCCCTGGGCTCAGCCCTATTGGTTCATTCCCCAGACCCGCCCATCCCTCCTGCTGGCAGAAGGCACTCTCTCCTTCCAGTCACCCAGATGTCAGTGGCAGCTTTCCTCAGATGCTCTGGCTGCTCCTGCCTCAGCACTCCTTTTCCTCTCAGGTTTAGCTCAGAGCAGACCCTCCCAAAGTAATTCACCTCTACTCCTCAGCTAAGGCAGCCAGTAGGCCTTCTTTACTTACATCAGGCTCCTGAGGCATGAGATCACTGAGGCCATGTCTCTTTGTACCTATGAGCCCATCTTGTGCCTGGAAAATCATGCTGAGGGGAAGGACGTTGCTGTTGCCATCAGGGGAAATTGCGCTGTATTCTAGGACTTGGGGAATAGTCTGGCAATCAGATTACTGTCTAGGGCAGAACTAGTACAAGGATAATAGTTCTTTTGGGACAAGTGGTCAAATGTGGAAACATACATCTGTCCCATTTATGTATTTCACATTCTTACTTTGTTTTTCCTCTCCTGGCAATGCAACAGCCTCTGCTAGGTGCTTGGCTCTGTGACACTTGCTGGAGGGGTATAGGAGGGAAGAGAAAACACATGGCCTGAACCTCCAAGGAGTTTGCAATCTAGTCAGAGAAACAAGGCGTTCACACATTTGCAAGAGTTCATAGGGTGGTTGAGAGTAAGGGGATTTTACCTGGGGTCCATGCTGAGCTTAAGCATCTAAGAATCCCCAGTTCATTTTTCTAGATAGATGATCCATAATTATCCAATTTCAAAAGCACACTAGACCCTCCCCGACAAAAGATGAAGAACTGAGCTCAGGTTAGCAGACCAGGGCTGGAGTCCTGGCTTTCCACTTTTTGTCTGTGTAATAACACATTATCTAACCTCCTTGATCCTCAGTTTCTTAATCTTTAAAATAGGGAGAATAATTTCTGTCCTACCTATCTCGTAGCATGGTTGTGAGGATCAAATGAGGCAAGCATGTGAAAGTGCTTTATAAATCATAAAGCACCATACAGGTAAAAGGTATCGTTAATATTTAAAACCAAAACACAAGGCCATACAGAATGAGAGAACATAGAGTTTATGGGAACCTAAGAGATGTTTGCACAAATATTTTCCTCTTGCAGACAATGAAATCAGACCCAGAGTGGATACGTGGCCCAGGGACAAAGAGCTAATCTGGGACACAGCCAAGACCAGAGGACAGGCTCCTCAGGGCCCTGCCCTGGAACCGCAGGGGGAGCCAGGCAGCCAGCGTTCAGCAGCGCTCTCTGCGTCTGTGCTCCTGGGGGCCCCGTTTGCTGCAGGCTGGGCTTCCGGCTCCCTCAGCCACGTGGACAACACTATGGGGCTAATCGTGGATTTATTCACCTCCTCACTCTACTCTGCTCCAACCCCTGTTTCCATCCCTTACCATGCAGCCAACCCCTATAAAAATGGTTTCCAAGACGAATCTGTGTTTCCTCTTACATCACCACCAAATAACTTCTGCCTCTCTGGAAGAGACCCAGAGATAAGGTGAGGTCACCTTATGTGCAAAAGTGAGAGGCCTGGTAGCCAATCCAAATATTGCAGACAGAAGTTTTGTGAGCAAGGACTCTCTGAACAACCATTTGCCAAGATGGCTCACATCTTTGCAGGCAAAGATTCAGGCACAAGTTTTGAAACAAATAACCCAGGGGTGGCTTGATAGAAGAGGCCCTGGCATGTTGGTGAAAGGTGGGCCAGTGGGAACCGTGGGCCTTGTATCTGTCTGTTTCTTTCCAGATGCTGCTAAAGGCCTCTAATGTTACATGAGTTCTTTTCTCTCCCAATCTAGAAGAGAATCTGGGGAGCCAAGTTCTCCAGGTCATGCCCGTGTCTATGCCGGGTATCACCTGCAGCCCTGCAGAACACAAGGCTGCTTCTTTCAACAAAGGCCTCTGGAGGAGGGTGCCCAGCCAAATTCTGTGACCCATTCTAGTGTTTAACTGTTGTCACATCTTCAAAAGTGGGCCTTACAATGACCTTAAGATACCACCTTGGCAGTTTATTTCCTCTGGTTCATACTGATTAGAGGTGGAGAACAGCCATTCACCAAGTTTTCCACTTAAAAGCATGCTTTTATATCATAGAGTGTTCTGCCTATGTTTTCCTCTAAGAGTTTGATAGTTTCTGGCCTTACATTTAGGTCTTTAATCCATTTTGAGTTTATTTTTGTGTATGGTGTTAGGAAGTGCTCAGAATGGGAGAAAATATTTGCAAATGAAGCAACTGACAAAGGATTCATCTCCAAAATTTATAAGCAGCTCATGCAGCTCAATAACAAAAAAACAAACAACCCAATCCAAAAATGGGCAGAAGACCTAAATAGACATTTCTCCAAAGAAGATATACAGACTGCCAACAAACACATGAACGAACGCTCAACATCATTAATCATCAGAGAAATGCAAATCAAAACTACAATGAGATATCATCTCACACCAGTCAGAATGGCCATCATCAAAAACTCTAGAAACAATAAATGCTGGAGAGGGTGTGGAGAAAAGGGAACCCTCTTGCACTGTTGGTGGGAATGTAAATTGATACAGCCACTGTGGAGAACAGTATGGAGGTTCCTTAAAAAACTACAAATAGAACTACCATATGACCCAGCAGTCCCACTACTGGGCATATACCCTGAGAAAACCATAATTCAAAAAGAGTCATGTACCAAAATGTTCATTGCAGCTCTATTTACAATAGCCCGGAGATGGAAACAACCTAAGTGTCCATCATCAGATGAATGGATAAAGAAAATGTGGCACATATATACAATGGAATATTACTCAACCATAAAAAGAAATGAAATTGAGCTATTTGTAATGAGGTGGATAGACCTAGAGTCTGTCATACAGAGTGAAGTAAGTCAGAAAGAGAAAGACAAATACCGCATGCTAATACATATATATGGAATTTAAGAAAAAAAAAATGTCATGAAGAACCTAGGGGTAAGACAGGAATAAAGACACAGACCTACTAGAGAATGGACTTGAGGCTATGGGGAGGGGGAAGGGTAAGCTGTGACAAAGCGAGAGAGAGGCATGGACATATATACACTACCAAACGTAAGGTAGATAGCTAGTGGGAAGCAGCCACATAGCACAGGGAGATCAGCTTGGTGCTTTGTGACCGCCTGGAGGGGTGGGATAGGGAGAGTGGGAGGGAAGGAAGAGATATGGGAACATATGTATATGTATAACTGATTCACTTTGTTATACAGCAGAAACTAACACACCATTGTAAAGCAATTATACTCCAATAAAGATGTAAAAAAAAAAAAGCATGCTTTTAAATACTTGATCATAATGCGCCCCCCTTAACCTACACTTATCGAGACCTAATAATTTAAAAAACATTTTATGCGCTGACTAACTTGATTATAATTTTCTTCGACTGTTCTATAATCCCTGATATCTGACCCCCAGCTCTTCAATTCCACCCCCTACAAAAACAAACAAAAAAAACTCCCCCGCAGGGCTCTCCTCTCCTTTCTAGGCACCCACCTCTCTTCCCTTCCTAAGAACCTTTCCATCTTCAATTCACTAACATTTGAACAGCTGCACAAGCACAAAGTGTTTAATTTGGGAACAGTGTCTGTGGGAAGGAATGCTTTGTAAGTTTCCAAAGTAATGCAAAAGCTTAATTTAGAAAGTCATATAACAACTCTTTTGGCTCTGGAAGTCACAGAGATTATGGATCGCACTGCAGAGGCAACCTGCCTGATGATGTTAGCACTTTGCAGCACTGGGTTTTTCTGCAGCAGTTTCATTTTTATTCCTATTCAGAGACATAGTGCGTCAGTCCAATTGAAGCATTCACTTTCTAAGGACAGGGCCTATGTCTTGTTCAGCCTCTCTGTGTGGTCAGGGCCCAGCAAGGGCAAGCAAGTCGTCAGTGCCTTTAAATGTTGGATTGTATTGCCTGTCTGCCCCCCTACTCCCTACTTTGGTCTTCAACTTGGTCCAAACAGGCTCTGGAACTAGGAAATGATAATGGTTACCAAGTATTGAGCAGGGCAGGAAGAGGGGTGATCAGATCATACCACCACTACCTTCCTTGGCTACAGGAGGCTGAAAGAAAGTTAAAGTGCTAAGGTTAAAGAGTCTCATGTCCTACCTGATCTCATGTTAGAATCTGCCTCTCAGGGATACACATAATTAGGGTCTGAAAAATAATGAGAACCTGGATAGGACAGGATAAATCTGGACATAGGATGGGTCCTGGGAGACTCATCCTAATGAGGGTGTAAGCACAAAATGTAGAAATGAGGAGGATACTTCACCACCACCACCACAGTAGTCACAGTACCTGGGGCTGGAACTGAGACAGTGCCTGCTGAGTGGCATTGCCCAGAGCCATCTGTATACAGTCCATGCTCAGGACCCTCATTTGGCCTCTGTGGGATCCAGGCAAAGCATCCTTTTGTAAGATGCTAGGGGTGCTTCTTGACTGTCATGGGATATTCTGGAAACTTAAAACACATACTCAGTTGCATTCCTTGAGTCCTCAGTGCCCAAAACGCCAGAAAAAGAATTTAAACTTTGTCCCCCAAAGGGGTCAGATATATACAGACTGTGTGATAAGCTAGAGGTCCCCTGGTGTCAGTCTGGAGAAAAAGAAAGACAATGAATAAGATCCCCGAGAGAAAGTCACCATGAGCGAAGATACTCTGGCAGAGTAGACCAGGTCCAGCTGGAGCACCTGATATTGGAGGACAAGAGGTTTCAGGTAGAGCGCAAGGCTGAGCTCCTCACCAGTTTCTCACCTGGAGCCCCTCGACCCCAAATCCCAAGAGTTCCAGTGTGTTCTGGGCTGGGTCTTACTTAAGAAGCAAAAAACTGTGTCACTAGAGGTACAACTATTCTGGACCTGAAACACCTTGTTGGACTGGTCAGAGAGGGAGATGACCCCTGGAGGTCAGTGGTTTGGGGGAGGTGGGCAGCAGCTTGGCAACAGCAAATGGACAACAGAGAATTATAGGATGGCAAGGGCAGCAGGCCTAGAGACAAACACAGGAGAATATACACAGAAGACATGACTGAACTGTAAGTGCTGGCAGGATTAGCCACTTTTGCTGTATAGCATATTTTAAATTTTATTCAAAGTGTTAGTTTTTGCCAGATCTTAAAATCTTTCAGAGCTCAGTCTGCAGTAGTTTCATCTCCATTTATTTTTCATTAACATTTACTAGTGGGCCTAGAATGACAGAGAAAAAACAAGAAAGAAGCATAGGCAGAAACACATATTCAGAGGAAATGGGAATTACAGAAGGAGATACACACAAAGAGATACTGAGAGAGTTTGAGACAAGGGATTAGAAATAGAGGAGGACAGAGAGAAAGCAATTTGGGAGGGAGAAAAAAGAGGGAGAGATCTATTAAGATTCCAGGACCCAGCTAGTGTTCTGTGAGAAGCTAGCTGGGTCCCCTAGGATGAAAATCAGGCCGTCTTGGATTGAGCGTCCCAGGATTAAGAACCCAAGAGAAACCACAAAGGTTCACTGTTTTGTTTATCGGGAGGTTTTGGCTCCTGGCAACCTGGGCGCTGGCATTCTGACATACTGCCCGAGCTCCCCCTGCTGGCGGCTCTGCAAAATCTCACCATCCGGCTCCAAAGTGGAATAGCATTACGTAAGTCTTTTCGAGGTTTGCCCGCCATTTTGTCTTTTTTTTTTTTACCTTTTTAACACTTTTTTTTTTTTTTTAATTTAAAAAATTTCTCAAGTTCTTGGTTCTCCAAAGTCTGCTGTCTAATGCTGGGGTTTGAATTCCCTAACTGACTGCTACCGTCCTAACACCCAGTGAGGGCAGTCCTGGGAGACCCTTACTAACAAGGGTGCAAGCGGGAGGCTGGCTGAGCAAACATTTATCGAACCCGTGCTACATACAAAGTGCTGTGGAAAGGCCTGAAGGGAGTTCATTTGGCCGTTAGCCTTCTCGCCTCAAAAGTGACTGCTAGAATTAAACTGGCGTTCTGGGCTTGGGGGTGAGGGCACTCCCCTGCTTTCCAACAGAACCAATGGGATTGGCCTTCCAAAGTCCTGAGAAGAGCCTACTAGGGCAACAGTGACGGCCTCCCTCTCTCTATTTTTTCTTTTTCTCCCCGTTTGTCTTCCCTGCATGAAGAAGAGGAATTGCTATGTGCAAAGCCCCTGGGACAGGAAGGAGAGAAACACAACACTCCCCAAATACCAAACCTATTAACTGCTAAGAATAACCTTTATCTCTGGGAGGAAAGGCAGAAGATCTGGTTCTCTCTCCTCTCTCTCCCAGGTGGATTTTAAAGGGGCATCAGCACCCACTCATAGGAATACACTGAGCCCTGTCTTTCCTCAAGCGCTTAAGTTCTGAGTCACAAAGTCTGGAGAGGGGCAATGTGGGAGGAGAGAACTTGAGTCCAAAGGACCAGGGAAGGAGGTGAGGGAGGAGGCAAGAGGGAAACGGAGGGGAAGAGAAAGAACAGGACACAGGGATCTCTGTTACACCCCGAGCCCGGGGCTCTGCAGCCCCAAGCAGACTGACAGGGGTAATCAGACCCTTGGGGTGAGGGTGACCGTGGGGTGGGCAGTGGAGCCCCCACTCTGGCTGAACTTGAGGATCAAGTACTTGGGGAATGGGACAGATGTGCAGGCCTCTGGCTATGGTGTATGCTCATAATAAGGAGCCCTCGTTCCTCCCCCTCCACCTACTCAGAGGTTAGAAACCCAAACCATCTCTCTAAAAATTAAGTTTTCTTTCATAAAAGTGCTGTGTTTCTCTCAAGGCAGAAAGTATAAATGTTCCTAAAACATTAGGTCAGAGGCATAGGGTTGTTTTCAAGGACTCTGGAATATCAGACAGGATTCCCTTCCTTTGTTAACTGAAAACTAAACAGATTTTTACAGTTAACTGCATTGCAGAAAGCAGATAATAGCCCTCAGAAAAATGGAGTCACTTCTTTAGTCCCCTGTTCTGTCCTTACCTACTGTTCCTTTCTCTTATCCACCTTCCCTCCCCTAGCTTCTTCCTTTCCTCTTATCACTGGTTCAGACTTTTGCTCACACTGTCTCATGGTCTCCCTGGGCTCTGGCTTCCTTCCCCACTCACCTTTCCCATCCTCCTGCACCTGCTTTCCTGGCCACAGTGCCCATGTGGAACGAATAGGAAGAAAGGATTGCTAGGTCTGCTTGGGATCCCCAAATGCCTGATGCCCTGCAGCCTTCTAACAGGGCAAATGGATACCCTACAGAATGTGAGGAGAATCAGTCTCTGGGTCTTTCTTTACTCACCACTCCGTCTACAAACCACCTCTGGAAAACTACTGGCCAGTTAACGGCCCATAAATTGCACCATCTCGTATCTCGAACAGCCCTTTTCCGCTTCTACCACAGGAAAGCATTTTAGTGATTCATGAGTCAATATAAGCAGACGGGCCTGGGCAGGCACTGCATAAATACAAATAATGGTTATTTATCACAAATGAAAGTGGCTCATAAATATAACCAAAACTGGTCCAGTTCTGCTACTGTTGAATAAAAGGAAAAAACCTAAAAACATCAAAAAATAAAAAATAAAAGAGGAATGCTCTGCAGAAGAGGTCATTTCGTCGTATTTCTATAGCTAAATAAATTGTAGCAATTTCCAAAATGCTCCTGGAGAAGAGATGATTTTAGAAGAAACCTCAGCGGCTCTGTGGTGTTAGTCTGGGCTGCCCTCGACCAGCAGAGGGCAGACTTCAGTTATAAACAGGAGCCTTCAGAGTGGATGGTGGGGAAAGGGCAATTTAGGATTCCAAGGTTGTAAACTGCTTATTCCATGATATGCATACCATCAGAGATCATAGTCCAAGATTCTTGACAGGATATGAAGGACTAGATTTCAAGGAATCGGTCATAAGCACAGAATGAAATAACTGTAAATGTTCCTTTGTTTATAAGAGAAGGCTGGTTCTGCATACCTCCTCTGGGTGCTGCAAGCTGCTATTAATGGTGAGCCACTGCAGTGACTTGTCCCCATTCTGGTCTGCCACAGTCCTTCAAAGCTGCATATAGTTTAGAGTGGAAATGTTTGGGCTTTGTATCTGACTTGGAAAAGCAGGTGCTATGTCCAGGACTTGGTGAAGAAGTTCCTGCTATTGGTCATTCCCTTTTGTTTAATGAACATAGAGAAACCTGTTCCCTGGGAAACAGATAAGAATGACGACCATTAGAAATGTTTCTTTAAGATATGAACCAGCCTAGCAACCCCACTTCTAGATATATATCCAAGAGAATTGAGAACGTATGTCCACACAAAAACCTGGGCAGGAATGTTCATAGCAGCATTATTCATGATAGCCAAAAAGTAGAAACAACCCAAGTGTCCACTGACTGATGAATGAATAAGCAAAATGTAGTTTATCCGTACAAGTGATTACTCACTCAAAAAGGGGGGAAGGACTGATACATGTTACAACCTAGATAAACCTGGAAAACTTCATGCTAATTGATAGAAGCCAATCACAAAGCACCACATATTGTGTGAGTCCATTTGTATGAAATGTCCAAAATAGGCAAATTCATGGAAACAGAAAATAGATTAGTGGTTGCCAGGGGCTGGGGAAAGGAAGGACTGGAGAACGACTGTTAATATGTATGTGATTTCTTTTGGGGGGGGTGATAAAAATGTTCTGAAAATAGACAGTGGTGATGTACAACTCTGCAAATAAACTAAAAACCACTGAACTGTACACTTTAAAAGGGTGAATTATATCTCAATAAAACTGTTATTTAAAAAAAGATTTTGAGCAGCGTAGATGTTATAGAGGGAAACTCAGAGCAGGAAATAAGGAGAATATAAAGAGAATATTTGACTCTAGGAGAGCCAGTCCTATCCCCAAGCTAAAAAATATTTTGAATGAAAACAGTAGATTTAGTGCAGACTGGAAATAGAGGTAGCCCAACTCACTATAGGAAGCAAGGAGAATTATCCACAAAGCGGAACTGATCCTGCATCTTCTCCAACTGCCTAATTTGTAAAGGGTGGAACCTCTTTGATCATGCAGTCATGGTAACATGGGTGCTATTTCACTCAAGGCAAGAGGGCCACCTTTGTGCTGATGTCAGGGTGACACCCTGTGTAGAGGGAAATAAGGGAGAATCACACACCTCAGGGCACAGTAACAGGAAAGACTTCCCAAGCTCTCAGGAGCTGGCGAAGAAGGAAGGTGATAATACTTAAGTCACCAGCTCAGTTGCTGGGGGCCTCACAGTCACACCTGAATTCCAGGTGTATAATCAATAATGCCCACAGAGTCTAGAAGCTCGTACTTCGTTCCTCCTGTAGCCGCCGCACAACATCTTGCAGAGCCTGAGCCTATAAGAACTCTTAGTAAGTACTTGAAAAAAGTGGAGGAATGAAGAAACAGATGAGCACACAAGTGAAAAGGCCCAGTGATGTGCCCTGGGATGCCTGGGGCCATGGCCAGGTATGGCCTTGGTCAACACATGAGTAAGAAAGACAAGAAGAAATGACTTTATTCACCCACTCTTTATCAGAAGATAAAGATGATTCACAGATCACTGGGCCTGCCTTGTTGAGTCCTGAAGCATTACGCAGGGCAAGGTCCCAGGCACATCTGAACACGTCCTTCTAGAACAGCATGCTTGACATGTCTTTCATTTCTCACCTTTATCCAATTCCTGCGGAGAAACTGTAATATGTTAATATCATTGTGTGCTAGCGAGTCAAAATTTGTTTCACTTCTAAGATGCACTGTGAAGAAACTCTATGAAAGTGTATGCCTTTTAAAATTTGTGTTTACTGATTTAAAACAAAAAAAGCACCTTCCAGTTCTGTAATTTCTTATGGTGACCAGGGAGAGCAATGATACTGGAGTATAGTAAATATTTTCCAGCCCCCTGTTTTTCTCCAAGTCTGGCCTTCTGGGTGAATGTTAACGCATTTTAGGGAACCAGGGACTATGTCTAAGTATGTCTTATGAAACCTGCTTAATTACAGATTCCACCAAGAGATGGGAACTCAGTAACTAATTATGTACCTAGAGCTTCAAATGGGCATTGGAACCAGAGCTCAAAACACTTCCAATTATGCAGTAAGTAAGAGGTTAAAAGCCACGGGCCAAACACCAATTGTTTTTAATAAATTATGAGTTCAGAAGTAGAAAGAATTAGATTTGGGAGTTGGGAAGATCTGGATTTAACACTTGGCTATCTCCTTCTGTTATTCCTTTAGGAAATGTGTATTGATCTCCTACTATGTACCAGGTACTGTTAAGCACTGAAAACAGAAGCACGAATGAGAGAGTCAAGTCTCTATCCTCGGAAAGTTTACAGTCCAATAGCTACATAAAATACTTATCTTTAAAAAGTTGCTAAACCTCTCTGCATCCAAATCCATAAGATGGAAAAAAAAGATGATTCCTAAATTTGAAAGTTGTAGGAAGGATTGAGGTGAATAACAAACAAAATGCCTAGGATATTGCATTTAAAAAAACGTTGCTTCTTTTTCCCTTATATACACCCACTGGTAACACTTCATCATTTTCTACCACACTCTACTAACTGTCTTTAATTGAACATTCACCAAATGGGTCAGGGCTTTGAATAGAAACCCCAAACCAAGTCCATTAGGAAACAGTAAGCGTTGTAGTTGGGAATATGGGGATTCGCGTCAGAGAGGTCTTCATTAGAAACCAACTCTGCCACTTGCTGATTTGGGGCAAGTTATTTAACCTCTCTAAGCTTCACTTTCCTCCTGTGTAAAGTGAGGCTAAGAACCCTATCCTCATGGAGTTGTTGGGAGGTTAAATGAGAAAGACCAGAGTACATCACAAGTAGTAATAATAAAGTGTTATTTGGTGAAATCTTTGTTACATGTCATATATGTGTGTTGCTTTATGTATTGTGATGTTACAATTTAAAACACACTTTTAACTGTGGGCCATGGTCCAAAAGAATTTAAAGCCACTGCTACTGCTTTAAGACATGATCTGTGTTGCCTGCAATTTAAAAAATCACACTAATTTTCTTTTCTAATTGAGATAAAATTGGTATATAATATTATATAAATCTTAGGTGTACAACATTATAAATCAGTATTTGTATACAGTATAAGGTGATCACTACCATAGGTCTAGTTACCATCCATTGCCATACCACTGATTCCCTCCACCCATTTCACCCTCCCCCTACAAACCCCTTCCCCTCTGTTAACCACCAGTCTGTTTTCTGTACCTGTGAGTTTGTTTTTGTTTTGTTTTGCTTGTTTTGTTTTTTAGATTCCACATATAAGTGAAATCATATGGTATTTGTCTTTCTTTGTCTGACTTACTTCACTTAGCGTAACACCCTCTAGGTCCATCCATGTTGCTGCAAATGGCAAAATTTCCTTCTTTTTATGGCTGGATAGTATTCCATGGTGTGTGTATATGTGTGTGTGTGTGTGTGTGTGTGTGTGTGTGTGTGTGTGTGTGTGTGTGTGTGTGTGTGTGTGTGTATACATACACACAATGATGAAGTTGGCTATGATTATACTCAAGGTTCTAAGACACAATGTCTTTCTGAAGAGAAGCTGTATGTATACACACACACACCACATATTCCTTATCCTTTCATGCACTGATAGACACAGGTTGTTTCCATATCTTGACTACTGTAAATAATGCTGCAATAAACATAGGGGTGCATATATCTTTTCAAATTTGTGTTTTCATAGTCTTAAGATAAATACCCAGAAGTAGAAGCATAGCTGGATCATATGGTAGTCCTATTTTTAATTTGTTGAGGACTCTCCATACTGTTTTCCACAGTGGCTGCACCAATTTACATTCCCACCAACAGTGTTCAAGGGTTCCCTTTTCTCCACATCCTCTCTAACACTTATTATTTCTTGTCTTTTTAATAATAGCCATTCTAACAGTTGTAATATCTCATTGTGGTTTCGATTTACATTTCCCTGATGATTAGTGATGTTGAGCATCTTTTCATGTGTCTGGCGGCTATCTGTGTGTCTTCTGTGGCAAAATACCTATTCAGATCTTCTGCCCCTTTTTAAATTGGGTTAAATTTTTAATTGGGTTTAAATTTTAAATTAGGTTCTTTGTTTCTTGTTGTTGAGTTATGTGAGTTCTTTACACATTTTGGATATTAATTCCTTATCAGATATATGATTTAATTTGCAAACATCTCCCATTCAGTAGGTTGCCTTTTCGTTTTGTTGATGCTTTCCTTGGCCATGCAGAAGCTTTTTAGTTTGATGTAGTACCGTTTGTTTATTTTTGCTTTTGTTTCCCTTGCCTTTGAAGTCAGATCTTAAAAGAAAACATTGCTAAGATCAATGTCAAGGAAATTACAACCTATTTTTTCTCCCAGGAATTTTATGGTTTCAGGTCTTAAATTTAAGTCTTTAATCCATTTTGAGTTGATTTATGTGTATGGCATAAGATAGTTGTCTAGTTTCATTCTTTTGCTTGTGGCTGTCCAGTTTTTCTAACACCATTTATTGGAGATATTGTCCTTTCCCCATTGTATATTCTTGGCTCCTTTGTTGTAAATTAATTGTTCATATATGCATGTGTTTACTTCTCAGATCTCTATTTTGTTCCAATGATCTGTGTGTCTGTTCTTATATCATTTTAAATTACATACTCATTAATTCACTCAATAAATAGTTATTGAGCACCTACAAAATGCTAGGCACTGTTCCAGGCACTGGAAATACAGCAGTGAACAAAATAGACAAAAATTCCCGCACTTATCTGGCTTACCTTCTGGTGGGGGAACACTAGTAATATATAGATGAGGTACAAAATTTAGGAAACACATACGAGGAGAAAGGAAGAAAGGAAAAAAGAAAATGCAGGGCATTCATAATCATACAACCCAGCAAAAAACAGTTAGTATTTCAGCTTATGGTCTTACAGGCTTTTCTTCGTCTACATATGCCATTTATCTTGCCATTTAGAGAATTTCAGGGTAATAGGTGTCACAAAAATGTACAGGATGGATACTGACCAACATCCAGTCCTCTGAAGCATGTAAGGAGAGCCTTTGCTTTTCTCTCCATCCGCTTCCCTCCTCCCTCTTTCCTTTTATCCCACAGTGATCTCCACGTTGCTTCGTTTCTCTCTTCTATAGTAATTATACTGCCAGGTCCTCAGCCTTGAAGACAGGGACCTCTATTGTACATGAAATAGGCACAGTGCTGGCTGACCCACAGCACTGGGAAGTTCTGTGTCAGGGTTCTGTCGAATATTAACTTTTAGTGACTTTAATGACTTAATCATTTTATAGATTAAAAAAAATTGAGGTCCAGAGAGGTTGTGACTTATCCAAGGTCTCACAACAGGAAGTAGATCAGAAGTCTGATGTGCCTTGTGCTCCCCTGTGTGACAGCCTTGGTTTGGCCATCTCCATCCGCCATGCATTTCAGATTCCTTTCTTATTGTGTCAATATATATATATTTTTTAATTTAAAAATACTAAGCTGTTGTAGTTAAGTTGTTGTTTTCTAGAAGGCACAAACTGGTTAGACTTATCCTGGCTTAAGAGACCATTAATTTAGCAATTCTCCTTGGATTTTGTGACTGCCATACTAAAAGTTGTAAATGTAATAAGAAATTGCACTTGGGTACAGCGATAAGAAGATAGAATGGGATCACTTCCAAAGGCAGTATTTATACTTGGATGCCTCTGGCCTTCTCATTTACTTTAACAAGCTATTTCATGAGGTAACTTTACCTTTAAAGACACTTTATTTTTTTTTTTTTAAAGGGGAGATGGTTTTTAGGAGAGCAAGGAACTTAAAATCAAGAGGTTTGGGCTCTAGTCCCAATTCTGCTAGGCCATCTTAGATTAACTTGAGCCTAAATTCCCCATTTGTACAATGTGAGGAGTAGACTAGACTAGAGATTTTCACACAGGGGTCAGTGGGGCCTCAGGATTTCCAAGACATCTTTCTGGGCCACACTGGGAGACCTAGTGAGGGCTCACTCACAGGCTGCCCAGAACCACACTGCCCTCTGTCCGCCTCCCCTGCCCTGCTGAGCAGTATCCCTTTTATTTGCCTTATATGGGGAGAGTCTGAATAAGATTTTATTTGAAGGAAAGGTTCTGTTATTTTTTTAGTATTTAAATATCACCAGAACAGCTCGATGATCTGAATCTTTCTTGTTCTAATGTTCTAGCGTTTCGACGTTCAAAGATTGGCTCCTGGTTTTTCTTTTCAGAGGTTTCTTTGCTTTTATGGATACAGTACACTCATCAATCACCCTTCATTATGAATACTTTCTCTGCTTACCCTAGCTGACTGCTAACTATGGATTATGCTGGCTATAATGATCCTGGAAATGAGCTTGTCTGGTAATCCTGCCCTAAGAGCGTTGTGACCAGCAGGGAAGAGCGTTTGCGGCAGTGCTCATTTGCTGACCAGGGATTTTATTTATTTATTTATTGTAACTTGTAGGCATTTGTTCCAGCCACTTTGGAAAAACAGTTCCAGAATCGTCCCCAGCCCTGGCCAGCACAGCAGTACCCACATTCGTATGCTGCCACTTCTAGCAAAAGGCATCCTGCTAGGCTATTCCTAACTGCTCCCCGCCGCGGTGAGCAGCTATGCAGATGGGATGTCACGTCCTCTCCTGCACATTTTGTTTTTCTGGCTGTCTGTCTGACCGTGTGCTCACAAAGTCGCCTCTGAACGCCAGCGATCTTCGGCTGCCACTGCAGTGGGGACCGAGCCAGGCTGTGCCAGCCCAGTTCTTCCTAGAGCACCCCAGCCCTTTCTAGTATGGATTTATTTCACACACAGTGTGGCTGCTTTGCCCACGGTGGAGCAAGAGCAATTTCCTTTACAAAGAACTGATTTGGACTTTCATCTAAAATCCACTGGTGCTAAAAGCAGACCAATATAAATCAGCATTTTTCACTCACTGCAGGTTGGTAACGGTCAAGAACTTGCTGCCAGATGTGTAAAATCAGGATGTAGGATGGGGAAGGTCAACACTGATTCAGGGCCTGTTATGTATCACACTGAGTGCTCTCTACCTCATTTAATCCTTATAATAACCCTCCTAGGTAGGTACTCTGATCCCTATTTGTTAGAGGAAGAAACTGAGGCTTAGAGAGGTAGAAGAGCTTGTCTGACATACAGTTAGGAAGTGGCAGATGCAGGAACTGAACTTGTTCTGTCTGTTACCAAATGCTGTGTTTTTTCCATTTCACCATGCTGCCTTCTTGAGGAGCACGCTGACTCATTTGGGAAGTTATGTAAGCTTGTAAATCACACTGAGATTCCAGATAATGTGACTGCATAAAGAAGAACAAATTATTGCCACGATAGCTTTGGTGCAGCGGCAGTGGAGGGAGGCACTCCACTGCCTGGGAAGGATTATGCAAAACTGTTGAGGTGTAAAGGGCTGCACTAGCAGAATCCAAACCAGAAGCAATCACTTGTCCCTCCCCCTCCCAACCTGTTCTGTAAGTAAACAAGGTTTTAATGATACACATATGAATAAAGCTCTCTCTCCATTGAATTCACAATTGGACTCAAAGTCCAATCCAAACTTTGTTCATATGCAAAAGGTATGCCAAAGGTGCCCAGGATCATAAGGTCAAGTACCACTCAAGACAGTCACCTCCATCAGGGTAAATAAGCAAGGTTGTTCTTTAGCATCATCCATATACCCTTTTTATTAAATAGAGAAGTGCCAGAACCAGATTTGCACTTTGGAAAGTTATCTGTGGGCTTTGTGTGGGGAGAGAGCAAGAACGGAGGCGATGTAGTGAGTGCTGTTCGTGCCCTGCCATGTACCCTCCTTATTCACCACTGTACACTGAAGGCCTGTGACCCTCTGCCTTCTGACTGGCAGCATGCTCAGCCTGTACACAGTGCAGGACTTCTTGCCCCTGAGAGCAGCCATCAAGCGATGATGGGTGGAGAGGTGGTGGATAAATACCCCAGCTCCCTTGCCCATCAGTTGGGATGACTCTGAGGTATGTTCTATAATGTACCCCAGAGTTTTCCAGTAGAATGGAGCTCCAATGTCCTGCTGTGCTTGATAACACACCTTGTATTGGCTTCCTTCACTTCCCCTACTCAGTTCCCAGGTCTCCTGGGATCACCTGTAGAATAAATGATCTATACACAAATCCTTGTCTCAGGCCTCTGTTTCTAGGGGAACCCAAACGAAGACGTTCCCGTACCTCAGTGTAGAGACAGATAATGGGGGTCCAAAAGAAGCTGAAGTGGGAATGGAGAGGAGGGGATGGATATGAGCGATATTCACCCTGAGATTTAGGACTTTAGAACTGGTCAAATGGAGCACCAGAGAGAGGGGAGGGAAAAAAGACTCTACAAGTACTCTGGGTCTTGACCTTGAGCTCCTGGATGGTGGCTAATGCCTTGAACTGAACAAGGGAATACATTTTGGGGTAAGAAAGTAAATCCAATTTCAAATATGTAGGAGAAAGTGGCATCTGGCTCTGTGATGTCATTTACAAGAGCGAAAGTACCAACTTTGCCAAAAGCATCTTTCCAACCTGCTTACCCTAGTGCTTGAAATTCTATATTACTCATTCCTTTGGCTTGCTTTTTCCAGAATCCAATTTTAAAATGCTCCTGAGATTATTGATATTTTTGTTATGTGTGATAATAGCATTGTGGTTATGTAGGAAAAAAACCTTTTTAACGGTTAGAAATATATGCTGAAGTATTTATGGGTAAAACAAAATACTGTCAGAGATTGCTTTAAAATAATCCAGCAAAACCAAAAGTGAAATGTATATGTCGGGGGATAGATAAAATGACATTGACAAAATATTTAAAATTGTAAAAGCTGAGGGATGAGTACATGGGGTTGGTTCATTATACGATTTCCTCTCCTTTTGTGTATATTTGAAGATTTCAATAATTAAAAAAAAAATAGAAGTCACCCTGATATTTTAATGATGGTCCTGGGAGGATATCATATCCAACTGCCTTTACCACTTGTGAAAAAACTACCACAAAAGTGTATTTTAAAACTTTGGCCGGGGACTTCTATGGTGGTCCACTAGGTAAGACTCGGCACTCCCAATGCAGGGGGCCCAGGTTCGATCCCTGGTTGGGGAAGTAGATCCTGCATGCATGCTGCAACTAAGAGTCTGCATGCCGCAACTAAAGATCCCACATGCCACAACCAAGACTCAGTGCAGCCAAAATGAAAATAAATAAATAATAAAAAATAAATATTTTTTTAAAACACTTTGGCTGGATTTTATATTTTTTGAACATTTAGAAGAAAAGGGAGGCTGGTCTATTTAAGAAATAGACTTTTGATGGATGGAGAACCAAGATGGCGGAGTAGAAGGACGTACTCTCACTCCCTCTTGCAAGAACACCAGAATCACAACTAACTGCTGAACAATCATTGACAGGAACACACTGGAACTCACCAAAGAAAGATACCCCACATCCAAAGACAAAGGAGAAGCCACAATGAGACGGTAGGAGGGGGGCAATCACAACAAAATCAAATCCCATAACTGCTGGGTGGGTGACTCACAAACTGGAGAACACTTATATCACAGAAGTCCACCAACAGGAGTGAAGGTTCTGAGCCCCACATCAGGCTTCCCAACCTGGGGGTCCAGCAATGAGAGGAGGAATTCCTAAAGAATCAGACTTTGAAGGCTAGCAGGATTTGATTGCAGGACTCTGACAGGACTGGGGGAAACAGAGACTCCACTCTTGGAGGGCACACACAAAGTAGTGTGCACATCAGGACCCAGGGGAAGAAGCAGTGACCCCAGGGGAGACTGAACCAGACCTACCGGCTAGTGTTGGAGGGCCTCCTGCAGAGGCAGGGGGTGGCTGTGGCTCACCATGAGGACAAGGACACCAGCAACAGAAGTTCTGGGAAGTACTCCTTGGCGTGAGCCCTCTGAGAGTCTGCCATTAGCCCCACCAAAGAGCCAGGTAGGCTCCAGTGTTGAGTTGCCTCAGGCCAAACAACCAACAGGGAGGGAACCCAGCCCCACCCATCAGCAGACAAGCAGATTAAAGTTTTACTGAGCTCTGTCTACCAGAGCAACACCCAGCTCTACCCACCACCAGTCCCTCCCATCAGGAAGCTTGCTCAAGCCTCTTAGATAGCCTCATCCACCAGAGGGCAGACAGCAGAAGCAAGAAGAACTACAATCCTGCAGCCTGTGGAACAAAAACCACCTTCACAGAAAGATAGACAAGATGAAAAGGCAGAGGGCTACGTACCAGATGAAGGAACAAGATATAACCCCAGAAAAACAACTAAATGAAGTGGAGATAGGCAACCTTCCAGAAAAAGAATTCAGAACAATGATAGTAAAGAAGATCCAGGACCCTGGAAAAAGAATGGAAGCAAAGATCAAGAAGATGCAAGAAATGTTTAACAAAGACCTAGAAGAATTAAAGAACAAACAAACAGAGATGAACAATACAATAACTGAAATGAAAACTACACTAGAGGGCTTCCCTGGTGGCGCAGTGGTTGAGAGTCCGCCTGCTGATGCAGGGGACACGGGTTCGTGCCCCGGTCTGGGAAGATCTCACATACTGCGGAGCGGCTGGGCCCGTGAGCCATGGCTGCTGAGCCTGCGCGTCTGGAGCCTGGGCTCCGCAGCGGGAGAGGCCACAACAGTGAGAGGCCTGTGTACCGCAAAAAAAAAAAAAAAAAAAAAAACTACACTAGAAGGAATCAATAGCAGAATAACTGAGGCAGAAGAATGGATAAGTGACCTGGAAGACAGAATGGTGGAATTCACAGCTGTAGAACAGAATAAAGAAGAAAGAATGAAAAGAAATGAAGACAGCCTAAGAGATCTCTGGGACAACATTAAATGCAACAACATTCACATTATAGGGGTCCCAGAAAAAGAAGAGAGACAGAAAGGACCAGAGAAAATATTTGAAGAGATTATAGTCAAAAACTGCCCTAACATGGGAAAGGAAATAGCCAACCAAGTCCAGGAAGCACAGAGAGTCCCATACAGGATAAATCCAAGGAGAAACACGCTGAGACACACAGTAATCAAATTGGTAAAAATTAAAGATAAAGAAAAATTATTGAAGGCAGCAAGGGAAAAATAACAAATAACATACAAGGGAATTCCTCTAAGGTTAACAGCTGATTTCCCAGCAGAAACTCTACAAACCAGAAGGGAGTGGCATGATATACTTAAAGTGATGAAAGGGAAGAACCTACAACCAAGATTACTCTACCCAGCAAGGATCTCATTCATATTCGATGGAGAAATCAAAAGCTTTACAGACAAGCAAAAGCTAAGAGAATTCAGCACCACCAAACCAGCTCTACAACAAATGCTAAAGGAACTTCTCTAAGTGGGAAACACAAGAGAAGAAAAGGACCTACAAAAACAAACCCATAACAATTAAGAAAATGGTCATAGGAACATACATATCGATAATTACCTTAAACATGAATGGATTAAATGCTCCAACCAAAAGACACAGGCTTGCTGAATGGATACAAAAACAAGACCCATATATATGCTGTCTACAAGAGACCCACTTCAGACCTAGAGACACATACAGACTGAAAGTGAGAGGATCGAAAAAGATATTCCATTCAAATGGAAATCAAAAGAAAGCTGGAGTAGCAATACTCATATCAGATAAAATAGACTTTAAAATAAAGAATGTTACAAGAGACAAGGAAGGACACTCTTAATGATCAAGGGATCAATCCAAGAAGAAGATATAACAATTATAAATATATATGCACCCAACATAGGAGCACCTCAATACATAAGGCAACTGCTAACAGCTATAAAAGAGGAAATCACAGTAACACAGTAATAGTGGGGGACTTTAACACCTCATTTATGCCAATGGACAAATCATCCAAAATGAAAATAAATAAGGAAGCAGGAGCTTTAAATGACACAATAGACCAGACAAATTTAATTGATATTTATAGGACATTCCATCCCAAAACAGCAGATTACACTTTCTTCTCAAGTGCACACAGAACATTCTCCAGGATAGATCACATCTTGGGTCACAAATCAAGCCTCAGTAAATTTAAGAAAATTGAAATCATATCAAGCATCTTTTCTGACCACAACACTATGAGATTAGAAATGAATTACAGGGAAAAAAACGTAAAAAACACAAACACATGAAGGCTAAACAGTACGTTACTAAAAAACCAAGAGATCACTGAAGAAATCAAAGAGGAAATCAAAAAATACCTGGAGACAAATGACAATGAAAACATGACGATCCAAAACCTATGGGATGTAGCAAAAGCAGTTCTAAAGGGAAGTTTATAGCTATATAAGCCTACCTCAAGAAACAAGAAAAATCTCAAATAAACAATCTAACCTTACCTAAAGGAACTAGAGAAAGAAGAACAAACAAAACCCAAAGTTAGCAGAAGGAAAGAAATCATAAAGATCAGAGCAGAAATAAATGAAAGAGAAACAAAGAAAACAACAGCAAAGATCAATAAAACTAAAAGCTGGTTCTTTGAGAAGATAAACAAAATTGATAAACCATTAGTCAGACTCATCAAGAAAAAGAGGGAGAGGACTCAAATCAGTAAAATTAGAAATGAAAAAGGAGAAGTTACAACAGACACCACAGAAATACAAAGCATCCTAAGACATTTCTCCAAAGAAGACATACAAATGGCCAAGACGCACATGAAAAGCTTCTCAACATCACTAATTATTAGAGAAATGCAAATCAAAACTACAATGAAGTATCACCTCACACCAGTTAGAATGGGCATCATCAGAAAATCTACAAACAGCAAATGCTGGAGAGGGTGAGGGGAAAAGGGAACCCTCTTGCATTGTTTGTGGGAATGTAAATTGATACAGCCACTATGGAGAACAGTATGGAGGGTCCTTAAAGAACTAAAAATAGAATTACCATATGACCCAGCAATCCCACTACTGGGCATATACCCAGAGAAAACCATAATTCAAAAAGACACATGCACCCCAATGTTCATTGCAGCACTGTTTACAATAGCCAGGTCATGGAAGCAACCTAAATGCCCATCGACAAGACGAATTGTTAAAGAAGCTGTGGTACATATATACAATGGAATATTACTCAGCCATAAAAAGGAATGAAATTGGGTCATTTGTTGAGACGTGGATGGATCAAGAGACTGTCATACAGAGTGAAGTAAGCCAGAAAGAGAAAAACAAATATCGTATATTAACGCATATATGTGGAACCTAGAAAAACAGTACAGATGAACCGGTTTGCAGGGCAGAAATTGAGACACAGATGTAGAGAACAAATGTATGGACACCAAGGGGGGAAAGCAGTTGGGAGGTGGGGGTGGTGGTGTGATGAATTTGGAGATTGGGATTGACATGTATACACTGATGTATATTAAATTGATGACTAATAAGAATCAGCTGTTTAAAAATATAAATAAAACAAAATTCAAAAAAAAAGCAAATAACTCCATGAATAAATGTAAAATGTTTAGAAAATTAGAGTTTATTTAAGTACTTATTTATAGTTTCTTTTTTTTTTAAAACCAACTTTAAGTTGGAATACAGGAGATAAGTAAATTATAATTACTTCCTCTTGTTGGAATTTTATGTATCCATAATATTATGGATATTATTATCCATAATAAAGACTAAAGAAAAATGCTTACATAAAATCTTAAGTGAAAAAACAGCATACAGTATATCTATAGCATGATTACAATGTTTTAAAAACATCCTCTGCATGGAACAAAGTTTGAAAAAAATGACAAAAAATCTTGTGATTGTCCTGAGGTTGTAGAAATATAGATTCTTAAAAATATTTTGGGACTTCCCTGGTGGTGCAGTGGTTGAGAGTCCACCTGCCGATGCAGGGGACACGGGTTCGTGCCCCAGTCCGGGAAGGTCCCGCATGCCGGGTTGCAGTTGGGCCTGTGAGCCATGGCCGCTGAGCCTGCGCGTCCGGAGCCTGTGCTCCTCAACGGGAGAAGCCACAACAGTGAGAGGCCCGCAAAAAAAAAAATTTTTTTTTTGATTTTTCTTTCTATCTTAAAATTTTCCTATAATGAAATGTATTTGGAATGGAAAAAATGTTAAAAAATAAACCAAAGAACTATATATAAAACTATCCATGTTTAATCCAGGGTAATGAAGATGCTAATAGGAATAAAAGAAGCTAAAGATATTTAGTTTCGCGTTGAGAACATAAATATAATTTGGCAGGAAATTTGAGCAAGTGATGGTAAGTTATATCTTAGCTGCCCTCAGCTATTTACAAGTGAAGTAACCTCATCACTGGGCCTCCATACATTTTGCTTGATCAAGGTGACTATAAAACATTGAGAAGATCTGTTCACCTGAAGATCACACTAATGGTAACAGAATATAGTGCTAGCAATAGGTCTCTCTCTAGACCTCAGGAGCTTAAATTTGTATGCCAACACTTTTCGTTAGCCATCTCGCTGGCATTTTTTTTTTTTTTGGAAAATGTTGGGGGTAGGAGTTTATTAATTAATTAATTAATTATTGCTGTGTTGGGTCTTCGTTTCTGTGCGAGGGCTTTCTCTAGTTGTGGCAAGTGGGGGCCACTCTTCATCGCAGTGCGCGGGCCTCTCACTATCGCGGCCTCTCTTGTTGCAGAGCACAGGGCTCCAGATACGCAAGCTCAGTAGTTGTGGCTCACGGGCCTAGTTGCTCCGCGGCATGTGGGATCTTCCCGGACCCAGGGCTCAAACCCGTGCCCCCTGCATTATCAGGCAGATTCTCAACCACTGTGCCACCAGGGAAGCCCTCGCTGGAACTTTTAAGAAGTCATAAGAGTTAGACTCTGTTTCAGGGGCCCTGACAGTCTTTCAAGGGCCAGACTGATGCTGCATTTTAGAAAGCTAGAGTCTACCTGGGCAAAAATGTGAACTATATCTTTTAGCTGGAGAGAGAACTTCTCTCCAAGACTATTAAACCAAAGCTGTACTGCACCCACCCACAATATCTACAGAGCTCTTTCCCAGCGAGGAGTAGTTCCTGCGAGGTAACTCCAAAATTGAAACATTGGCTGTCATTTGGAAACATGAAATTTAGTCGCTTTCTTGAAGAGGCTTTTACTAAAGCCTAAGAAAAGATACATGAACAATTTCATTATGATCTATTCAGGACTAGAGCGGGCTGTGCACAGGTTCTGAGCCAGGCTCTTCAGGGGACGTGTAGAACAGGAAACCAAACTTGTTCTTAAAGAGAGGGAGAGAAAAACAACCATAACATTGCCTGTAATAACAAGTAGAATAAAAAAAGTAGTAAACATACTTAAGGAAGAGAAAAATCACTTCTACTTGGATGTTTTATGGAAAGGTTTCCAGAAAATTGGACATTTGAAGTGGACTTTGATGGACATAATATTTCAGTCGGCCACAGACAGCAGGGAGGGCACAGAGTGGCACTGATGGAGGGAATAATATCATCAAGCAAAGGAAAAAGTGAAAAAGGGGCAACGTTTTCTGTTCCAAATTTTTTAAAAATGCAAGAGGCTCTATAAACCAAGGGCCCTAGGAGTTGTGGCTCAGTCTATGGCTGTGCTTTGTTTTGCTGAGCATAGACGCAGAGGCAGGTAGAGGATGAGGTAGCTTGGCTAGAGGGGCTCCCAGAGCAGACTTTGCAGGGGGAAAAAGAAGAGGGATGAGACACCTCCAAGCTGTTGTAGAAATAAGAACTAGGGGGGAAAGCAGAGATGTTAAAAGGGCATTGTTAGGGCATTTTGCTTTGTGATGTACCCCCTCCTCTGTAACTACACAAAATCTTCAGTAAAAGTCTACATTACTGGACAATGGTTTTTTACTTGAATTTTTAATTTGGGGTTGGGGGCACAAGGGGGAGAGGTGATGAGTATGGCGTATGGGGTGGAAGTGAGGATGGGATGAAAGCAGAGGCAGCAAGAAGGGTGTAGGCATGTTTGGTTAATATATTCTCTTTGAAGTGAAGAAAGACAACTGGTCATTTATTCATTCATCACTGCTATGATGTGCCAGGCAGTGTGCTAGTGTTGGAATGGAGGCTGAGACAAGCCTGATGTAGTCCTGGTCTTCAAAGAGCCTACATTCTTATGTGGGGGGTGAGGAGAGACAGGGATTAACTAAATAATACAAAATGTGAAGTTAGGATTGTAGTTAGTGCTGTAAAGGAGAGGTCTATAGTGCTATGAAAGCTCATAGGAGAATTTGACCTTGTTGGTTACTTACGGGAATATAGAATTGAGTGAGTTCTGAAGGATGAATAGGAGTGTAGAGTATAATGTTTAAGGCAGAGTGAAAAGTAGGTGCAAAGGCCCTGTGGAAGGAAAGAACTGAAGAGAGGCCAGTGTGGCTGGAGCGCAGACAGTGATGGGGGAGCATGGAGCCAAGTGTAGCTGAAGAGGTAGGGAGCAGACCTCACTGGATCTTGAAGTTATGCAAGACTTTAATTAGGAGAGATAGGACAACAGATATTTTAAAAGGTCACTCTGGCTGCTGTGTGGGGAAAAAAAAAAATGAAAGTGTGGCAAGTGTGCACATATATAAGAAAACCAACTAGGAGGCTATCGCCTTTCCCAAGCAAAAGATGATGGTAGGGCAGAACTTTATCCCAAGAAGAAAGCATGACATAGCCTCAGCTAAGAGTATTAACCCTCTTTTATGTTAAATTGACAACTTGCAAGAAAATGTCACCTTACACTTTTTTTTTTTTTTTTTTTTTTTCACCTTACACTTTGTAGGAAACTTATTGTTCCTTTCAAGTACAAATATGTCCTTATGTAAGTGACTTTAGTAGTAAGAACAGATATATGACTAGGATGAAAAGACTGTCTCTGAAGAAGAAGAATGCAAAATGTAATATTCATAAGCTTTTGTTTAGGTCTACATGACAGATGTGTTTCTAAGTGTACTGTATATTTTAAGCAGAAATCTTTCTTTTTTCCTGGTTGGTTTGTATACAGCTCAATAAGTGGATGGAGTGAGCGAACCATTATGTGTGAACTGCTTTGTCTTTATGGTAAAAACAATTCACAGATGCATGCACATCAAAATGTTTTCATACCACCTTCAATTCACCCTGTGTATTCTAATTTCACTCAAGGAGAAATGAACAAACCACAATGGCATTGGAAGATTATAACACAACTCTATGTTAGAAATAGACCAAGTAGACAAAGATGAATAAAGATATGAGAGATCCAAAGCACACAATTAACAAGCTTGATCTAACCTTGCACTCAGTGAATACAGAATATACATTCTTTTAAAGCTCACATGGAACTATTATAAAAATGACTAATGTACACACAGGAAATATAGCCAATATTTTATAATAACCTTTATAAATGGAATATAACCTTTAAAATAAATGGAATATAACCTTTAAAAATTGTGAATCATTATACTCTACACCTGTAACTTATATAATATTGTACAGCAACTATACTTCAATTAAAAAATGACTATGTGTGGGACTTCCCTGGTGGTGCAGTGGTTAGGAATCCGCCTGCCAATGCAGGGGACACAGGTTTGATCCCTAGTCCAGGAAGATCCCACATGCCGTGGAGCAACTAAGCCTGTGTGCCACAACTACTGAGCCTGTGCTCTAGAGCCTGCGAGCCACAACTACTGAAACCCGCACGCCTAGAGCCCGTGCACTGCAACGAGAGATGCCACTGCAATGAGAAGCCCATGCACTGCTTCAAAGAGTAGCCCCCACTCGCCGCAACTAGAGAAAGCTCGTGTGCAGCAATGAAGACCCAACCCAGCCAAAAATAAAAAAATAATAATAATAATAAATTTTTAAAAATCACTTAAAAAATGTGTGATTACAAGGGTGTGTTCACTTTGTAATAACTCATTGAACAGCATATGTACGATTAATGCATTTTTCTATATGTAGGTTACATTTAAAAAAAAATGGTGTGTTAGAAACAAAACAAACTGAACAAAAAACTCATCACATATGAAGTCCCAAAGGGCTAATATTATACAAAGTTCTCTGACAATAATGCTGTTAAACTAGAAATTAACATTAAAAAGACAGACAAAACAAAACATCTTTTGCATTTCTAAATAACTAATGGGTTGAGGAAAAAAACATAATGGAAATTATGAAATACTCAGAGCTACATGACAATGAAAATACTAATAAAAGCTTGTAGAGATGTAGCTAAAATGAAAATGTACAGAATTACATGCATAAAAATTATAAAACACATATAAACAAAAATAAATGAGATAAGCATTCTGCTTAAGAAGCTGGAAGAAGAACATTGGAGTACTCTCAAGAAAAATAGAAGAAAAAAGTATAAGAGGAAAAATTACTGATTAGAGATAATTTTAAAAATTAAAAATAGGTTCTTGAAAAGATAAGGTAGACAGAACTCTAGCAGCATTGAGGAAGAAAAATAAGGAGCAATAAATAAATAGTAATAGAAGCAAAAAGAGGATCATAATTATAAAAGACAATGGAGACTGAAAAGATCATAAGATGAGAAACTCTATGGCAATAAGTTTAAAGAAAGATATTTGAGAAAATGTAAATTACAATAAATGATTCCAGAAGAAAACCTGAACAAACCAACAATCATTACAGAAATTGAATTGATAGCCAAAAGTCTCTCTTGAAAAAATATAGAAGACTCAGACAGTTTTATTAGATAATTTACTAAGCTTTCAAGAATTATAGTTCCTGTCTTGTACAAACCGTTTTGGAGAGTTAAAAGAAAAAAAAAGAAGGAAATCTATCCAACTCATTTCGTTTAAATATATTACCAAAAGTACATAAGAACAAAATAAGAGCCAATTCATTTGTAAACATAAATAGTAAAATTCTATAAAAAATGCTCATAAATTTAATTCATCAATATATTGAAAAACACATGACCATGAAGTAGAGTTACTTCCAGAATGCAAAATGACAACACATCAGAAAAACCTACCGAGGTTCTCTGTCTTTTTTAACAAATTAACAGAGAAAAAACATATAGATCAAGAAATGTGGGCTTCCCTGGTGGCGCGGTGGTTGAGAGTCCGCCTGCCGATGCAGGGGACATGGGTTCGTGCCCCAGTCCGGGGGGATTCCACATGCCGCGGAGCGGCTGGGCCTGTGAGCCATGGCCGCTGAGCCTGCGTGTACGGAACCTGTGCTCTGCAGCGGGAGAGGCCACAGCAGTGAGAGGCCCACGTACCGCAAAAAAAAAAAAAAAGAAATATGGAAATAGCATTTGATCAATTAAACAATCATTCATTATTTTAAAAAACTTTTGCCAAGAAATAAAAGGGAACTTTATTAACCTGATAGAGCGCTTCTACCAACCCCACGGCAAACATATTTAATGGTGAACTAACAGAAGATTTCCTATTAGAACTGGGAACAAGATAGGATTTTACTATTATATTGTCCTGGAGGTCCTAGCTAATGCAATAAGAGAGGAAAAAAAGAAGTATAAAACTTGGAACAGAAAAGGCAAGACTGCTATTTTCACAAGATATGACTGACTACACAGAACAATTGAAAAGAATATATAGAAAAGCTAATAGGACTGGTAAAAAGTTCAATAAGGGTACTGGTTCCAAGATTAGCATACCAACATCACATCAATAATATTACCATATAACAGCAATAACCATTTAGAAAATATAATAGGAAAAATAAACAATTAACAATAGCAATGAAATCTATAATGTAGCAGGAGTTAATCTAAAAGAAGAGGCCAGAATTCTTTATAGAGAAAGTTACAAAACATGATTGAAGGAAATAAAAGACCTAACTAATGAATGGGAAGATACAATATTATAAGGATGTTTGTTCTCAGGTCAAGCTATAACTTTAGTGCAATTCCAATAAAAATCCCAATGGATTATTTTTTTTCATGGAACTTGATAGCTTAATACTAAAATTCTTCTGAAAGAGAAAAGGAAAAAAAAGTTGCTAAGACAATTGTGAACTATAATAAAATGGAGAGATTTGCCCCATGAAATATCAAGACTTATTAAAAAGCTATGGTAGAAACAAGTAGAAAGTGATGTATGTTTGTAAGAGGCTGTGTAGTCTCAAAGTGTCTTCTGGATACAATCTGCTTCTGAAGATAGTAGTTCTATGTGAGTCTTTTCCAAATACCATAAGCTTCTTTGACCTAGGTGTATCTGTTAGGGATACAGAAAAACAGTTGTGTAATCTTATTCACGACTAATTTGGACAGTGCCCAAGTCAAAGAGCCACAGATGAGTTGGATACAATGAAAGCCAACCTCCCATGTAGAGCTTTGGGGCAATCTAAATTGAATAGTGTCAAACTGACTCAATAATATCCTTTTTTAAAGGAAGAGTTAACACTAGGTAATAAACAAAGGGAAAGTGGGATCCGTGAGCTTAGGTGAGACTCTGAAAACTCTGGAGTATTTTTCTTATTCTCCCTTGGAACTGCTGTTCGTTTCAGTTTTGGAAGACAAGTTCCCAGGGTAGCTATGCAAAACAAGAGATGACTTTCCTTGCTACCCCCATGTTCCTGGATCTCCTTGCAAATAAATTAATTCACAAAGCACTCTGAGTCTCTTCCTTGCAGCCTTAACAAGACTGACAAACAGGAAGATCCAGGTTTGATGGGATTTGAAGTTTATATAATTTGGGGGAGAAGGAGGGGAGAAAAAAATCTTTGAGAAAAAAAGATTCAATGATGACTAGAAGAACATTCTACAAATTAGCTTCTAGTTCTGTTTATTTCAAACCTTGTTCTCTTCCTCTACCCTCATTATTTCCAGGGCCAGGCTTCACAGGACAAGTTTATATCACAGTACAAACTCTGATCCTGAACCTTCATGGCACACTAGGTGATGGCAGTATCCCTGGAAGCCATCCTGTACCTGGATGGCTAGCAATAACTTAACTCCACCTGGCATAGATGTGAATCAAATAAATATATCTTACTAAACCCCAATTTTTGTTGGTAAGATCCCCCAAATATCTAAGGCCACCGCAATACCACCCAACAGGAGAAAAATATGATAGAAGGGGGAAGTCAGAGAGGAGAGACACAGCAGTCTTAGGCAATTGTGATTCAAATAGCTTACATTTTCTAATTTTACAAAAACAGAATGACCATGCGAACACATTTTTAGGGTCCTTACCAGGGTAGTGGAGAGGGCTCCTGTAAAGAGGGGACCTTTCATTAGCTTGAGAGTATATCCTTTGCTAACATTCAATGTTAGGACAAGATTTTAAAAAATAATAGTAATAGAGAATACTCACTAAATGTCAAATGCTGTTAATCACTGATTAATTAAATCTCTGGGCATTGGGTTTATTTTCAACCCAAAGTGAAGAGTTTATTCCCAAATATACATATGATCCTACTCAATTAAGAGAAGGAATGTTCTTCATATTGTTGCAAGCTGGAACTTATCTGCTTCTTACAGTTTCTATATTCACCTGTCCGTCTTCTGTTCCCTGAAACCCTGCCCCATTTATATAGCTTAACCACCCCTGCATATATGCACTTCTCTCCTTCTACACTTCACCACTTCATCCCCCCTCTTCCGACCAAGTACAGATACATGTATTTAGTCCCTGTAATCCAATAAATTCTCATAAATTCTATTAGGAGATTTCTTAGAGAAGTAAAAATCTTCAAAACATGAAATATACATTGATGATATGACCACCTGTGAAACTGCTGCTCACTGAAATTATTCCATCTGCTAACTCTAGTGCCTACATTCACCCCATCAAAGTCTTGGTCATCCATTTGGAAATATCCAGTTCTCGAATGCAATAGAAATCTATTGCAAATCTTGCAAAAGATGTGGAATTTCATGAAATTGATGAAAGTGATGTTGGTGAAGTGCTAGAGCCACATGCAAAGTTACTAATACAGGAGGATCTTACAGCTGGACCAGGTAACAAATGAAAAAGAGAAAAATGAATAAGAATGATGATAACATCAGTGCTTCAGAAGGAAATAATCTGGTTTCAAAGGACAAAGCCCTCCAGCACTTTTGCAAATATAACCCTGCTGCAAAAAATCCAAATGCAGTGAAGCATAATGAGCTACATAAAAATAATGTCCCCACAAATTAACACCTGATTTATCAGAATTAGCACACAGTTGTAATTGTGACCTAAAATGTATTAAATACAAGATAAGTTCATTTTCATAATTGGTTGCACCGTTTCAAGCTAAAGTCCCAATCAAGTCTTTTTCTTTCACTATAGAATCTAGGTCTCCATCTTAAATAGATTCATTCTAAGATGGCCTTTTCTGGGAAAAGGAAGACCTCTTATATTCATCTCTATGTTCCCCAAACATGCAATATTGTAAGAATCCCTTCAAGAAATTGTAAAAAATACTGACTCCTGGGTTTCCCTGAAGACCAGTTCTGAATCTACAAGAGCAGAACAAAACCTAGGACTTCATATTTTTAACAGTTATCTGAAGGGATCCTTATGATAATTAAGCAAATGTGCAGGAACTTCCCTGGTGGCGCAGTGGTTAAGAGTCCGCATGCCAACGCAGGGGACACGGGTTCGAGCCGTGGTCAGGGAAGATCCCATGTGCCGTGGAGCAACTAAGCCCGCGAGCCACAACTACTGAGCCTGTGCTCTAGAGCCCATGAGCCACAACTACTGAGCCCACGTGCCACAACTACTGAGACCCGCGTGCCTAGAGCCCACGCTCTGCAACAAGAGAAGCCACCACAGTGAGAAGCCAACGCACCACAACAAAGAGTAGACCCCACTCGCCGCGAAACTGGACAAAAACCTTCGTGCACAGCAACAAAGACTAAACGCGGCCAAAAATAAATAAATAAATGAATAAATGACCTCATTAAAAAAAAAAAGCAAATGTGGAGATAATCCCCTTAACTCATCCAAAACGAAATGATGAAGTTTCTTCTCTCTGTCTCTCTCTCTCCCTCTCTTAAACTTAAAAAGTCTCTTTTTTTTTAACTTTGTCGGTTGGCTTGTACTCAATGTACTCCTTTCTTTTTTCTTTTCTTTTCTTTTTTAACATGCCCTTCTTCCTTGATCAGTGTCTAATCTATTAACAAAAGGTTTTTGAAACTATCAAAGTAGTCTTTAGAATTTTCAACTTGCTCCTGCTTTTCATTTTATTTTCTTAATATGTTTAAACACCTCAGAAAAAAACAGAACTTCTCCCCCCACTCCTTTAAAATGGAGTGTGAGTGATTTGTCTCAAGTTTCTTTTTTCTATATTCCCTCAGCCTGCATTCTCCTGAGCCCACTTTGCTACTATATTCATTTGATCATTAAACTGCTTTGCAAATATTATCATATTCTGTCTGTTCTTTCTGTACTGCCTGATTGTCAGCTTCTCAGAGACAAACATCTTGTCCTTCATTTCTTCTGTTGTTTCTCGCACTGAGCCTGGAAGATTGACTGACTAGTGTGCAGTGTGCTTCATGCGGCGAGTGCTTAATAAATATTTTAAAACAGTATTAAAATGTTGAGTAAATTTGACAGTAGTGCTGCTCCTCATCACTTCAAGCGCCAACACTTTCTAGGTCCCTTCTCTGCCTAGTAACCATTTCCCAACATACCTACATGTCCCCAGACGCTTCACCCAAGCTGATCCAGCATTCCCTGTCTGAGTTATGGAAATACTGTTTACATGTTTTCCCCTAAGGAGCGTCTGACTGGTACCCAAAGACCCTGCCATACAATTTGAAGTTGCCCTTTTTCTGTGGTGATAGTGGGGAAAGGAGAAGGACAGTAGGGGTGGAGAAGGTTTCCTTTTAGGTTACACTCCTTGTTTCCCAAAATTATCTTTCACAGCAAGACACAGTGCCCTTATGCTTATTTTCATATCTCTAAGGATGTTTTTTATTCTTAGCACCTGAAGAGTGCTAGGGATTTTACATAAGAGGTTTTAGTATTTTAACTAAGATATTGTTTCTTTGCGAGGTTTATACAATACCATTTTTTTCTGACCTATAGTCAGGCAGGGAACACTTCTAACATCATTCTCCTATTAAACATTATTTCATGCCAATGAAAAATACTCTTCTGCTTATGTTGTATGGATCTAATATGGTAATGCACAGAAAAGCTAATTTTCTTTTTCTTGGAAGAGAAATTGTGCCTTGCAAAGTATGTTGGCATCTATTAATTATTTATTTTAATCCTCACAACAGTTTTGCTACGCGGATAGAATAGGGGTCATTATCTCCGGGATAAGGAAGAGGAAACTCCGAGAAGTTAAGTGACATGTCACAAGTCGCAGAGATGAACCCACACTGAATCAGAATTCCACAGTCAATCCCATTTTCAGTCTCTGCCAGCTCAACTTCACATAATAAGCTCTGTATTTCAGTAGAGATAACGCTGCTAGGAAGGAGCAACAAGCGTTAGATTTGGAGGCGGGTAGGGGAAGGAGGGGGGTGGGGGAAGGCGAGGAAAGTACCTTGAGCCTGCGCAGGTCGCCACTAGGGGGCCAGGACCGTGAGGAAGGTTGAGGAAAGAGGCTGAACTTCTTACTAAACTCCATCTTCAACCTCTGGCTAACGCGCAGGCGCACTGCCTCAGGACGAAGGTCAGACCGAAGAGGGCGGGCCTCGGATCGCGCAGGCGCAGTTGTGCGCCGGGTCGCCAAGATGTCGTTCCCCGAGCACAAGACGTCGCGCCTGGCGACCCTGCCCACTACCCTTGACCCAGCTGAATACGACATATCTCCGGAAACTCGGAAGGCACAAGCCGAGCGTTTGGCCATAAGATCCCGGCTTAAACGGGAGTACCTGCTTCAGTACAACGACCCCAGCCGTCATGGGGTCATCGTGAGTGAGGGGCCAGCGGGTGGGAATCGAGGGGCCAGAGTCGGGACGGTCCCGTCGGGCTGGGCAGCTCAGACCTGACAAGGGGAATCACGCCGCGGAGCGGTCACCGTTCCCGAAGAGTATTTTAGACACGGATCCTCTTCCAGGCCCAGAGAGCAGGCCAGTTCATTAGCCCTTTGACCTTGGGTAGAGAGCTCGGTGGTCAAGAGGACGGGTTCTGGATTCACACCATGCTGGGTTTGAGTCTTGGCTTGATCATTTCCCGCCTGAGTGATTTTGAAAAAGTTGTTCAACTCTGTTGCTTAGCCTCGGTTTTCCTGTCTGAAAAATGGGGATAATATAGTACTTCCTATCTTATGAGGCTGTTAGGAGAATTAAATGAGATGAGGCACGTGACCGGCCAGCACAGTGCCTGGCTTGTGATGAGTGTTCAGGAAATATGGGGTGTGTGTGTATTTTTTTTAAAGATGTTTTCCACTTTTCAGTTCACATTTATAGCAATACTGCTCTCTTCTGAAGGGAATATAGTGATTTTTCGGTTTATATCTTTTAAAGACCCAAACACCCTACAGCTTGCTGAAGCTTTGGGCTTTGGAGTCAAACGCCAAGGCACTATGTACTAGCAAACTATATGACTTTGTGCAATATTCCTAAGCCTTCTGGACCTTAGTTTTCTAATTTTCATATATGGAAATGGTAGTACATTCTTTATAGAATCGTTGTGAGGTTAAATGAGATAGTCTGTGTAACATTCCCGGCACATAATACATGCACAGTAAACTGATAGCTATTATTATTTAAGAAGTGTGCTTTTAGATTAAAAAAGAAAAAAGACTTTTCCCAACAGTTGCATTGGTGTTCTGTAGGAATGTTAGGAAGTTGTGAGAATTGAAAGAAATTTACAGTGTGCCAGGCACTATTGAAACTCTTTCTGAATGATATTCAAATATCACAGCTATTCAAAGAGTTAAGCTCTATTACTATCCCCATTTTACAGATGAGAAAGACTACATGGGAAGGACAAGTATGTCATAGAGAGATATACATTAGCAAGTGATAGAGCAGAATTTGAACCGTAGTCTGTATAACCCAAAGCATCTCTTAACCATTTGGCTATATTGTCTTCAGCCAGAACCTCATTTACTTGGGAGAAGGTGAGGACAGAGACATTGATTGTATACATACTCACACGATTGGGTTTGATGTGCTAGATAGTAAGATGTAGTAAAAGAAAAAAAAAGAGAGAGAGACTTTGAGTCAGACAGAGCTGAGGTTTAAACTCCAGATTTTCTTTTTTCCAGTTCTGTGACCCAGGGCAGTTATAGTTTTGCTGTGTAAAACAGGTTTTACACTAGCCTCACTGGTTGTTCTGTTAAGTAAATGAGGGCCTGACAATTATATATTGAGCAATACATGGAAATTCTTTGCCTAATGTCTAAGAATGATTGATTTAGTGAATAAATAATTGCTCAGGGTCCTCTTTTAGATACTGCAGTAACAGTGGAGAACAAAACAGGCAAAGACTCCTGTCCTCATAAAGCTTTCTTTCCAGAGGGAAGACAAGTAATAAGTTAAAAAATTAAATCATTTAGTATGTTAAGTAATGGGAAGTGATAAGAAGAAAAATAAAGCAGGGAAGGGGATTAGGAGTGTGTGTATGTAGTAGAGAGGGAAAGCAGCTGCAGTTTTAGAAAGGCACAGGGAAAGGCCTCACTTGGAAGGTGACATTGAAGATCTCAGAGAAGTGAGGGGAGGGAGCTAGCCATTCAGCTCTCTGGGAAAGTAGCATTTTAGTCAGAGGGGACAGCAAATACGAGGGTCCTTCGACAGGAGTGTGCCTGGTTAATCCCCAAAATGCTGAAGAGACCATTGTGACTAACATGGAGAAAGGTGAGGGCAGAGTAGGAAGAGATGAGATGGGAAAGTTACCTGGGACTAGATCACACCAAGCCTCATAGGCCATTGAAAGAACTTTTCTGAGTCGGGTGTCCCATAATCAGGACTTACATTTTTTTTTTTTTTTTTTTTTTTTGCGATACGCGGGCCTCTCACTGTTGTGGCCTCTCCCGTTGTGGAGCACAGGCTCCGGACACACAGGCTCAGCGGCCATGGCTCACGGGCCCAGCCGCTCCGCGGCATGTGGGATCTTCCCAGACCGGGGCACGAACCTGTGTCCCCTGCATCGACAGGCAGACTCTCAACCACTGTGCCACCAGGGAAGCCCAGGACTTACATTTTAACAACATCTCTGGCTGCTTAGTAGAAAAGAGACTATGGGGGAGCAAAAGCAGGAGCAGGGAGACTAGTTAGGAGCCTTTTGCAATAATCTAATTTCTTAGTTGATGGTGGCTACAAGGTTGGTGACAGTGGAGTTGGTAAGAAGTGGTCCATTCTGGTTATGTATTGAAAGTAGAGCCAATCAGGTTAGCTGGCAGATTGGATATGTGGTATAAGAGAAAGAGAGGACTCAAGGATAACTCCAAGGTTTTTGACTGAAGTGAAGAATGAAGTTGCCTTTTACCAAGATAGGGAAGAGTGTGAAAGGATCAGGGATGAAGGTGGAATGGCATATTGGCAAATCAGTTTGGGATACATCATGTTTGGCATCACATTTGCCAATTAGACAATATGTCAGCATTGAGCAGGGAGTGGGATATTATGTCTGCAGTTCAGAGTACAGGTCTAGGGCTGGAGGCATAGTTTTGGGGAGTCATCAGCCTATAGGTGGATATTTAAAACCATTTGACTAGAGATTATCAAGGGAGTGAATGTAGATAGGAAAGACCCACAAGGTCTGAGGTCCTATATTAAGAGACTGGGGAGATAAGGAGGAAGAGAGTGAAAGAGACTAAGAGGGAATGGCCAGAGAGTTAGGAGGAAAGCCAAGCTGGTGTGTGCCCTTGAAGCTAAGTGAAGAAATGATTTCAAGAAGTGGTGTTCATAAGCTTCGCTGGTGGCGCAGTGGTTGAGAACCTGCCTGCCAACACAGGGGACACAGGTTCGAGCCCTGGTCTGGGAAGATCCCACATGCCGCGGAGCAACTAAGCCCGTGCACCACAACTACTGAGCCCATGCGCCGTAACTACTGAGGCCCACGCGCCTAGAGCCCATGCTCTGCAACAAGAGAAACCACCACAATGAGAAGCCCACACACTGTAACCAAGAGTGGCCCCCGCTCGTCGCAACTAGAGAAAGCCCGTGCCGCGTGCAGCAACAAAGACCCAGCGCAGCCAAAAATAAAAAAATAAAATAAATAAATTAAAAAAAAAAGTGGTGTTCACCATATCACATGCTGCTGATAGTCCTTTGGATGTGGAGTGGTGTCAAGGAAGGAGAACTGTCTCCCACGGCAGGTGTTTTGGAACCTCTTTCAACAACAGTACCTAGTTCAATGAACTATGGTCATGGAGCTGTTGGTATTTTTACGAAATGAAATGTCTGTTTCTGGAAGACAGATCTGGCAGATATTAGGTGTAGAGAGGTGACTGGTAGAGAATTCTGGCATGAGTCATTCAAATGCATTAATAGCAGGAAGGGATAGATACAAGAATAGATAGATGTATTTATCCTTTCAGGTATAGAGCTCAAATGTCCCCTTGAACCTGTATCTTGTGTCTTCACCTTCTTTACTGTCTCTGCAAAGAGTTTGACAAACAGTTTGATTTAAAATGTTACTGTGAAAGATCCAGTTTAATTATTTATGTCCTACCAATCATGACTTCTTGGCGTTGGTTAAAACCTTGAATGTTCTCCTCACAGCTTAGTATTAAAGTTTTAAAGCTGATTTCATTTGCTTATTTTTATCTATCAGTTAACTGGAGCAAATAATTTTGTGAAATCATTAGGGTATTTAGCTAATTAAATTTAATTACGTATTTGGGGTAGATTTGCTATTTTTACATAGTTATTCTAGTATAAATATATTAAAATTGACAGTTACTTTTTTCTTAACCAAGACAATCTGATTATTTTTCTTTAACAACTTTGTCCTTTCAAAAAACTATTTTAATAATGTGAAATGTAATAATTTTGCTCTTAAAATACCAGCCAAGTCAGCCTAAAAAATGTAAAGTTCAGAGTTAGCCTACTTCTGTCTTCCTCTTCCTGCAGTTTAGTTGTAGCCTGGAGAGACCAGTGTGGGCATAGCATTAGAAAAGGTCCTGGAAACAAAGTTCACAGTATGATAGAGCATATGAAATCTGTTTGTCCTCATTGGAAATACTGTGTGGTTCTGTTTGTCATACTTCAAGAGAGACAGTGACGCCAAAAACAATCCAGAAAAGAATAGAAAAAAATGATTTTAAAAAAAGTGACTTCTCTGACAGCTTAAAATGATTAGGATTCTTAAATCTTAAATAAATAGGAAGCTGAAGGATGATATGAGTCTTTTAAATTCTGAACAGGATCATCAGAGAATTATTCAACAAATACTGGAAATGAAAGATCTTCTTTGAAGCTATTTAGGAATATTCGGGGTATACCCTTAACTGTAGAAGAGAACAAAGGGCATCTCTTGTGCTTCTCCACAAAAGTCCTGATGAGATTGTTTCTTAGTGTAGAACTTAATTTCCTGTATCTTTTGTTTTCATTCATTTTAGGAAGATCCTGCCTTGATTCGTTGGACCTATGCAAGATCAGCAAATGTCTATCCCAATTTCAGACCCACTCCCAAGACCTCACTTTTAGGAGCTCTGTTTGGAATTGGGCCCCTCCTCTTCTGGTATTATGTTTTCAAAACCGACAGAGTAAGTATTAGGACCTTGTGTTTGGTATCTGTGTGATAGGTTCCCTCTGTGCTGGCTGCAGCTCTCTGTCTTGATAATTCCCATCTTGTCTTTCTACTCTTCCTTCAGTTCCTCTTTTATCTTTATTCCTTTCCAACTGAGTTAAAACAGGAAGTTTCAATTATATGTTTAGTTTTATTGCTTTATTGTTTCAACTCATATAGAAATATACTTTCTTATAAACTACGATTGTCTCTGGGTCTTTCAAATTTAATTTAATGGCTACTCTAGAATTTAAAATAATGAATTGGTCACTTTAAATATCTAAGACTTGAACTTAGCTCATGAAAG
Source organism: Lagenorhynchus albirostris (assembly GCF_949774975.1). Taxonomy (NCBI): domain Eukaryota; kingdom Metazoa; phylum Chordata; class Mammalia; order Artiodactyla; family Delphinidae; genus Lagenorhynchus; species Lagenorhynchus albirostris. The sequence continues at coordinate 79,282,094 of NC_083099.1, read as the reverse complement.
AGTTTTCCTGATGTGTTTTATTTATTTATTTTTGTTTTCCTGGTGTGTTTTAGATTAGGTAAGGAAATTATATTATGTATATTAAGAGAATATAGAAATAACTTAAAAAGTTAATTTCTTTTTTCTCATTGGATGTACAGAAGTTAAACTTTTCTATTCTGATTAATCTTTAGATGTTATCTTTGCAAATTTTTATATTTATTTTGTTTGCTTTTAAAAGAGATGTTTATTGGGTTAAGTATTAGCAGAATACATATATCACTTAGTATGCTCCCTGTCTGCATGAATTCCAGTTTTGTTGGTCACATTTTGTGAACTAATGTTAAAATATATTAATACTCCAACAACAGAAAAGCCAAAGCAGCCTGTGGTGGGGCTCACTGCCATCAGAGGCCTGGGTATGTGACTGCACAGAAAGCCAAGCTAATCTTTGACACTAGACCACTCTGATACTAGGTCCCCAACCCCAGCCCCCAGGCCTCCTGTTCCCATCTACACTGGGGCCCACCCATGTAGCACTGCTTTAAACTGGCCAGTCCACTCTCCTGGAGTGTATATATTTTGATTATCTGATAAATTATTGCTTAACAGAAAGGTAGGCCACACTTACCTAGAAGGTATTTACATTTTGCTTTCAGTGTATGCTATTTAGTGGGGTAATATAATTCTACTTACTAAAATTTAGTGTTTTTCAATAGGAGTGTTTTCTTATTGTCCCTTTATTTCTTCAGATTATTACTTCCTCACTCATACTCTGTAGGCTTTAGACAATAGGGGATTGTAATTAGGCTGGGAGTGTTTCATTTCTGTTTTTTAGAGCTATACCATGAATTGTGCCAGAATGCATTGTGTTTAATGTACTTTTTTCTTTTCTGTCTATACAGGATAGGAAAGAAAAACTTATCCGGGAAGGAAAATTGGATCGAACATTTAACATCTCATATTAAGTCTGGCAATGATGACTATATGTACTTTTGTTTAAATGAATCTATTAATCATTAAAAAGATTCAACAAACATTTGCTGGACATTGTAGAATCCCTACTTTGTAAGAGTTCACAGTTTAATGAAGAAACAGATTCATGTTCATTCATTCAGTCATTCAGCAAATGAGTGTCTACTATGAGCCAGGCATTGTGCTATTGTGCTGAGAATATAGCGATCAACAGGACAACTTAGGCCCTGTGCTTAATGAGTACACACTCTGACAACTGTTCATTCAACAGTTATTATTTAAGTGCTTATTATGTATCTGGTACTACTTAAAACCTAAGCTGTCATCTGGTTCCAGCCCCAGTGGTAAATTCAGCAGAACAGTTACAACCTTGTGGTTTAAAAAAAAAAGATAGCGATTCAGGAAAGTGATGTTGGCAAGCTGATGAAGAAGCAGTTCTGTCTAGGGAGATGGCATTTGATTTAGGCTCTGAAGATCACAGGGGCTGACAGAGCAAATAGGAGCCCAAAAGGGCAAGGTGTGTTGGCTATGGCTAGATTGGGGGCCGCTGTTGGGTGAGAAGACAGGGAGGGGGGAGGCCATGCTGAAGAACAGGTAAAATGGTATAGAGCATGGGCTTTGCAGGTCAGATCTGGGCTAGAATCTTAGCTTGAGTTTAGCAGTTGGAATACCAGGCCCCCCTCTCATCATCTATGGCCTGGAGATAGTAATGCCTACTACCTCATAAGGTCATAAAGATGAAAATGAAGTAACAGTATTGCTCAATAAAAGCTGCCCCATGCTTTGTAGTTTAGTCTTGAAACAGTAGGGTGACAATTTCATCTATGAAGACAAAGTAAAATCAAGTGCTATAGGAAGAACAGCATGCTCTGTGGGGCTGGCTTACATGAGTATATTGCTTTTAACTTTCAGAGCATATTCACAACTATTGTCTCATTTGATCCTTGTATGAGCCTGGAGTACCCCAAAATGCAGAGCCTGAGAGAAAAGCTTGTATGTAGATAGTTTATGTTAGGAAGTGATCTGAAAGAACAGGTGGGAGACTGCTCAGAGTGAAACAGGTTGAGGGAAAACCCAATGCTCTATACCATTTTACCTGTGTTCTTCAGCATGGCCTCCCGGCTCCCTGTCTTCTTACCCAACAGTGGCCCCCAATCTAGCCATAGCCAACACACCTTGCCCTTTTGGGCTCCTATTTTACTCTGTCAGCCCCTGTGATCTTCAGAGCCCAAACGGTGCTCTTGGCCCATTGCCTCTGGGGGTAATGGGCTTAATTCTTATAGGGGCCTTCTGAGGAGCTCTGTGGAATGGACACAGAATTTTACCTGCAGACACGGAAAAAGTGAATATTTACATACTAGCTTTTCTCCCTCTTGGTCCAGAGTTATCTCATGCAGTTAATTCCCTTGTACTCCCAGGTATGGGCATGGCTCAGACTGGCTGACTGGGTTCTTACTGGCATCTCATGGAGGAGGAAGCATAGGGCAGAAAGCGGGTGGTGTGCTGTGCAGCTGAGGTGAAGTATTGTCAGGTCACACCTGCAGGCAAATGAGAGCTGCAGCAGCAACTGGAGTAAAAAGATGGGCCAAGGGGAAGTGAGGCACGCACAAGAGGTATACTGTTTCTTCATCCACTCCAGGTACTGCTTGGATCTGTGCACACATTGAATCTAATCTGCAGTGTATCATTCAGGGTGGTAGTCAGGTACAGTCTTAACCGGAGGGTTAGTGGAACAAGCTACAGTCTACACAGTTGTGACTGGTCTGAGGCCCTAGCTGATAATCTTCATCTACCCCCACCATGCTGTAGATTTCCCTTCTCTTGGCCATAACTTTTGCAGATCTAGGTTGCTTGCCTGAGTCACCAGGACCTTCATTTCCAAAGGCCAGAACCTTAGTTACTCTAGCATCATCAGGCCTTTGTTGCAGCAACTGCCTGTTTACAGTTATCACTGGACATGAAAGCTCCAGGATAAGACAGTGAATCCCCTCGGTGCCAGGCATATCCCTTTCTGCCCCCGTTGTGTAGCAGCAACCCTAGCTCCTTTTAATCAAGGTCACTTAGTGCTGCCAGTGTGAAAACCTTTTTTTTTTTTTTTCTTATTGCTGTTTCCCAGGTACAAATGGCCAGGAGATAGTTATAACTTCAAATTAAAGTGAAATCCTGTTATACTATGATTTATAATAAATATATATTCAGTCTTTGTTTCTGGCACAAAGCTTCTAAAACGCTTGGGATTTCCTAAGTGATGAAACAGATAAAGGTATCTTTTGTTATATTAATGAGGTGAGTTTTGGGCCACACCTAAGGATGGGGGCTGGCTGCCTGGAGAACCAACCATGTGATTAGAAAGTTGGAACTTTCAGTCCCACCCCTCCTTACCTTTATATCCCTGCTCTGCTACTTACTGGTGAAGTGACCTGGAATGTATTTAAATTCTGTTTCCTTATCTTTAAAATGGATAAACTAGTAAAACTTACATTGTTATTAAACTCATTGTTTAATGAGTTATTACTTATAAAATATTTAGTGGCATACATTCAGGCCTCAGTGAGTGTTTACTGTTATTATTTTTTTTGGCTGCATCAGGTCTTCATTGCTGCGCGTGGGCTTTAGGTGTGGTGAGTGGGGGCTACTCTTCATTGCGGTGCACGGGCTTCTCATTGCATGGCTTCTGTTGTTGCAGAGATAGGCTCTAGGCGTGCAGGTTTCAGTAGTTGTGGCTCACGGGCTCTAGAGCGCAGGCTCAGTAGTTGTGGTGCACGGGCTTAGTTGCTCCACGGCATGTGGGATCTTCCTGGACCAGGGCTGGAACCCGCATCCCCTGCATTGTCAGGCAGATTCTTAACCACTGCGCCACCAGGGAAGCCCCTATTATTATTTTTAAACCTAATTAATGAAAATGTTTTAATATGCATTTCATTTATTATTGAAGGATAACTTTTTTCATATATTTTTGTCCATTTATGTTTATTTTGTTATTTACTTGCTCAAATCCACTGCCCAATTTTTCTGATGTAAAACGTCTTTTTTTCTTAATGATTTTAAGACTTAAGGTAAATTAAAGATATTAATCCTTGGGCTTCCCTGGTGGCGCAGTGGTTAATCTGCCTGCAATGCAGGGGACACGGGTTTAAGCCCTGGTCCGGGAAGATCCCACATGCCGTGGAGCAACTAAGCCCGTGTGCCACAACAACTGAGCCCGCATGCTGCAAGTACTGCAGCCCACGTGCATAGTGCCCACACTCCTCAACAAGAGAAGCCACCGCAATGAGAAGCCCGCGCACTGCAATGAAGAGTAGCCCCCGCTTGCCGCAACTGGAGAAAGCCCACGCAGCAACAGAGACCCAACACAGCCAAAAATAAAATAAATTTTAAAAAAAGATATTAATCCTTGATTATACCAATCTTCTTTCCTCAAGAGTTGTTTTAGTACACCTCAGTAACAGGAAAAACATTTACAATATATCTTTTGTGTCTAAACTTTGAAAGAAGGCAATACCCAGAGAGGCATAGGCAGAATTTTTTAAACACACTTTTGTTTTTGTTTTGTTTTGCGGTACGCGGGCCTCTCACTGTTGCGGCCTCTCCCGTCGCGGAGCACAGGCTCCGGACGTGCAGGCTCAGCGGCCCCGGCTCACGGGCCCAGCCGCTCCGCCGCATGTGGGATCCTCCCGCACCGGGGCACGAACCTGTGTCCCCTGCATCGGCAGGCGGACTCTCAACCACTGCGCCACCAGGGAAGCCCTAAACACACACTTTTTTAACATAGAGAATTATTGAGCAATGTGTCCTTAAGAGTTTAATCAATTTCAAAAGATTTATCATCACCATGAACAGTGCCCCAGATCACACTCAGAAGTGATCTGGTGAGAACACCAGTTACACCTCATCTGAGCACTCAGTGCTGCCATTTGTCTGACTGATTCTGCTAGGGGCACTGGGCACAGAAGCCCACAGTAATCTGCTTCTATTGGCCCAAGAACTCAAGTTTGTTACAAGTACAGCCGCTGGAAAGAGTTCCTCACGGCCACTGTATCTTCCCATCACTTGCTCCTAAGTCCAGGGCATCTGATTGGCTGAACCCAGGGACTGGCTGAGCCCCGGTTATGTGCCTGAGTTCTGGCTGCAAGGGAGACTGAAAAAGCAAACATGTAGTATGTTCAGCTTTAAAGCAGGTAAGGAATTCCCAAACATAAAGTGGTTCAAATGTTGAGCATCCAAAAAATGATAGTTATATACTGAGGAAGGTAACCAGGAACCAGATCATAAAGCCTTTATCACAGGTAAGGAATTTAGACTTCAACCTGATGACAGTGGGAGCTTTGAAGGTGTTAAGCAGGAGTAACCTTATTGAATTTGCACTCCTGGAATATCCTTCTGGATCCTGGAGGAACATTTTGGGGTAGGAGAGGCTGGAGGATGACTAGTAATCAGGCTGTTGTAAGACTTCAGGCCAGAAATTATTTTCAATTTTTGAGACAGCTCTCAGTGCAGGACAAAGCAGCCCCTGCCGATCCCAGGATGACTCATTTAGATGTGAACTTGTCGAAAACTTTATGAAAGTCTAAATATATTATCTCTATTAGTTCCCCTTTAGGCACATGCATGAGGAGCCAGTCTTCTTAATAATTCCTTTTCCTTGTATAACATCCCTTCCTCTCTCTGGAACAATATTCCTTCTCTAACAGGCTGGTTTGTTTAAGTACTATGTCTTTTTATCCTTTATTATGGATCCTACCTGGAGAAGAAGATTATTCATGCTCTGATCAAAATCCCCTGGGTCCAGTCCCTGGTTTATTTTTCTCACTCCTGGCACAGTCTTCTCATAACTTTGGGGAAGATACAGGGTATTGATTATCTCTACAGTCTTCAGGATCGTTAATGGGGTATTTGAAGAGATTAGAGATCTGAACAAGAAACTGTCTTGATCAAATATGTGTGATTTAAAAATACGAACAGCACTTTAAAATTAGTAAAAACATAATCCTATGAAAACATTCAAAGATCCTGAATTTCAAAGCTTCCAGTGCCACTTTCTACCTTTGTGTGAACAAACAGAATTTTATCATGTTTCTATTATAGGACCTATTTGTACCTATAACTATGACTGTAATACATCCGATAGTTCCCTCTCTGGCTGCCTTGTTTACTGCCATTTCTCTAGCTGAGCTAGAGATGACTCCTTCTGCCGATAACCACTGTGGCCTGAACAGTGTCATCTACCTGGAGGCTCTTTATCATCCCAAGAAGGTGCAGTGAGCATCAATCTTATGGCCAAGTTTCAGGATTTATAGGATTAAAGTCAAGCTGAAAGTCTGACATCTGAATGTCCCTGGAGATGGGTGGCTGGTGAAACATCTGAGAATTCTGGAGCAAACCTGCACTAAAGTTCAAATTCATTTCCCCCATAATCACAAGGAGTATCATCTTATCAGATTAAAGTCAGTTCTTATCACCAATTGCATTTAAATCATTCATCTCATTTAATAATTAGGCTCTGGAAAAATCTTGGGGGTGGGGGAGAGAGGCAAGTTGGCTGAGGCTGCTCCAGAAATCATTACAGGAGGGATTCAAGGACTGCAGTCTGATATAAAATTGTTGTGGATAGAAGGAAAATGTGAGAGGGGACTTTTCTTGAAACTACATTTGCACAGTTAAGCACTTTTTTCTATTTACATTATATGTTTCACATCAATTAAAAACAAAGTTTTCTAAAGAGGGTTTTATTCTTTATGTGAGATAGAGATGGCATCAAAGAGTAGTAGTATTATTTTATATGGAGTGGCTTGGGTGAGGGTAGATGGAGGTGGAGGGTTTCAATAACCCCGGTGCCATATACTAGAAGCTGGATGGGCAGCTTCTCCTCCAAAATCATGCTCTGCAGGAGTGGCACAGAAGCAATTTTTTCCCATCAGGGGGTTTGGGAGGAGAGACAAGTGCAGGCCACAAGGAAAATGAGCTGCTGTTGGTCTGCAGGTACTGGGGATGGTTAGTTTCCTGGAGCCACTGGGACAAAGGAGCCTGTGTCCTACTGAATTCTAGTAGGACACTGGCCATCAGGTCTCTTCTGTGTGTGTGGGGGGGTGGGTTTGAGAAAGAGCCACTTTATTGGGAAGACAGCACTGCACGTGACCAACATACAAAGAGAGCCAGATGGGAATCCTACACATCATGCTCAAAAGATACTCAGGATGCTGTGCTAATGAAGATCAACTGGAACATGGACTCCTAGGCAACTTCCCCAACCTCACACCTCCAAGGGGTCGGGACACTTCCAACCTTTTCCTGGAAGGCAACTGTGGTCCACTAGAGATAGAGCCCCTAAGGAGTGCCTTCTTGTTTTTCATAAAGAACATTTTCTTTAGACTTTTTGAAGTCTTCATTTGTTACTTTCATTCTACGTTCTCTCAAGGCCCTGAGGCCAGCTTCTGTACAGGTTGCCTTGATGTCGGCACCAGAGAGGTCATCTTTCGCGGTGATCAAGTCGTCCAGGGTTACATCATCGGCTAGTGTCATCCTGCTGGTTTTCTGTGTTGATCAAATACTTGACTGAGCCCCGGTCATTTACTAAGCACTAAGGATACTAATCTGAAGATACAGCTTCTTCTTGGAGGAACTCACAATGGAGAAAAACAATTACAGCAGTCAACGCTTATTAAGCTTTTACTTGTGTTCCAGGCACTAAGCTAAAGTAAGGGCTTTACACACCTCTCAACATATCTTAAAAATCATCATTAAAATCATCTTATATCTCATCATCATAAAATTTTGAGAGGTTAAATAATTTGCTCGAGTCCTCTAGCTAATAAGGGCTGAGAAAGAAGTTAAATCTGGGCAGGCTGACTCCAGAGGGCATATCTTTGAAAGTGATAAAGACTGATGTTGTGTGGAGCCCAATACTGAGAGAGGACACCTAATCCAGCCTGGAGGGATTAAGAGATGTTGCCTTTAAGAACAGGGACCCCCGTGTGCACATTTCTAGCACATTCACAGGTATATAGTTAGAGCTGGAAGGATCTTTAAAGATCTGCTAGTCTCACAGCCTAACTCTATAGGAAAGGTTTGAATAGGAGAAACAACTTGTCCAATTCTTCAAGAACCCTGATAAAGAACTCTCATTCATTTCTGGTGGGAATGTAAAATGGTACAGTCACTTCGGCAGTTTGTCAGTATCAGTTTCCTGCAAAACTAAACATACTTTTACCACATGATACAGCAATCATACTCCTTGGTAGTTACCAAAAGGAGTTGAAAACTTATGCCTACACAGAAACCTGCATATGGATGTTTATAGCAGCTTAATTCATAATGGCCATAACCTGGAAGCAACCAAGGGAGAGATGAATAGACAAGAGGACAGAGGATTTTTAGGACAGTGAAACTACTCTGTAGGACACTGTAAGGGTAGATACATGTTATAATATTTGTCCAAACCCACAGAATGTACAATGCCAAGAGTGAACCCTAATGTAAACTATGGGTTTTTGGTGACACTCGTGTGTCAATGTAGGTTCCTCTGTTGTAAAAAATATACCACTCTGGTGGGGGATATTGATAATGGGGGAGGCCATGCATGACTGAAGGCAGAGGGTATTTGGGAAATCTCTGTACCTTGCCCTCAATTTTGCCATGAACCTAAAACTGCTCTAAAAAAATAAAGTCTATTTAAAAAAAAAAAAAAGAAAAGAAAGGGACTTCTCTGGTGGCGCAGTGGTTAAGAATCCACCTCCCAATGCAGGGAACTAGATCCCACAGGCATGCTGCAGCTAAGAATTCACGTGCCACAACTAAGGATCCCGTGAGCCACATCTGAGGAGCCTGCCGGCTGCAACTAAGGAGCCTGCCTGCCACAACTAAGACCGGCACAACCAAAATAAATAAATAAAATTTTAAAAAGTTAAAATTAAAAGAATAAAAGAAAGAAACCCTGCTAATTTGAGGATCAGTATTCTAGGTTTTGATTAAGTCCTACTGCTCTGATTGTCCGTGTCACCTGTTTGTGATTAGAAATGAGACTGTCAGGACAATTGAGACAACTGCCAGCCAACCTCCTTACCCTGTATAAAAAGAAGACTTGAAAAGCCATTTTGTCACCATCAAAGCCCACTGGGGTCCTGGGAAAAATAAGATGGAATCTAGGTGATAATTTAAGGTCTAAACCTCTTCTCTTGTGCTTAGTCTAGTTTCACTTGCCCATAGGGGCCTGTGTGCAGAGGCCTTGCACCTAACACATCAGATTAGAGTTCCTGGGGCAGAACAGCTGTGCCTGACACCTCAATTCAAGATGGCCACGTGCCGTGTGAAGAGATGCTGTGGCCTGAAGTGCCGTGAACAGCACAACTGCGCATGACCCTCAAGAACTCCGCTGCCCCTCCCTCTGCAGATGAGAACCCTATAAAGCAGCCCCTCCGGTTGCCTGTCCCAGAAAGAGCGTGTGCTCTAGGGCTCGAGCTCACATCTCCATTCTTTGATCAAAGAATAAAGCTTTCCTTTGCTTCTGATCTGAACTTGGTCTTGTTCTATTAGCTCCAACGACACTGGCAGAAGGACCTTTGTTGGGGACCAACCGGGAAGGTTGGTAACAATTTTAATAAGGATGTATTTGGAGAGAACCTAGGCAGACGTTTGGAGCATTTTCTGTGTAAAGCAAGTATTAGTAGATTTATCTCTTCTTGGGGCTGTGAGAGTGAAAATATTTGATTCAAAACCAACATTTCCCATGTTATTCTTGCCGAATTTCCACAAGAATGTATCCATGGCAGGCAGTAGTTGTTGCCCACCAATACTCACTCTCCTTTTTCTTCTAATAGAACACTGATTTGTTCGGGAGGGTGGTGGAAGTCCCTTTACCTCAGGGAGGGTGGGCATGATCCCACGCCTAGGGAATGAACCTGGGATTGGTCTAAGGGTGGACATGTGACCCAGTTCTGCACCTGAGACGTAAGAGAAATCTACTGGGGAGGGCTTCCTTCCCTCAATAAAAGACATTTCCCAAGGAGAAATCTTTCTGTTCCTTCACCTTTTTGCTTTCCTCCCTTCCCCTGACCTAGACATGGAAGTGAGATGAAGATAAGACAATATCCAAGAATAGCAGAGCAGAAAACCAGAATGAACTTGGTTCCAGGATAACCTCGTGTTATCATTGTCCTTGTCCTGACCTGCCAACCTCAGATTCTTTTTTTGAAATAAAGTCCTAGTTGTTAAGCTAATGTTAGATTTTCAGTTACAGTTGACTGCACTCAATTGATACCATGTCCTTTTATTAAGAGAAGCGGTGTTGTAAAATATGCCTGTCCTTTAGATTTTAATTTTATTTATAAAATAAGGGCAGTAAATGCTCATTAATGAGTGAAACTGCCCCATTTGTTAAATTTCTATTCCAGGAACTGTATAGAATTGCATACACGTGTTTTTTTTAATGAGGTATCACTGTTAATAGTACTGTAGTGAGTTGTGTCAAAGCTTGTGATATAATTTTAGATTTAAAAAACCTGGAGTAGGCTAATTAGGGTCCAAAGGCCCACTTGATTAGGCAAGATTCCTCAGGAAAAGCTCTGTAGTTAGTCATAGGTGAACTACTTATATCAAAGCCATTTTAGATTCTGTCTTAACTTTCACTTTAATTGAGCTATTAATATGCACTGTTGAAATCTTCAATTGAACTTCAATATGGTTTTCTTGTTTTAAGACCTAAAAGATGATGAAAAGAAGGCAGTATATACTTTAAATTTTCCACACTTTGGGCTTCTGTTACTTATTGCATTAGAAGAGTACATGCCTTCCTCCTCAGCTAAAGGCTAGTTATTTAGGGACAAGGACCTTGGCTTACTCATTCCAGTGTATCCTACAGTAGGTTACACAATAGCTTCTCTGAGGCAGGAACTAATAAGTATTCACTGAGTCACCATAGCAACAATTAATTATAACAACAATAATAGCTAAATTTGCCTATGCTCACTATATGCCAAAAGCAGTGTGGATGCTTTCAATGCAGGCTCTCATTTAACCCCCACCAAATCCTTGTGAAATAAATCATTTCCTTCTTACAAATGAGGAAGGTGAGGTTCAGAGAGGTTAAGTCACTTGCTCAAACTCATTCAGCTATAAGCACAGTCTGGATTCCAGAGTCTGAATTCCTTATGAAGTAGGTACTATCATTATCCACATTTTACAGCTGAGGAAATAGAGGCTCAGAAAAATTAATAACTCACCCAGGGTCACACAGCTAATAAGGGGTAGAGCCTGGATTGGAACCCAGGCAGTCTGGCTTTAGCATCTGTCCTCTTAATTATGTACAACACTGACTCACAAAAGGATACATTTTGGACATACTTCAGATTTGTCATGCAATTATATAAAGTTGATTATATTAAATTGAAGGCTAGCTAATTACTAAATGTAACAAAGAAGTTTAAATGTCAGCTCTCAAGCCCCCCCACCTTTTTTTCATTTTAGTAGTAAAATATCTTTCCAGAAGGATAGAACTTCCTTCAAACCCAGAAGTGATAACTCTTTCATCACTCTGGGAAACTACAACACAGAAACTGCACATTAACTATTAACTTATGGTTTACATCCGGGCATTAGTTTTCTTACCTTCCCTCTCGTCCTCCCTGCAGTCTCTCTGTGCCCCATCTGGGCAATAAAGCTTGTGCTTTCTGAAGGAAGGCAGTGGCCCACCCCACCACTGCCTTGTAGCCTGCTTCTCCTCCTGGGTAATTGCTCACTACACACCCCATCCCATCCCATCCCATCTCATTCCATGAAACATTGGGAACTTTTTCCACCTCCTTTCTGTAGACCCCAGGAAGCCCAGATTTGGACCAGGATCTAAGGTTGGAAACAGAATGTTTTGGATACTGATTTTAAGGTAGTTTCCAAAACAGTGGTCCTCACACTTGCCTGTGCATTGGAATTACCAGAGGAGTTTCAAAAAAATTCTCACTTGGATTCCATTCCCAGTATTTCTAATTTAGTTGATCTGAGATACACCCTGGGCACTTGGAGTTTCAGAAGCTGCCAGGAGCTCCAATGTATAGCTGAAGTTAAAACCACTGCAGGGTTTTTCAACCTCGGCACTATTGACATTCAGTACTGGATAATTCTTTGCCCTGTGCATTGTAGAATGTTTGCCAACTTCCCTAACCTTTACTTAATAGATGCCAGTAGCACCCTCCCCAGATGTGACAACCAAAAAATGTCTCTAGGCTTTGCCAGATGTCTTGGGCGAGGGGTACAAAATCACCCTTACTGAGAACCATTGCTGTAGAGCGATTGCCAGTAGCCCAGACTGTGAGAGAAGTCTCCCAAAAAGAAAAAAGGGAAGGGTGGCTTCTGTGGCATTCTCTCGAAAATATATAAAGATGCCAAGGGTACCTGGCAGAAAACTCTCCTGTCATTGGAGGAACCTTAAACGGGGTGGCTTTTTTTTAAAAAAAGAGTTTTAAATTTCTAAGCCAAGAGATGGTGTATTTCTTGGGAAGCATAGTAGAGGAAGGTATCTTCGAGAATAGGGAATTAAGGAAATGATACAGATCTTTCTAGCTGATCTGAAGCACAACAGAAGGAAACAATCTTCTTTAAATTAGTGTGAAGAGCCTGGTCTGGGTGAAATATTATCTCCTGCTGATGAGTTGCTGCCAGCACTGGGGAGATAAAGTACACAGGCTTGGATGCTAAATGGATGTAAACCCAGAATGTTTCCTTAGCTCTAGAAGGCTTTGTCACCACACTGATGATAGAGTGAACCAAAATGGGTGAGAGTCTAGGTTTGTGTATAAAGGAGGGTTAGAATGAGCTCATTACGGAAGTGCTGGAGTTTGGGAATATTCAGTGGTTGTCTTAGTTTGGGGTTATTTGAGAAAAGAGCCCAGGAAGCACCATAGGAGAGTGGGGAGGCGAGAGGGAAGGAAGCTACTAATGGATGCATTTCTAGAAGTTGCCACCATGAGCAGTGGAGCTTAATCCTTCTGGAAGTTGAGGGGAATCACAGCTGAACACAAGCCTCAGAAGTATGGAGCAAGAGAGCTGGCGTATTTATCCACTAATTTCTGTTCCGTTGGTTGAGGGCTGCGTCCAGGGCCATCCAATCCTCAGCACTAGCTGATTCATTTTTTTATACAGCAGAAACTAACACAACATTGTAAAGCAATTATACTCCAATAAAGATGTTAAAAAAGAAATCCTCAGCACTTTGTTCTGGTTTGGGCCTCAGTCAATGTTGTGATTGTCCTGCTGGCAACTGGAAGCAGCTGGTCAACACAGGATGGTGATTGTTAATGGGATAGAGGTGAGCCACTGGCAACCTGCTATAGGGGTCAATTAAAAAATTCTACAGGATTAGCTGCTTTACTAGTTTACAATGGTTTATTTTTAATAAAGATTTCTTAATATATTAAGGAACATTGGGAAGGCACACCAACTACTGTCACCCTCAAAGATACCTTATTGTTTGAGATCATGAAATGCCACTGCCAGAAACTTAGCAGTTGTGCCAGCCCTGTCTGCAACTCCTCTTTCCCACAGACCTTACATCCAGTCCACTAACAAGTTCTTTCAGGTCTACCCCAAAGCTTTCAGGGATTTATCCACTCTCTCCCTGCTGCCACCTCATTAGTCCAGGACAGTGGTGTCTTTTGCTTTGACTATTGCAATGGCCTGCTCCTGGGCTCCCCACATTCACTCTTCTTTGAGTTCCTTGAACCCACGAGGCTTTTTCTTGTAATGCTCCTTTACCCCAGCCCAACCCAGCCCAGCCCTACTCTTCCAATGACTTGTTCCTTCCTATCCTTTAGGTCTGGCTAAATGTCACTTTTTCAATGAAGACCTTCCTCTCTAAAGAAAGATCTCCCCATCCCACCTGTCATTCCCATCTCAGTTCCTATTTGTTTTTTTCTTTGCCTGTTTCACAATTTGTAATTATACTGTTTGTGTATTTTGTCTCCCTGTCTAGAATGTAAACTCTGTAAGGGCCAGGACCATGTCTATCTCCTTGACGACCTTGTAGGGCTGACAGATTTAGCAAATAAAAATACAGGCATATCAGTTTAATTTGAATTTCAGATAAACTACGAATAATTTTTTAGTATAAGTATATCCAAATAATGCACAAGACATACTAAAAATTATTTGTGATTTATCTGAAATTCAGATGTAACTGGGCATGTTGTATTTTATCTGGCAACCCTAGTTCCTAGGCCCTGACACATAGCTGACTCTCATTACACATTGTTAAATAAAAATTTGGTAGCAGCAAAATTTGGCAACAAAGTGGGGGAAATGTGTTAAAACAACAGAACTAAAGTAGTGAGAAAGGGCTTCCCTGGTGACACAGTGGTTGAGAGTCTGCCTGCTGATGCAGGGGACACGGTTTCGTGCCCCGGTCCAGGAAGATCCCACATGCCGTGGAGCGGTTGGGCCCGTGAGCCATGGCTGCTGAGCCTGCGCATCCGGAGCCTGTGCTCAGCAACGGGAGAGGTCACAACAGTGAGAGCCCCACGTACCGCAAAATAAATAAATAAAATAAAGTAGTGAGAAATACTGCTTCCCATTCCTTTCTGTTCTGTTGCCTGTCTTCTCACTCCAGGAGAACCTAATCTCCTGGTCCAATCTCATGGACTTTCATTCCTGGGCACCACAGGTCTGCCCCATCAAGGCCTGATTATGACCAACTGCCACTTTCACAGAACACCAGCAAGTATTTATTGAGTAATTAAGCTGAAAGCACTTTCCAAATACATCTCTATAAATGTTTGAGTTCCTTGACTGTGAAAAAGTTCTCATTTTAACCAACCTCCTCCCCCAGTACTGCCAAAGAGCATGAGATTCTAAAGGAAATCACACAAATCCATCCTCAATTATGGTAGCAATGCTCCAGTCTCAATTAGTTCCTGCAGGGTTTCTGGAATTGGGGGTGAAGTGGCTCTTGAGAGGTTCCCAGCACTTGTAGTAGTTCTCATCCAAACAATTAGAGGTCTTCAGCCCCCACTTGGTGACGGCCATACTTAGAGAAGACTCAAACATAAATGCCTGTAGGGAATGAGGATGGGGACAAGAAAGAAGTGAGGTGGATAATAAAACACATTTGATTAGATGTCAAGAGAGACGATATGAGTAGGTAGACTCTTAGAATAATAAATCATGTGTGCTGGCGCGGTGAGGAGAAAAACTCAAGCCTTGGGTTCTGGCTCTGGCCCTACTACTTATAAGTGGGTAGTAGCTTGTGCAAGATCCTTAACTTCTCTGACACTCAAGTTTCATTCTGTCAAATGGAACTGGACACGTAAGCATCACATTGTCCTTGTAGCATCATGGAGCTAAATTTGCTAGATCCAAGGGCAGAGGTGGGAGAGCCCTAGGAATATTCTTCTCAGGGGCCTTTACTGTGGCTATGTCCATGTGAGGGAGAACATACTTCCCATTTTGCAGATGAGGAAACTAAGGTTCAGAGCTGGGAAATGACTGTCTAAGGTGATAGTAGTAAGAAATCATAGAGCTGGGATTTGAGCCTTTCTTTTGCAGGACTCTGACCAAGAGATAGGCTGGGAAAAGGAAAAGAAGGAAAAGAGAGACTGAGGAGGAGGAGATGGGAAGAGGGGAGCAGGAACGTCTGTAGCACTTTTAAAAGCCCTGTTCCAGAAGGTTCTGAATGGTGGATGTCCTGCTATGTTCAGGCAGGTTTCATCTGTAACAGAAAGAATATGCAAGTGCCCTGTGCATCCTAGACATTCCAGCTTCACCTGTTGCTGATTTTCCGACTCACTATGGCTTAAAAAAAAAAAGAAAACCCTACAATTCTTATGTGCTCATGTCGCTGGAAATTTAAAAAATATACATGGACAAAAGGAAGATAAAAATTCTCT
Source organism: Lagenorhynchus albirostris (assembly GCF_949774975.1). Lineage (NCBI taxonomy): Eukaryota > Metazoa > Chordata > Mammalia > Artiodactyla > Delphinidae > Lagenorhynchus > Lagenorhynchus albirostris. The sequence continues at coordinate 79,266,276 of NC_083099.1, read as the reverse complement.
TTGTGCCACAACTCAGAGAACCCATGTTAATGTCTGGTGTCTAATATACATTAACTTCTTTTTGCCTAAAACAATGGCGAGGGACTTCCCTGGTAGTCCAGTGGGTAAGACTCTGCGCTTCCAATGCAGGGGGCCTGGGTTTGATCCCTGGTCGGGGAACTAGATCCTGCATGCGTGCCACAGCTAAGAGTCTGCATGCTGCTACTAAAGAAGTGTGCATGCTGCAACTAAAGATCCCACATGCTGCTACGAAGATCCCATGTGCCGCAATTAAGACCAGAAGCAGCCAAAATAAATAAACAAACAAATACATAAACTAATAAATAAATACATATTTAAAAAATAAAACAATGGAGTTGATTGTCTCTGCCTGACTTCCCTTGACAAGCTTGATATGAGGACCAAATAAGATCATATGGAGGTGTTGTGCACGTTATAAAGCACTATTCAGATATAAAAGTCATTATTAAGGCCATAATTATTGTTGTCTCTTTGCTGACCACTTCTTAGGAGGCTTGCTGTCTGACTGGAGTAACAAAACTCCATCCCAGCTGAGCTATGAAGACAGTATCATAAAGTTAATTTATTGCAAAGTGGTATAAGGATAAGGCATATGGATGAGCCTGGATCCAAATTATGTAATGGGAAATGGTGAGGGAGACCCAGTTAGGTCTAGTAAAGTGTTGGACCCTCCTTTGCCAGGTAGTCTGGGCTCCCCTCCATAGGAGAGCTCCTTCTCACTAGAGCTCCAAGCCCTAGACATTCCCCAAAGTCTTGCTCCTCATAGAAACAGCCCTGTCCTGTGCCTCACTGTTGCAAAAGCACTGCTCCCTGGTAACACTATACAAAGCCAAGTTGGGCACCGAAGGTTACTAAGTGGTAACTCTGGGGTAGCCTGTGAACTTCCAGGAACTTTCAGAGGTAATAGCTTAAGATTATCAATATTTCATAGAGCTCTCGCACAGAGATGAAGGGGTTCTACAGAAACTCTGCAGAGGCCCTTGCAAGGGGAAATGGAGCTGAGGTCCAGCAGATGGGACTCGCACCCTGCCCCCGCAGATCAGCTCCATCAACTATGGTCCTCAAGTTGGAACTGCAAGTAAAATGCGTTGGGCAGAGGGACAGATAAGCTCTCTGATTAGGTAGTTTGCAAGCTTGGCATGGAGTCAGGCAGGTCTCTGCTATCAATTTTAAAGTCAGGTGGCACTGAAGGCATTTGTTTAAAACTTTAAAGCAAATTTACATATGATTTAGCATAAAATTACTCATTGTGGTCCATAAACTAGAATGCAAAATAAAATGAAATCAAGTACCGCAGCTAACTGCAATCGTGTTCAGCCTCAGTGTTTACAGCGTGACACAGGAGGAATACAAAACAGGTTTTAAATCCCATCAGTTTCATCCCATGCCAAAGGAGAGCAAAAGAAAATGAGAAAACAGCTGAGAACTGCTGCTCACAATCTCTGACTGTAGTCAGGCAAAGGTTTCCTTGACCCTCCTGGGCTTGAGAAACTAGCTAAAGGTGACATCCTGTATCCCCTGTTCCTGTGGCCCTAGAAGATTACTTCAAAATGCAGGAGATGACTCTGAGACAGAGCATATATACAGAGGGCTGCATACAGATAAGGGAAGACTCCTCACATAGTATTAAAAATATCCCCCCTTATATTTGAACAGTGCTGTACAGTCAGCAGGGTTAAATCACAGCCACTGGCTGGATTGGATGCTCTACCTATTCTACAGATGGAGAAAATGAAGCACAGAGAAGTTAAGTGATTTACTCAAGGTCACACAGGAACCAAGAGCTAGAATTTGAACCCAGGTCTGACTCCAAGTACAATACAAACTCTTTTTACCCTACCACATCAGGAGTCTAGTGTATACATTGGGGTGTGTGCATACACACATGGGAACATACACATAGACACACACTCTCCTCTCCTGACTCCTTCTTTGTGACTTTGGAAAAATAAAAAATAGCCTCTCAACAAGGTTGGGGACCCCAGAAGCCACCAGAGCCTCACATCTAACTTGCTTACCATGGTGCCATCAGCAATCCTCTCAGGCGCCAGCTTGGCTTTACTGGCCTTCTCAAAGCAGTCGGCATCAGGCCCATGGGGCGTCATTGGGCTGTGCAGGCTGCCTCCCCCTGGCAGGAACCCACCTTGCTTTGCCTCATAGTGACCTTTGATGAGTCCCATGAATTCACTCATGCAGTTCCCTGGGAAGGTTGAAACAGTATTATTTTTATTATCTCAGGCAAGGCCCGAAAACACCAAGACCTCTCAAACATTATTTCCACAGAATGTCAAGAAGATAGGAGAATCTGATAAATTTCATAGAAATAATAAAGAATATAGATAGACAGGAAAACAACTGCAAAACATTCATTAGGGTGGAATTCTTGGTAGGCAAAGCTCTACTCCATGGCCCTGTGGATTATCAGAGGTCTTCAGTTCCACTGCCTGGATGAAATTATGCTAGATCTAAAGAAAATCAAGGCCCAGACAAGAATTTTAATAATAGTTAACATGCAAATCATAATAAAGAAGGGATGTACTCCATCATCTAGGCTTACAAGCCCCATATAAAAATTATCCTCTTTCTCAGATCTGAATCCCTTCCCAAATAGCCTCACAATCATACAGGGTATCACTATATTTCTGGTTACCAAATTAGAAAATTGAATGTGTGTGTGTGTGTGTGTGTGTGTGTGTGTGTGTGTGTGTGTGTGTGTGTGTGTGTGTTGATGGAAATGTGATGTAATGGAAAGAACCCTGGACTTGGAGGCTGTGAATAAATAATAATCTGTGTGAAAAAATCTTGTTATCTATAAAAACTAATCCATAAATACTGTATATTCTAACAAATATCTTCTATATCTGAATCTAATATCAACTTATTCTTTCATTCTCTAAAATGCTTCTTAGATTCATTCTTTTTCCCATTGACATTCTCTTCATAGAATCTGAAAATCTTAATATTGGAAGGTACCCCTACTTCTACTCAAAACAGATATATTCTGTATATCATTCCTGACAGATTACCTTCTGGGCTCTGCCTGCATGCCTCCTGTGAATGGAAGCACTCTACTCAACAAAGGAACCTATCATATTAATGAAGACTCTGGGTGTTAGAAAGTTCTCCCAAGTTAAATGGAAATTTGCTTTCATATAAGTTAAGTATACTGGTCCCAGTTGTGCCTCCAGAATCAACAAAATTTGACAAAAATCACCATGTTTCCACTTTTTCTATCTTACGTTTCTGTTGAAACAAAGCTCTTTATCTAGAGCAAGAATTAAAGAAATATAACACCTGGGTGAAAATCTACCTATCTAACCATCCATCCATTCATCTGTCCATTTCCTACCCTATCCATCTGCCTCTCCATCCATCCAGCATATATGGACACTGTGCTAAGTACTGTGATAGAAATGAGTAAGAAACAGCCTCTTTAAAGTTCTTCATAGTCATAGTCGTAGTCATAGTCTGTCCCATGAGAGTGCTGAGAGTGCAAATCTTAGACAGAGAAGAGAGATATGGCATTGGCAACCCTTGCAAAGCCAAACATTTGACATGATAAATGCTCCACCCCCTTCCTTACTTGTGAATATAGCCAAGTGCCAAAATACTTGTGGAACTGACTGAGCAGCCATACCCATTTTGCCCAGAAAACAAAATGCTGCTGCAGGCCCCTGCAGAAAAGGTAAGACCCAGGTCATAGCTCTACTTGTTTCTCCATGAAGCAGAAATAGAGTAAAAGAAGCAACGGTAAGCATAAAGTGTCTATATTTTAAAAGCAGTTCTGTTCATGACTTAAATATGCTGTCACACTCCTTGATCTAGTATGTATCCTCAGGGTCACCTTCATGGCTTAATTTTGGGAAGAGAGCAAGACAGAATTCAGCTTTGATCTGAATATGAATTTAGGTAGCAATGATTTGGTGATGACATTTCTACATCATTTTCTGTATTTCAAAGGACACTGGGAAGGTAGACCTTGTCTTTTTGATTAATGCTGAATCCAGTTGACTAAGGTGCATTAAGATGACTGGAGGTGGGCTTCCCTGGTGGCACAGTGGTTAAGAATCCACCTGCCAACACAGAGCACACGGGTTCGAGCCCTGGTCCAGGAAGATCTCACATGCCATGGAGCAACTAGCCCGTGTGCCACAACTATTGAGCCTGCTCTCTAGAGCCCACGAGCCACAACTGCTGAGCCTGCATGCCGCAACTACTGAAGCGCATGCACCTAGAGCCCATGGTCCGCAACAAGAGAAGCCACCACAATGAGAAGCCCACACACCACAAGGAAAAGTAGCCCCTGCTCACCGCAACTAGAGAAAGCCTGCGTACCGCAACTAGAGAAAGCCTGCGTGCAGCAACGAAGACCCAATGCAGCCAAAAATAAATAAATAAATAAATTTATTAAAAAAAACAAGATGACTGGAGGCAATATTTCTACAGAAATCATTCTCCACTTCTGTAAAGTCACATCAAAGTGGCAGAGATTTTGATTACTGCTAAAGCATTATTATTTTTATTTTTATTTTTTTTTGCGGTACGCGGGCCTCTCACTGTTGTGGCCTCTCCCGTTGCGGAGCACAGGCTCCGGACGCGCAGGCTCAGTGGCCATGGCTCACGGGCCTAGCCGCTCCGTGGCACGTGGGATCTTCCTGGACTGGGGCACGAACCCGTGTCCCCTGCATCAGCAGGCGGACTCTCAACCACTGTGCCACCAGGGAAGCCCTAAAGCATTATTTTTAATATCTCTGGTAAAAATAATTTCTAACTCAGGGTTCTGGGGTTTTTCCAACTAACTCAGGGCAACCATACCTCTCTGAGATTTATCTATCCTGGGCCAAATTTATTTGAGAGTCTTAAAAAAAAATTAGAAGAGGCATTTCACGAGGCCATTTGTTTCAGCAGTCTGAATTACAAACTAAAATCAAGCAGTGGATTGACAGCTGTAGCACAGGAGCGAACCTGGGTGGGGAGACAAGCCCCAGGCCAGCATTTCTCAACATGTGGTCTGTAGACCTCCTGCATCAGAATCCCCTGACTTGCTAGTTCAAAACTCAGATTCTGAGGTTCCACCTCAATACCAACTAATTAAACTCTCTGAGAGTGGACCCAGGGAAAAATTTTTTTTTAAAAAGTCATTCTAAGTGGTTTTCATATCCCCTAATGCTCTTAAAGTGTGGCTCCTGGAACAGTTGCATCAGCATCACGAGGGAACTTGGTACAAATGCAAATTCTCAGGTCCTACCCTGGACGTTCTGAAGCAGAAATTCTGAGGGTGGGACCCAGGAATCTGCGTTTTAACAAGCCCTCCAGGTGACACTGACACATGCTAAAATTTGAAAACCACTACCTCAGGCACGAAGAGCAGCCTCCATATAAGAACTATGTGAAATAGTGAAGCATCAAGGATTAGTATGTGATGTACAGGCTATAATCCAGAGCAATTCTCTTGCCTTGACAACAGGCTCTCTAGGGGACTAATTTCCAGGAGGAGAACAGTTGGGACCTGTGATGGGCTTGATATTCTTCAGAAAGGACATAGTTTGTTACATCTCTATTCACAAAGTATCTGGTGTCCTTGAAGTGTTAACCAGTTGTGTCCTTTTCAGGTGATTTCACCTGAGAAAGGTGATGCTGACATTTGACCATGAAGTGACCTTCTTCCATTGTGAGGGCCTTTGTTCTCCAACCTCTACAAATGCCTAAATTGCTCATTTAGTCACTGTTGTATCCTGTTAAAGTGCTGCCACCTGGGTACATATCGAGAGGCGCCTCAGAGACAGAAAGCCCTGAGGTTAACTAAAGAAAGGGGTTTGTTTTTTAGAATGTTCCAGCTGACATGCACCTCAGAGTCTTTCCAGAACTCTATGTACAAAAATGCACTCTCCAGGAAGTAGAATTGTGCGTTGACATTTAGGTTGGGTTTATAGTTAGCTACTGCACAATTAAAAATGCCAGCTTCATTAAGTACAGCCATGAGGTACCTTATTCATTCTTGGCGATGCATTCACCTATTAAATAAATATTTATTAGATGCATATCATGCACTGGGCACTGTGCTAGGCATATCTGCTAGTGCCCATGACTGGTCCAGCATCGGACTGCCTTCATTAAATCCGGACTCCACCTCTTAACTAGCTGTGAGGCCTTGAGCAAGTGACTTAATCCTTCACAGCTCAGTTTCATCTCTGAAAAAAAAAAAAGTGGCGGGGGTGGAGGCAGATAATGATACTACCTACCTTTCACAACTGTTATGAGGATTGAATGGGTTAATACTTTTAAAGAACCTTAGAGCCATAGGAAATTGTCAATAAGTGTTCGCAGTAAGTAAAAACAGTATTAATAAAATGAAAAAAATCATAGATTTGGTAAGTTCTGTTCTAGACAACAACCGCTTTGCAGAAACTGCTTCCAGAATGGGATCCATCCCCTAGTGTGGACTGCAATCTGCTTTACCCCTCCAATTATTATTGGAGAAGGCACATTTTATTGGCTCTTGAACCAGACTTAGATAATGAACTTTCCAAAAACAGCAAACTAACCAACAACATCCCGTGGTTCCTCCTCCCTTTATACCTAAAATGTAGAGAAACATCTTGCTTCATCCTTTACCAGCCTTTGTGCCATTCTTCAGGGTCAGAGGAACTGGGCTGTAGGCATTACACAGTTGTTTCCTTCTCAGAGTCAACACGCCACTGCCATCCCCACACAAGTTGTGGCGTTTAAGTAGCTAAAATTCTGGGGGAGCGGCACTGGGCCTGGGGAGGCAGGCTTTGAACTCCAGCCAGGACAGGGCGTCCAAAAACACCTCTGGCAGCGTTCCCCGTGGGTAATGCTCACCACTCTGCCATCTCTTTGGTTTTCAAATGTAACTTGGCAAAAGACTTACTGTGGTAATAAGGAGGCCTGAAGGTCTTATCAGCAACTCCCCATCGCGGTGGGAAGATGACAAAATCAGCGATGGCCACTCCGGGGCGGACAGACTTGGCAGTCAATACTGTGAAAATGGATGGGTCCTGTGAAAGAAAGGACAAGGAAAGCCTGAAGACACGAGGAAAGGGAGGTGACTGAACAATGACACACGTCACCCATGCATGAAGGGTTTTTGAGTGAAACTGTAATGTCTGATCAAACCACAGGCCAGGCTAAGAAGTCTGGGCTTGTCATCGAGGTGTAGTAATCACTCATCTGACTTTCCCCTCTTGCTGTGCTTGAAGCAAAATGAATTAACACCAGCTAAGGAGATTCTGAGCAGCTTTTTCACCCTGCTGAGCCCTCATTTCATGTAAATACTACCCTGTGGGTCTGACAACAAGCAGTGCATGCCTCCCAACCTCAGGTCAGAGTGACCAGAGCTGGGATGTGCTGCAGGGAGCTCTTGGCAGAAGGGGTGCTCAGAGTAAGGTGGAAATAGAAATAAAATAATATCCAAGGGTTGGTATAGATGTAGGATGTGCATCTCTTTGGAGGAATCACAGAGATTCCAGATGGTATCCTCATTGCTTTCTTACCCTTGTTTGACTCTCAGGTCTAAAATGCATCACTCGTCTGGGTGGTGGTAGTGTAGGGGAAAAGGGAATAGGTGGGGGGACAATATTATGATTTATCAAGAACTTTAGACTCCTTCGGTGGAAAGACTGAGATTCAACTTAATAGCAATCAATGATCATGTTTGCTTTCAGATGCCACGTGAGGGTCTCGGATTCAAAGATGATTGACCACTACTCCTTGCTCTTTAGCATCATTAGTGGTGGTGGTGGGTGTGTGTGAGGGGGACTGAAGGAGTAATAAAACAAGTGCATGAATAATGAATCACAGCAAGGTGCCAAGGGAAATCTATCTTTACAAATAGAGAGCCAAGGGGGTACAGAGTGCCTATCTCTACTGAGAGGATCAGGGAAGGCTTCAAAGAGGAGGTGACATTTGAGGTAGGACCTGAAGAATGAAAGGAGAAAGAAAGAAAAAGAGAGGGAAGGAGGGAGGGAAGGAGGAAGGAAGGAAGGGAAGGAAAGGAAGGAAAAGGCAGAAAGGCATTTTAAGCACAGAAAACAGGAAAGATCAAAATGCACAGAGATTTTGTTGAGGCAAGAGAGCTAAAGCCCAAAGTGCACTGGCAAAAGGGAGAGGGGCAAGAGGTGGTACTGGGAAATGAGCCCAGGGCCAGATGGCAAAGACCATCAGATACCATGCTTCAGAGCTCAGACTTAATCCTAAACCACAGGGAACCTGCAAAGGTTTTCTAATGCTGTGATAGAATGATCAGGTCTGAATTTTGGGAAAACAACTATAGCAGCAGTACAGAGGAGATTGGGCATGTGTAAATGCAAGTCAAAAAACGCTTTATGCTGTGAAAATGAACACTTCTTCATCTGTCATGAGAAATGATCTGAAACTGTTAAAAGGTAGCGAAGCTCAAATAAAGCTCTATCAGTGTCTCAGGATCCTTTTTCTTGCTGCTTTGGGCATGATGCCTCATTTTCTTTTCCCTTTTGATTTTATTAATTGTTGCTGCTCTTCAGAAGGGTAGTTTTGGGCCCCTAGAGGTAAGCTGAACTGGCTCAGAGTAATCTTTCTGTCTCTGGTTTCTTGCTTCTGCTCTAATTACCCCTCCAGCTTGTGGGTAAAGTTAATCTATTACGCAAAGTGAACTTTCCCCCAGGATCTCAGAAGTAGCACTTTATCAAGAATGTGGGGCCTTGGGGGCCTGCACTGTAGGCTGGGGACCTATTTGTAGTCCCCTGATTGACTGAAAAATATGATCGAGTTCATAATCTAGAATTTCTTTGGTTTAAATTCAAGCACTGAACATTATGAGTAACTTTAGAAGAGGGCTGTCTGTTCCATCATGGCTAAAAAGAGCCGGGAGTGGAGGCACTGGAGTGGGCAGCCAGAGCTAGCAGACTCTTGGTATTTATGAGCAGGACAGAGAACTTTCCAAATCCAGAAATGTTCCTTCCTCACCACTCCATCACTAACATTAGCACTGGTTTTCTTTTGGGGATATATTTTCCAGGAAGAAACCAAGTTTTTAGCCATGTAGGAGAGTTCCTGTGAATACTCTGTAGAGAGCTGAGCTGTACTGCAGGGTGAGTGCTGAGCTTTTAGCCTGGATCGCCCTCTAGCTATGTTATTTACTCCTTCACTGAAGCCTTGCAGCAGATGATTCAAATTCCTGTCAGCACAGTGACAAATGACTAAATCTCGGGCTTCCAAGGGTGACACTGGTAGTGTTAAATCTGTGAATGTCAGGGGTCTACTGTGGACCCCTCCCACCTACGGGTGTCCTCTCCCTGGGGCCCCTCCATGGGCCAGACTTACTGCGTGGTCAAAGGCCACCGAGTTGATGACCATGAAGTTCTCCAAGTTGTACTTGTAGGGCGTATAATTCCCATGCCAGGCCACAACATTGAACGGGGAGACATCCTGATTAACAACAACAACAACAAAAAGGCAGGAAAGGGTGATTTTAGCTTGTAATGCTTTTGTAGCTATGATTCCTCAGTTTGTACTTGGCATTATTGTCTCTTTTTTGATGTGATTCTGTTCTCATCATTTAATAATACCATCTTTGGGAAAAATATCACCCTGAATCATCTTGTGGTTGCTTCACATTCTCTCAAACTGTCCTTGCTATGCCGCTAACCCTAGTCTTCCAGTTCATAAGCTGCAGCTGCTTCTGATCACATGTGCAGCACAAGCACAGCACATGCTCCAAGCAGTGCCTTTTCAACAATTTTAACACAATTGTGAGAATCTGTGGATGCCAGCAATTCTTTGACAATCTGGGCCACCGTCTGGGTTTCCCAGTGCTGAGGGTAGGCACTTGGCTGTGACTGCTCTCCAGCTAACTGCTGCCCAGAGGGGATTCTAGTATATTCAGAGCCTGGGTTGGTGAGTGCAGGAAGGCTAGAAGGTCTCTAAGAGTTCCAGCCCCAGGGACTTGAGATTTCAGAGCAATCCTAAGGTGATGCTTCTTGGGTCTGCCCTGGGGTAAGAGAGGATCAGTGTTCTGTTATAGGAAGGTAGTTAGGCTAGGGAGTCCAGGTGATACAGTCCATGTAGGTCAGCCTCCCAGGGCACAGATCATGGCAGAGATGGGAGAATGGATCAGTGGGGGCTCACACAGAGAATAACCCACACAGAGTCCATTTGGAAAGTGGAAACCCATGGAGCTGCTGGCTACCTCTAGCATAGTGATCTTCTATCAAATATATGTCAAATATAATACAGGGAATAGTCATTTAAAAATGAACATGAATGGCACAATTTCGTTCCTTTTTATGGCTGAGTAGTATTCCATTGTATATATGTACCACATCTTCTTTATCGCCATTTGCAGAGACGTGGATGGACCTAGAGACTATCATACAGAGTGAAGTAAGTCGGAAAGAGGAAAAAAAGTCATATATTAACACATATATGTGAAATTTAGAACAATGGTACAGATGAACCTATTTGCAAAGCAGAAATAGAGACACAGAGGTAGAGAACAAACATATGGACACCAAGGGGTGGGGGGTGGGACGGACTGGAAGATTGGGATTGACGTATGTACACTACTATGTACGAAGTAGATGGCTGGTGAGTGCCTACTGTATAGCACAGGAAAAAAAAATGAATGTGATTTCCACACTGCATCCCCAGAGGTCATCATCTTTGCCAGGCTGGAGTAGTAGCTCAGCACCTGCATTTTAAACAAGCTTTCCTGAGAATTTCTGATGCAAGTGGTCTCTGAACCACATTTTAGGAAATCCTGATCCAGAGAATAGGAGGGTGACTATGTGTCAATGAGTGTGACAATGAACCCTCAAGAGTTAATTTTAAACGCCAAACTAGTTGGCGTTGGTCTCTGCTGGTTAGCATACCTTCTAGATGCTGTCCAAAGAAAATAATGTGCCTTAGCAAAATATAAGCAATAAGTTAAATGGGCAAAAATAAAGCAAATGAATAATGGTAAACAGAAGAGATCTTTGGATTATTTTTACTGTATGGTTACTTTATTTTACTATATTATATATCCAGTATATGAAGTAATAATGTATTATATTACAGATTATATATTGTTATTTTTATTATTATCTATGCCTTTGCTTATCTCCTGAGTTTACCAGGCTGGTGCTATAAATGAAGTCAAACTAACTGAGTTCTGCTTGTTTTCTATCAATTGTTGCTTGTATTTGAAAATATGGTGACCATTGTTGAATATGTCTTAGATGAACTGCTATTAACTCATTTTCCTTTTCAGAACATATTGCCCTGCCTGTATATTATGCTTCCCCAACATTTATAGAGACCTAGATATTGCGGGGTTTTTATTGCTTGATAAATAGAAAGAGCATGCCCTTTGGAGTCAGAAAGATATGGGTTTGAATGCTGATTCTGTCATTTACTGTGACATTTGGTAAGTTATCACCACCTGGCCTGTTTTCATGACTACAAGTAAGGCAAGTAGCACCTTATTTGTAGTATCTTAGTGATGTGGTAAAGATGAAATAATATATGTAAATACTTAATACTAGCCTTGGCAATCAGAAGGTGCTTAATAACTATTCATTCCTTCCCCTGCCTACAAACCCGCTTACTTTACCTGTTTGGCAGCAAACATCTTGCCCTGGTATTTATTAATCACAGTGTAACCACCTGGCACTTGGTGATCTTCGTACCAGGCAACAGGTATCAAGAAATCACGAGGATTGGCCAAGCCATTGGCTCCTAGAACATAATGACCCAAAAGTCTTTTAGACACTTCTGAAATCACATAGGAAAGATGCCCACTGTTGCACAAAGAGAAAGGGCTTTCTTCCACGTCAAAAGCTACTCCACAATTTGCTTTCATTGTTCAAAGGCTCATTGGAATCCCAGTCTGGTGCCTTTTAAGGAGGACCTAAGGAATTTGGTCAGAAAAAAATCATGAAAATAGCATCATCATCATCACCAGCATTATGTCCTAAAGTTGTAGAGTGAATATGGTTTATAAACATTTTACATGCATTATCTCATCACTACAGGGGAGGGAAGGGGAGGAGAGGGAGAAACTAGAAAAGAGGAAAGGGAAGATATGATAGCATACTAGATCTTTTTTTCCAAGAAAACCCTGATGACTCTAGAACTCATCTACAGTCCTTGAGAAAGGTTACATACTGTAGCCCCAGGCGTGCCTCTGCTCCTCAGACAGAACTCAGAATCAACCCAAGCCTGAAAAATTGCTCTGCAGCCTGACAATCTGTCTGTCACTGAGGGAGACAGTATTTGGGACTTGCCTGCTTACCTTTGCTTTGTGAGTGTTCCCTCCAGAGAGAAAAAAATAAATCAAAAGACCAAAAATGAAAAACGTAAGTGCAGAAACATAATTTAACTCTGAGTGGAGAGACCTGGGGAGTGTTTTATCATTTCCAGCTCCTGGGGTTTAAAAGAAAAAATGTCCCCAGCTGGTTAGTAAATTATATATATTTTCCAGAGGGTACGTGTTCCATGGAACCCGGAGGCTCTGCTGGCTCTGGAGCAGCAGGAAGCCAGAGCAAAGTGGGAAGAGCGGGTGGAGAGCAGGATAACAGATGGCCCACCATGGCTCCACTGCCTCTCTGCTGCCTCTCACCTTCCTCTGACTATTTGGATCCCCCAGGGGAGTGACCAGAAGGCACATGCTGGCCTGTCCCTGGTTTGCTCTAAAAACAATCTGTTGACAAGGAAAGGGAAGAGCTGGGGGCTGTGGCCACCACCTTCAGCAAACATGCCAAAGATGGAACCAAGGGCCAATTTTCCCAACCACTCCTTTCACTCCCAGGGACGTTTTGCGAACAGCCCCTCCCGCCGCCTTCACTTCTCTCCTGCTCTCCCGTCTCCAGCTTGCCAGAAGAATTGGGGGTGGGGGACCTTGTTTCACTTTTGAAAGTTTTAATCTGCCTCGTGGAGGCTGTGGTTTCCAGCTCCTTCACAGTACTGAGGGAGGTATGCTTTTTGCCTCTCAAGTGTGTAGATGTTTTGGAGGATGCTCAGTAGGAATGTGAGGTTCATAGACTGTATGTCTTTCAGTCCGTTTCCCCTTTCCATAGCCACATAGCCCCTACCATTTTTATGGCTTTTCCCATTTTATTGTCTACATACAAGCCACTCATTTAAGAACATGATCTTCCTTTTATCCACAAAACCCATTCCCACTTGTACACTTTTTCTTAAGCTCATCTCTTTCCTCTTTATTTTCCCTCAACTTTCCATCAAGGATTAGTCAAATCTTATCTTTTCTATGAAGCTGTTACTGGAGACTTGGCCTACAGTAACCCAGACTTCTACATCCTCTAGGGTATACTCTGTATAACCTGAAATCTATTACGTATTGTTTTGCTCTCCAATGGTCTGTATACTATTCTAGAGAGAGATTTACCATGGGTTGGCTTGGATCGTTTTCTGTTATGCATGTATGCGATGGGAAGAAGCTTGTTCTAGCCTTAATGTGGTTCCTGTCATTACGCTCAGCACAACATGGGAGCCAAGACAAGCTGATGGACTGGTGCACTGACCAGCTAATTAATGAAGCTGTCATCTCATCAGATGGGTCAGCTATGCCACCTGGAGCCCCTGAACTTAGAAGTCTGAAATAAGAAGTCTGCGATTGCTCAGGGAACTCTAGTATGTTCTGAAATTCCCAACTACACTTGGTCTAGGGAAGAAGTTGTCTAGAAAGGAAAGTTGAAGTTTGAGTGAGATAAAGAGGGGAGATGGATGTTTAACTTTCATGCAATTATCTGTGTCCTGTATTTCAAGTCAGGCTTAGAAGCTTGCATTGAAGATTTACCAATCGGTCCCAGGTCAGGCAACTCAAAGTGGACGCCGTAGACCTCCAGGATGTAGCCCCTGGTCTCCTCGAAGACATCTATGCTGAATCGCATTCCTCTCTGGAACGGAAGTAAACATTGGTGTTCTCTCCCAAATTATACCTGTAGTTATAAAGAAGCTGCCCAAGAGCCACAGCCAGCCTCACTTGCACAAGTAATTCTGTAGCCTGTTGAATTATGTTAGAGAGGTGACCAGCTCAAAGAGGAGGTAGAAAGAAAAATTTAACTTCTAATCATATCTGTGACTCAAACCAATTCTAGTCTACTCTCTCACTGGGTCCATAGATAACAGTGCCCTGATTTAGCCAACTTTTAAAGAAATCCATCTTCACTGCTTTCCACCCGCACCAGGGCCTTATCCAGAGTGTGTATAAATATTTAGGAAAGTGAATTGACAATGTTCTTTGCTTTGTGATTGTGTACTATTTTAAAACAAAGTAGGGGGCTTCCCTGGTGGCGCAGTGGTTAAGAATCCGCCTGCCAATGCAGGGGACACGGGTTCGAGCCCTGGTCTGGGAAGATCCCACAGGCTGCAGAGCAACTAAGCCTATGCGCCACAACTACTGAGCCTACGCTCCAGAGCCTGTGAGCTACAACTACTGAGCCCGCATGCCACAGCTACTGAAGCCCATGTGCCTAGAGCCTGTCCTCCACAACAAGAGAAGCTACTGCAATGAGAAGCCCACGCACTGCAACGAAGAGTAGCTCCCGCTCGCCACAACTAGAGAAAGCCTGCGCACAGTAACGAAGACCCAACACAGCCAAACTAACTAACTAACTAACTAACTAACTAACTAAACTAACTAAATAAATAAATAAAATAAATTTGAAAAATAATAAAACAAAGTAGGCACACAAGTCTAGTTAGCCTTCTGCACAGGGAGCCTTCTGTATAACTCAAACTTCCTCCCCATTGCCCAGATATGACAGAGAAATTTTAGAGTTGGAAATAGCAGCAGTTGCAACATCAGATTGCTCCCAAATTAGGGAGAAGCAGGGAGAGGGGGACACATCACCAACCTGAATGACGCATATCTCGTTGGGCTGAACAAGCATCTTGCCAAACTCGGTGTAAATGAGAAGTTTCCCTTTCTGGGGAACTAACAAAAAAGACAGGGTGGCAGTGGGTAGCTCTTTTCAGGCGAGAATGACTTCATGAAGAGTAAAAGGCTTAAGGGCTGCATTTGCTTTTTCATTCCAAATGAAAAGTACTTTATTGAGTTTCATGGGGGAATATGACAGAATTGACAACTTATGTTAGCTATTTTACTATCTAGAAAAACATGAATGGAAAAATTGACTCTGCTTTTTTCTTCTTTTCTTTGGTTGCCAGGTAAGGAGCTTGTATTTGCACAATTCTGTGGCTTGACCAGAAAGAGCAGAAGAAATAGGATGGAAAAAGATCCATTTCTGATAGTTCCAGCAGAATGCTGGCATTTGCATGTCTACTGTCTACATCAAAATGTTCACTCCATAATATCGTACTAAAACCATCGAAAAAGAATGGGTAGACCAGAGAAATCCCTACTAGACTTTCCATCCTTCCTGATGGTCTCATGAAAATTTGTATTTATATTGCAGATATCAATGACAGATGGTCTTTTCTTGGGTGAGTGTGAAGGCAAATAGAGTTATCTTAACAAGTTAATCACATGTTGGTATTACTCTTCATTTCTTTTCAGCTGCCCAGATCTCCCAGATCAGAAAGGCCCAGAAGAAACGAACAAAGACAGGGAGACCAGGAAGTAGAGTAGGGGCTTGGGGGTACACAAAGAATCTTTTCCAGACCTCCAATCGCCTTTACACCTCAGTCTGTAGACTGCACTAAATAAGACAGATTGAAAGGAAAGTCATATGTATACAATTAAAAAGTAGCTTATGACTAGGGATCAATTACCAATGAAAGGGTCTGAAATCTTCAAAACTTACCAATCAAGAAGTCTCCATCTGAACTGTAAAAGCATCTGAAACATATAGAATAATTCCTATGATTTTCAGTTTTAACACTGTCCAGGCAAATTAATTCACTGCACAAATTATTGCTTAGTACCTGGTATGTGCTAGGCTTAGTGCTGGGTGTAAAATGATGAGCAAAATGACCCCATCTCTGCCCTCATGGAGCCTTAGAGTCTAGTAGGAAGTCAGACAGCAATCCAACAACTACAGAACCATATCATCATAAACTGTAATGGCACTGTGAATGTCACGTTCAGGGGACTGAAAGAATAATGAACCTGATATAGTCTGAGGAGGCAGCCAAGGCTTCCCTGAAGGGGGAATGTCTGACCTGAGATCTGAAAAAATCATCTAGGCAAGGGCTTGGGGATGGGATGGGGGTGGGGTGGGGAGAACATTCCAGAAGGAACAGCACAGGCACCTGCTCTGAGGCAGAAAGGCACATGGCAGGTAGAAAGAACTGAATGAAGGCTAGTAGCTCAGGTAGACAGACAGGAGGAGCCTGGTATGACGCTGGACCCTGAGGGACATCTCCAGTGCCTTGTCATAGGGCCGTGATTTTGGCCCTGATTCATGGCTCAGAGAAGTTAAATGACTTGTCCTAGGTTGCTCAGCCAAGAAGAATGGATTGGGCTTTGGACACAGCCGTCTGGTTCCAAAGGTAGTGTGCAAAACTGCTATGATATTCTGCTTCCCAAAGAGAAGGCAAAAATGACTTTTATGGAAGTGTTTCTGATTTTGAAAAAAAAATCTAATATGTAAGTTCTTTTATTTAGGATCTTTAAGCTTACGCAAAGTTATTAGCTGAAGCCAAAGTCTGCCACCAACAGGTAGCCCTAATGGCTGCTCATACAGTATGACTTTGGACTCAAGAACAGCCCTGGGGAACCTTAGAAGTTAAGGATATTCTGACTCAAACCTGATTAAAGTCAAGGTTTGAGTCAGAATACTTAGACTACTCCTGCTTTCAGTGCTCCATTGTCCCTTTTGTATTTGTATTGTTATGTGACATTCTTATTTATGCCACAGAAGTCAGTCAAGATAGAAATGCTCATTTATTGTCATTATTTTAAAATGTATATCAAGATTGCTCTGGGGTAAAAAAAAAAAAATAGTAACAAAAACAACAAACCAGCCTTCACCCTCTTGCCAGTAGCTCTTGGGGAAGGGGGCTCTCGTGCCATAGCTCTGAGCCACTTACCTGTTCCCCATGGAGGTGTTGCACAGGAAAATGTGGACAGCAAGCCCATTGTTAGACCTGATATCTCCAGCTCCACACAAGGTGTGCAGACCCTGGGAGAGACCCGTACGAGAGGGAAAGGTGAATGAGGCCAGCCCTCCCACTGGTCCCTGAGAGTCACGAGGCAAATTCTACTAGGGTCTTCCCTTTGGGACCAGGGAACCCGGAATTTACTGACTTATGTTTTGTAGATGGTGGCTCACCGTCATTGCCAGGCATGGCCCTAGGTCTGGATTGTCTTAATGGCTCCATCAGAGTTGACCTTACAGAGCATCAATTCATTACTTGGCATTTTATCAGTTTGGTGCTTAAGATCAACCTGAAGGAGAGTTTCCTTTGGAGGTAAAATTAGGCATCTAGGAGGCTTGGGGAGGAAAGTTGCAGCATTAAGGACCAATTAATGCCCCTCAAATATACATTACCATGTGGGTAGCCCTCTGCTTATGAATAGGGTCAGCCCTAATCTTTCCAGAACAGGGTAGAGGAAAGTATTCTGACCAACTGTAATCCTCTCTGCTAATAACCCACAGTCCCAAAGACTTTAACACATGGGCCTTCCCGAAAGGAGGGAGCTCTGTTCCTCCAGATATCTACAATTCACCCAGAGTGAGAGATTTCTTTTTATATTTTAACTCAGTTTGCAAGTTTGGGGCCTATTTAGATGAGCCCACACAGGGCTTGGAGCACTTAATATAATAAAGAATTCAACATGGAACAAACAATTTGGCCTAAGGCTGGGCACCTGGACTCTCCTTAAGTAAGCTATGAGCTGAGCTTGGTGTACAGAACCCTCCCCTGGCTTCTTTGAGCCCCACCTCCTTCTAGCTCCCAGCCTCTCCCCTATATATGCTTTGTTCTGAGCACAGTTGTTCCAATACTCCCAGCACCTATAACTACCAAGCAGAACTTCTAATCAGCATTGTGCTAACTAGAGTTGCCACCCTGAGTCGATGCTATTCTAGCCCAGGGGTCCATTTTGGGGAGTTCATGAAATTGGATGGGGAAAAAAATTATATATGTATTTCACTAATCTCTGACTGAAATTTATCATTTCCTTCAATTAACGTGAATGTAAGCAACAAACCACAGCAGTTTTAGAAGTGCCTGTAACCTTGTACTGATAGAAACCATAGATGATTTTATATCACATTATAGTTGTTACAGATATCCCAAAATATCATTTATGCTCATACTTTTAATAACCATAGTTGTTAGATCTTTTCATAGATCTTGTGATTTAGTGCATTAAGAAGGTAGCATATATATTACTATAAACCAAACCAAATTTGCTATTTTAATATTTTTATCACTGTATTTCAATATAATTGGCTTCTTTGTAATTTTATGTAATTTATTTTATGCATTTAAAAACAAACACAGGCTTAAAAAATAAATAAATAAATAAAATAAAATCACAGGCTTCCAGACTTTCAAAGGAGTCCATGGAACAAAAAGGCTCAGAACCCATGTTCTAGCCAGGAACAAAGAAACGTGAAGTAGGTAAATGCCCAATTTCCATTGGCTGTTTGGAGATGTTGTAAATAGCTCACAAGTGCCCTTTGGTGTCAGTGGCCATATAGTGCCTGTACGTAAGACATCCCTCTGCCAGTCCCAAAAGCAGAGGCAGGTGGTGCTATGTCTGCTGCCTGCCTCCAAGGCTGCTTCTGCTTGGCATCCAGCCTGCAAATGGCTGGATCACTCACCGCAGAAGAGAGTGGTGGGCAGGTGTGGATAGTATTGACTTACTTACACTCACGAAGTCCACTTTCTTCTGAGAGGCTTTTGGAATCTCAAATGGTTTCCATCTCAGCTGGAAAAGAAATACGCATACAGAAAAATTATTTCACAAGGGGAAACCACAGACTTTCTCAATAAATAGCATGAAAAAGGACAGCTGCTCACTCTGTGAGGCTCTGACTACTTGTGATTTTGTTATTTTCAATTTAATAATTATCCATCATTTCCTTAAAGGGGCTCAGTTGGGTTCTGTGTGTGTATGCAGGGTGTATGTGTTGTGTGTGAATGTTTAACCTATATGTATATATATTGTCTTCATTCCTTAGCATTTTATATTACAAAAATAAAAAATCATTGCTTCCTATTTCTTTTAACATTTTGCTCTGGCACATCAGTGAGTTTTGACTGATGCTGCTTTTTATGCTATTTATAATCAGCTCCCTTTCCTGGTGTGCCAGCCTCTCTGTGTGGGCTCCTGACACTGCAGGGGAAGGCTCTACTTCTTACTTCCAGCCCTTGGAGTTTTGAATTATTTCTTTAAGAGAAAGAAAAAGCACCCAGCTGAGATTGGATTTGGTAAATGCAGTACCAGGTTCAGTTTCTTCACCAAACCCCGTGTTTGTCCCCAGGCTGCCTGCCGGTTCAGTTTAAATCACAACAATCTTTAATTTAATAATGAAATGATCTAAGCAAGTAGGAAATAAAATCAGCAGGTCTGAGCCCTACTAGAAGTGTCAGCCCAGCACTTATTAATCAACTTGGCCGCGGGCCTGACCCAGGCAGTCTGGCAGCTGATAAACCCAGCAGCCTCAGGACATCTCATGGAGTGACCTGCACCCCGAGGGCTGGCTCCACTGGTTGCAGTGCCTGGTCAAGGCAGGCCCTCCAGTGGGTCATGGGGCTCAGCTCATTCTGTAGTCCAGAGAGGCAGCTGGGTGGGAAAGGAAGCAGCACGTGGAAAAGGCAGCGCTGGGATGATCCTGCTTCTCTGATGTACACAGTCAGGCAGCAGCCTTTATTTCTTAAAAGCAAAGCAGGATTATCACATTCTGGGACTACTTTAAAAGAATGTAAGAGGTTGACTTGAAAAACATTGTTGAAATCATGCTTCAGAGAGAAGGAAAAGGTTTAGGACTAATTCCACTGGGGATGATATTTCCTGGGGGAGTGGGGGGAACCTGAGACCAAGGATCTAGGAAAGGGTTTCTCAACTCTGGCACTATTGACGTTTTGTGTCAGACAATTCTTTGTTGCAGGGGCTGTCCTGTGCATTGCAGGATGTTTAGCAGCGTCCCTGACCTCTACTCACTGGATGCTGATAGCACTCCCCCAAGTTATAACAGCCAAAAATGTCTCCAGACATTGTCAGATGTCACCTGGGGGACATATATTCCCTGGTCGAGCACCATTGACCTGGGAGGATATTTCCCTGACATCAGCCAGGGCCACAGCTAAGCACTGCTGGCTTTTTTTTTTTTTTTTTTTTTACCATGAACCATTACCTGCTGCTTCCCTGTTTAGTAGCAGCACAGAGTTTGTACACCCAGGAAGATTGTCTGGAAGATAATATTACTTAGAATCTTGGTTCTAAGAGGAGTCATCATTCTAAATTTCCCAATGGAAGGGATTTAAGTATCTAATCAATGGTTACCTGGGCAACCTTTTAGATCTATCCAGAGATTCTAAACCCTGTCAAGCCATGAGAATCACCCAGAGAGTCTTTGAGACCCCAAAACAAATTAAATCAGAATCTTAATTCTGATTGAGAAGGTAGGGCCCAGGCATCAGTATTTTATAAAAGCTCTGTCTTATAAAAAAACTTTAATGTGCAGCTATGGTTTAAGAATGAGCACACCCAACCCAGAGAGCCTGTGATTTTTGTATTGCTATTCATGTTCATGTTCATAAAAGTCCACTTAGTCAACCAACCAATCAACTAAATTGCTGTATCTAGGGCCAGTTACCAAATAGCAAGAATGTTTAAATAATACAAGTATAAGGCTTTCCAAACCTAAGGGAGAAAGAAGAGCAAGAAAAGAGAGAGAAGAAAGAAAAAAAGAAATAAACAAAAGGGAGCAAGTAAGCAAGAGAGAATCCCAGTAATAGGAAAGCACTACCTGGTTTGTTGCACTGACACTGAAACTGAGCAGGACCCTGCAGGGCCCTCCCAGGTGTCCCCTGTTTCTTGTTTGTAGAAAAAAAAAAAAAGGCTTTAATTTGCTAAGCCTTCTCTGAGTTCCAAAGAGCAGGCTCAAGCATTTAATAGGAAGAGAGAGTCACAGGACTCCTGGATCCTCCTCAAGGGATATACATATCTGTATCTGATGCATATCTTTGAGTTGTTCTGCAGAAATTAAGACCCCTACCCAGTAGAAGATGGTGACTATATGCTGACAACAAGCACTTAGACCCCAGACTGGTTGGAACCAGAAGGCTGAGATTCCAGAGACATCACTGTGTTACCTCACCACCAACCAATCAGAAGAAAGTCACACACCCTGCAGTCCTCACCCCAAATTTTGCCTTTAAAAACTCTTCCCCAGAAATCATCATGGAGTTTGGCCCTTTTGAGCATGAGCCACCTTTTCTCCTTGTTTGGCCCTTGCAGTAAATCTTTCTCTGCTCCAAACTCTGACATCTCATTTTGTTTAGCCTCACTGTGCATCAGGTACATGAACTTGGGTTTGACAGCATGACAGCACCTTTGTAGATCTTCCTGAAATTAAAAATACCTGTTGTGGGTAGAAATAAAGTCCTGACCCCTAGAGAAGAGGTTGGTACATTTTGAGTAGGAAAGACTGAACCAGAGAGGCCAATGGGTTGGTTTGGTTAGGTTTTTGCTGGTCAGTTTTTCAAAATCTTCTGTAGCACATCAGTCATGAGGAGAGAGAGCCCGGAGTGGAAGGTGGAAGGGCACCTACATGATGATGTAGGTAACATGCCTTCAATAGGGCCCACATCCTGGATGAGGCGGTGGTCTTGAAGAACCTTCTCTAATGCAAAAGGTGATGCCCTTCAGATGATGGAGATGTTATAGGGAAAGGAGTAATTTATCTGCTGAGTCTGATGGCAGAGGATTGTGCAGGACCTATACTCAGCATATCATGAACAATAATAAAGACCCCAAGGTGGTTCTGATAAACCCAGTACCCACAAGAAGAAGCCAGCTTTGAGTCTTCAGTTAAGAGATTTGGGTCAAGAGTTTTGGTGCAATATCATGTTGAATGTAGGGAGGGAAATTTGAGGAGAGGATAAACAGGAAGAGGCTATGGAGTGGACAGTGGAAACATCTCCTGCTAAAGCCAGATATTCAGACTAACTGCATGCTATGGAGCAGTAACCCTCTGATCCAAGGCCAGCCCAAGGGGACTGTGCACTGGGCTGAGCCAGGAGACCTGGGTTCTGCAGCTGCCTCTGTTCCTCCTATGACCTCTGTTCTTATGACTCTGTGACTTCTGGCAAGTCACTGGATGCTTATTAACTGATTTAATTCTATAACTTTTAACAGTTAATTTTGTTTATATTATTGCTAAAGAAACCCCCAAACAGAATTCAATTATTAACATTTCAAAAACAATGAAATCAGTTGAAGTACCCAATACAATGTCTTGACTATAGTGGATATTAATATATTTGTACTGAATGATTGAATGAATGAACAAATATAAGACACTGAGAACATTGCTAATATCTCAAAAAACAAGACTAAAGCAAATTTGTGAGACTTTTGGAAGTCAAAATGACATTCAGGCAATAGCTAGTAAATTGACAAATGTTTCTAAAAGTCCTGAGATTGTTTCTAAAATATAAGTCAGTTCTTTACACATGTGAAAACCCCTCAGTTCTTCCATATCCTTTCTGATTTTCTGTCCAGTTGTTCTATCAGCTGTTGAGAGAGAGGTGTTGATGTTTCCAACTATAATTGTGGATTAACTCTGTTTCTCCTTTCAGTTCTATCATTGCTTCACATATTTTGCAGCTGTGGTCTGCAAATTCTGTTGGAAAATAAACTCTTACTTACTAGAAGTGAGATGGTCAAAAATAATTTGGAAAGCATCTTCAACAGAGACTAAAGTTAGAATTAAAAATTCTTTAAGGTTACCAAAGGAGTAGGAGAATCATGGCAATATTTAATGATCAGGATTTGAAATTCATGCTCAGGGATGTAAATGAAACCAAAGAATTGGACTCAGTATTTCCAAAGTCAGAAGATTGCGAGGTGTACTGGATGATCTGAGTATCACCTTCAACAGTACATAAGATTCCCTCCAAAGCTGCCTTGGACTCAACTAGATTGGATGAGTTGGATACTCTCAACAACACTGGTGAGCTAGAGGTAGACATATCATTAGAAATTGATAACATCTATCCCAGATTTTGGAAGTAACTTGTAGATGGTTTTGTGATCATAATATGCAAACAGTTGTTAGCAGCAGCTATGGCTAGGAGAGGTCCAGGGTAATGTACTACAGTGAGTTTCAGCCCAGACTAGGGAAGATGGGACAGGGGGATAAAATAAAACAGTGGCTCATTAAATTCTTCAGCAAATCTAGAATCTGAGGAAAAAGGCAACATAATTTATGTGGAGAGAAATCAGGCTTTGGGCGACTCTTTGGCGGTATTAGAGGTAATAGAGCACAGTTAAGGAAGATTCAAAGCATTGTACTTTGTTTAGCCTTTTAAAAGTCTTTCATGAGAAGACAAAAAAAGATGAGCCAGCATAGTATTTAGATGACATTTTTTCATGGATAGAAAACTGGATTCCTATTTGACCTTCCCTTGAGGGTAAAGCTAAGGGCTTTATATCCATTATTCAGCACCCAGAGCATGAAACATAGTAGTCACTCAATAAATATTTGTTGGATGACATTTAATTCTCACAACAACCCTCTAAGGCTCCCATAATTATTATCTCTATTTTAAAGTGACAAGACTAATGGTTTAGAGCAGATAAGTTTTCTTTACTAAGAACTGATACCAACAATTTCTCAGCCTCCCTTAGCAACTTAAACCCTGAGCCCTTTAATCTCAGCCTGTCTTGATCTGCTTTCCAAACCATTCATGATCTCCATGGCTCCCAGGCTTTGCCTCCTTTTAATGGGCTTGTACTTGGTCCTCTAATCTGGGCCCTTATCTACTGCTCCTCAGGTGCTGAGTTGCCTTGGCCCAGTCTGACTCCTGGGACCCAAATCCTGCTAAGGTCCTTCAAAGTCAGCATTCTTGTCCAATCCCTATATATTAACTCATTCAAATGATTTATTGTACCACTCCTTGTGCCAGGTTTTGTGCTAGGTACCAGAGGTGAACATGACAGTCTCTGCCCTCAGGGAACAAGAAAACCCTGCAAGTATGGGCAATTCATGATTGAAAAACAAGGAAATGGATAACTGGAAGTGACTTTGGAAGAGAAATATAAGCAGGAATGTTCCCTCAGGAATAATTCCTGGTACAGGGCATATTTAACATTCTTACACACGAGCAATAAGAGACACACACAATAAAATAATCTGGTTTGCATACAGCTTCAACATCTTTCCAAGCAGTGAAGTGCAAGTTGATGGAGATGTACTTAAAAAGAGCCAGCAAACTGTCCAAAAGGGCTGAACAGGGCAATGTGCACTGCGGTGTTGGCAAGCGCCAGTGAATGCATTTAGAGAAATGTAATCTAGTCTATTTATAGGATGATCGGATCTGAGCTATCAGGGAGTTACTTCAACAAATACTTGTGATTCTACCGTTTGGAAGAAGGCATGTGCTGGACACTGCAGGTTATATGAAAATGATGGAGACATAGATCCTACTCTCAAATACTCTGAGAAATATTGAAAGAGTTCAGTGAAGAAGGTGGTATTTAAGATGAATCTTAAATTATGGGTGGCATTTGGGTGGGTGGATACTTGTGAGGGAAGAAGAGAAAATTCTAAGTAGATGAAAGAGCATAAAGCACCCAGGCAAGAAAATTTAGAGTATTGTCCTGGAATGGTGAAAGTTCCAGTGTGGCTGATGGGTAGAGGACATGGAAGAGAGGGAAGGGCTTGAAAGATACAATAAGAATCACCTGTCGTGGGAGCCTGCACTTGATTGGCTGGGCAGTGGGAGGGAGAGTTAATGGCAGGATTTAAATATTTTTGAATGATAATTTAGTAAGTTGAGTCTGGCAGCAATGTGTGGGATAGGGTGGGAAGACACACAGATCAGTTAGGAGGCCATTTTAACAGTCCTGGTAAGAGGAAAAGAGGTCCAGACCAGGGGTGTGAAGAAAAGGGAGGAGAATACAGATACCAGAGACATCTTGGGAGCAAATGCTACAGCAGTGTTTCTTAAAGTGTGGTCCAGAGCCAATCTGAATGGAAATCATCTAGAGAGACTCCTGTGCATCATCCTAGACCTACTGAATTAGAATCTCTGGGTGGGGAGTCTGGGGAATCTACATTTTCAACAAGTCACCCCGGTAACTTTTATGTAGGTGGGAATCACCATTCTATAGACATGGCACCTAATTCAATGTAAAGAGAGAAAGAAGTTCTCAAAGATGACTCTAAGGATTGGCTGGGCAGTGGAGGGGAGGGGTAATAGCAGGTTGAGTGTGAAAGAATGGTTGTGTCATTAACAGACCTAGAGAAGCCAGAGAGAGAGGAAAGTTTGGATGGGACTATGATGTCTTCAGTATGGATCCTGTTGAGTTGGGACATACACATGGCAATGTCTCCTGTGGGGTTTGAAGTTGGTGGGGAGATTTGTAAAACATATTGCAGAGAGGTAATAGTTAATGTCATGGGAACGAATTATGTTCGTTAGATTTTAAAAAGTAAAACATGTGGAAGATGGCAAGAGGGAGAAGAAGTGGATGCTAGAGTATAAATGAGGTTCTGCAATGAAGGCAGCCCCAGAGTAGCTTCCAAACCCGAGTGGTGGGACTGACTTCCTGCAACATGGCCTACCAGGTTATACCAAGCTTTGGGCTGAAATTAGGTTGGGTGAAGTTAGATATCTATAATTCTACCTGCAGAGATGTATACATGTGGGGATAGGTGGGAAGTGAAGTGGGCTAGAAACCCCCCCTGCTGCTAAAGGAATTCCTCCTCTTAGTTCACCAAAGCTGGGTATTTCTTATAAGCAGCAATTAACCCTTCATCTCTAAAACAGAGTCCAATGAAAGTGGGACTCACTAACTGATAATTGGAAGGAAAGGGGAGGAAGCAAAGGGAGAATTGGGCTGAACTGTCTCCTCCCCAAAATTCGTATGTTGGAGTCCAAACCCCTAGTACCTCAGAATATAACTGTATTTGGAGATAGGGTCTTTACAGAAGTGATTAAGTTAAAATGAGGTCATTTGGGTGGGCTCTGATCAGCATGATGTGTCCTTATAAGATGAGGAAATTTGAACACAGAGACGTAGAGAGGGAAGACTATGTGAAGACACAGGGGAAGATAGCCAACTGCAAGCCAGTCGAGAGGCCTCAGAAGAAACCCAGCTGCTGAAACCTTGATCTCAGACATCTTGCCTCCACAACTGTGAGAAAATAAATCTTTATTGTTTAAGCCACCCAGTCTGTGGTACTTTGTAAAGGCAGCCCTAGCAAACTAATACAGAAGGGAAGGGCCAATGGGGGTGAAAAGAAAGAGAAGAAAAAAAGAAGGTAAGAAAGACAAGAAGGAAGAGGAAGTGAGCAGCAGGAGAGAGTAAGAACTTCCCTTTCTCCCAGGAGGATGATGGAGACAGGGCAGGGGCAAGAGAGTCTAGTTCAGGACCTTGGAGATGGCCTGTTTTGCAGGTTTACACAATGTCACAGAACACAGGAAACGACAGAGATCCAGGAAGAAAAGAGGGTAATCTAAAAAAAAAAAAAAAAGTTCTGATGAACCTAGGGGCAGGACAGGAATAAAGACACAGACATAGAGAATGGACTTGAGGACATGGGGAGGGGCAAGGGTAAGCTGGGACGAAGTGAGAGAGTGGCATGGACATATATATACTACCAAATGTAAAATAGATAGCATGGACATATATACACTACCAAATGTAAAATAGCTAGTGGGAAGTAGTTGCATAGCACAGGGAGATCAGCTCGGTGCTTTGTGTCCACCTAGAGGGGTGGGATAGGGAGGGTGGGAGGGAGACGCAAGAGGGAAGAGATATGGGATGTATGTATATGTATAGCTGATTCACTTTGTTACACTGCAGAAACTAACACACCATTGTAAAGCAATTATACTCCAATAAAGATGTTAAAAAAATAAAAGAAAAGAGGGAAGTCAACTGTTCCAGGCTTTGGGACGTTGAGGAGAAAAGGATTGTATTTAGCCATGGATGATTTATAATAGTAAAAATGGAAACAATCTAAATATCTGACAACAGAGGAATTATAAACATGTATTGGATAATTATGCCACATGAAAAATCATCTACACTCAAAGAGTTTAAAAAGACATGGAGGGCTTCCCTGGTGGCGCAGTGGTTGAGAGTCTGCCTGCCAATGCAGGGGACACGGGTTTGTGCCCCGGTCCGGGAGAATCCCACATGCCGCGGAGCAGCTAGGCCCGTGAGCCATGGCCACTGAGCCTGCACGTCTGGAGCCTGTGCTCCGCAACAGGAGAGGCCACAACAGTGAGAGGCCCGCGAACCGCAAAAAAACAAAAAACCCCAAAAAACCCCACAAAGACCTGGAAAAAAGGCACAAAATATGATGTTTAAATAAATTAAAAAAAGCAGAATGTAAAACTGTATTAGAGAATGATTGTACTTACAGTAAATATATATGTAACTACCTTTTTAAAAATTAAAGTATAGTTGATTTACAATGTTGTGTTAGTTTCTGGTGTACAGCAAAGTGATTCAGTTATACACATATATGTATATATATTCTTTTTCATATTCTTTTCCATTATGGTTTATTACAGGATATTAAGTATAGTTCCCTGTGCTACATAGTAAGACCTTATTGATTATGTATTTTATATGTAGTAGTTTGTATCTGCTAATCCCAAACTCCCAATTTATCCCTCCTCCCCCTTTCCCCTTTGGTAACCATAAATTTGTTTTCTGTCTGCGAGTTTGTTTCTGTTTTGTAAATAAATTCATTTTTATCATATATTAGATTCCACATGTAAGTAGTATGATAATCTCTACTTAGTGAAGTCAGATAGAGAAAGACAGACATAAACAGCATTAATATAAGAGTATGCACAGCCTCTTCCCCTTCCCTTCCCTGCTCCCTATGGAAAATTCTGCTTTGCTCATTCCCACTCCCTCAGTCCTTTGAACTCCAGTCTCACCATGTAGATCAACGTTGTGTGTGTGTGTGTGTGTGTGTGTGTGTGTGTTTGTGTGTGTGTGTGTGTGTGTGTGTGTGTGTGTCCTGGGAAAATGGGATGAGGAACTACACTGTGTCATTTTCTAGAGGCAGAAGGTAGGGGCAGGCAGAGGCAAGCCATGAACAAGTGGTCCAGGCCTGAGGAGCTTGGGGAAGACTAGGTGTGAGAGGGTTGGAGTCTAGGAAAAATTGGGGGATGGGGATTTTGAAAAGTGTTGCTGTGGGTCATAGCCTGGATGCTCCTTAATGTTTTCAGGGGAAGCAAATGAAGATTGGGATTATTTTCAATTACTTTTGGTCTCTGGCTACATGAGACCCCAGACCTTATTTATTTACATATATGTGCAAAGAAAAGGACTGGAAAGAAAGAAACCAAAACACTAGAAGTGGTTAACTCTGCATTGGTGGGATTATTAGGCATTGACACTTTTATGTAAGTTTTGAATAAAAACATGTATTAATGGTAAGGGGTGCATTATTGTTGTTTAAAGAAGGTATACATACTTTCAGTAGAGTGATCTGGGCAGGTTGAATTGCAAAGGGTTAGGAGTGAATAGGGGTGATAAAGTGGGCTTAGATTACTTTCTCAAGAAGTTGCTATGAATAGGAGAGACTTGGGCAAAAGCTTAAAGAGGTGGGAAATCCAAGACATTTTTGGAGGGAGGGGGCTTTTAGGATAGTGAGATCTAAAGAGTCTGACAAATAAGGCATCAAACACCCACTAACAATGTATTGTTTTGAAACATTTTTGATAATTTGTATGTCCTGGAGGCAGAGGGA
Source organism: Lagenorhynchus albirostris (assembly GCF_949774975.1). Classification (NCBI taxonomy): domain Eukaryota; kingdom Metazoa; phylum Chordata; class Mammalia; order Artiodactyla; family Delphinidae; genus Lagenorhynchus; species Lagenorhynchus albirostris. The sequence goes on along the minus strand of NC_083099.1, from coordinate 79,237,393 downwards.
ATTTTATGATATAATCTTTAATTAGCTTTGAGGTGTTTCTCACTTGGTCCAAATGATATTGATTGAGAACTAAAAGGTAATTTCCTCAGCTGAGGCTTAACTGAGTCAAGAGTCTGACTTTCCAACAATTAAGACTTTAGGGCTGTAGTGATAACAAAGATAAACTTTAAAGGACTCTGACGTTTAAAAGAGGAATGCTGATTCAGGAATGCTAATTGAAATCTGTAAACTCACAGTTAAATTAGATGCAGATTTGTTTGTTAAATTCTGGGATTCCAGAAGTTAGAGGAAGGTGCATGATGAACAAAATTAGGTATATTTCTTATGTGAGATATTAATGGATTGAACTTGTTATGTCCACAGCTGAATATAAATACACTCAAAAACAGTTTGCATTAATTCTTAGATAATTAATTAAATATACCCTAAAAGAAAATGAAGGTTTGGGGGCATAGTTTCCCCTGGGAGGGTATCAAAGAACACGGTGATGGTAGCATATCCCATAATGCTCCCTTGGAGGTAATATTAAGTAATTCTCATGTTCTCAAATTCCCAGAGATGACTAACGTGGGAGTTGGTGAAGCTGATGAAGCATTGGATTTGGTCTGTGATAGGTGAAAACATACCTACTATACAGGTTTCAGCTGAGAAGAACTGTCAGATGTGTATCTAAATATAATTTTCTCAGACTTTTTCTTTGAGTATGGAGTACATATTTGGAAGAGGTTACAAGGAGATGGGGGGGAAGTGATGAATGCAGATTGCTATGGTTAATTAATGAAGCATAAAATTGGAAAGAGATATTAACTTGTCAAGAAGGTGTAAATGAAAAGACAAAAGGATAGATTTTGCAAGAACAGCCAGGGTGTGTATCAGGACAAGGGAAGCAGGATGGCAGGTGTAGGTTACAGAGTGGGAGGAGGATAAACCTCTACCTTGATGGAGCTGGTGTCCAAAGAGGCATGATCGAGTTCTGGGGCACATCTGTCCCAACGTGTGAGCACAACATTGAAAATGAGCAGGGGAAATACTGGAGAAGAAATATATTTGGTGGCCACTATGTAGAAAGCATCTGAAAGATTCAAAACAGGAGGAAGGTAACAAGTTCAAGGGAAAATGCAAAGCAAGGAAATGGGGAAGGGGAGAAGGAAACAAATGTGTATCAAGGTTCTACTAGAAAGCAAGCAGAAACTTCTGATGCAGCTATTTTGTTGCCTCTATATTAACTCAGGCTTTTAAATGCAGTTTCCTCAAACTTCTCTCTCAAAATGTATGTTAACTACTTATGAAATAATGAATTAACATGCACAACTGATGTACTTGACTCTCACATATGGGCGAGATTTCCATTTTCTACTTTGTTAATTTCTATAACATTTAAGTTTTTATAAGTATACATTACTTTTATAATAAGACAAAACCAGAAAAATTCTATCAGAATGAGGTTAGCTTCCATGGATAAGCCACTTGTACCCCCAAATAATCATTGTGAAGTGTTGTATTCATGTTTTAAAAAATGTATTGATAGTAGTCATAGCAATAATAATATTATATAATAAAAGGATATTACTGAGCATATTACATATTACACATCACACTCACATTTTCCTTAAAGGTTAGGTTTAAAACCTCACCTCCCCACCCCAAACAAAATGATATAGGTGTGGCTCCACTGTTGCCAACACAACCACGCACAAATCTATGACGATGTATAAAGAGACTTAGATAACTGTGTGGGTGATATGAGCAGGCAGAGGCATTGGAACTTCCCTCTCCACCCTATACACCACTGGTCGATAGCTACCTTAAGGGCTCCACGACTTGAATTCCCAAACATCTGCCTACAGGTTTTGCCTATAATCTCTCTTTTAGTCAATGCTCAATTGTTCTCAAATTTAGTGTGCATAAGAATTACCATACAAAGAAGCACACACAAAGCCATGTATCCTATACTTTATGGGTGATTTAAGGAATTTTTCAGAGATAATTTTGTTTGTACTTAATTTTTGTCTTACTTGCTGACTTTACAGCCACGCTGTTCTTTTGTATAATATGAGATTTGGCTCTACTTGAGAGAACTCTCAGAAACTTAATTGGGGATTCTCTTTGCCTCCTGAAGAAAAGAATTAGAAAACTTACTGTGGTTCAAATACCTTCTCAACCTTCCAAAGCTAGTATATAATAAATGTTTAATTTTTAGCCTGACCAAGAATCCTATAGAGGTATAGGCAACCATCCTTTATTTTTTCTAATGAAAGATGGAGTCCTATTATTAAGCAGTCAGGTCTATTTATTAATCTAAAACAAACAAGTATGACCATTGTAACTCTAAGAGAGAAATTGGAGAATTTGAGATGTAACCCATTGAGGAGTCAAGCAGATTGTCAAAGAATGAACAGTGACTTTGGATAGAATGATTTATGGCCCTTTGTGAGATGAGTGGGGAAGTAAATGGTTAAATGAGTATGTCTGCCAGATGGGTTCCTAACCCCAGAGTATGGGAGAGAAGGATGTATGGGGTTGGATTAGGATCCCAGGTGAGACTCAGACAGGTAAAGATGGGGTCCACAGGTTGGCTGTGCAAACTGTGTCCAGCACAGGGCCCTGATCTGCTGAAGGGGAAAGGGGCAGTGTCTCAGCAGAGGACTGTGCCTGCAGGGTTGGGGGTTGGGCTGCCTTTTCCCATAGGCTCAAAGGCAATATATAGGCCAGTGGTAGACCAGGGAGGATGTCTGCTTCATGCACTAAACTTCACACAAGTTTAAGGGTCAGTTATTTAAACAGGATGCCTTGGCTTCAAAATGACTGTGAGACGGGTGATACTGTATGTTGCTAACTCACATATTTTTCCACTCTTAAGTCTTCTCCTCCTGTCCCTGTTGGAGAGGGGTGAGTAGCACTCAAGCAGATACTTGGTTCTCTGAGATTTCCATAATTAGGGAAAAGATGGAGCAGGGCAGGAAAACAAAAGTGACTCTAAATTATTCTGTCTTGTTCTACAAAAAGTCTAAGCATTTGAGGGAAGGGGATTAGCAGGTATATAGACCAAACATCTTGGCAAACCAAGAGGAAACAGAAGATTTCCTTGGGCTGTGGGAAGGAGTTGTGGAAGGAGAGGAGAGTGGAGGGAAGGGGAGGGAGAGAGACTGATCAATTTGTGTGAACTTTGAATACAGAGGGGACCCTTGAGCCCATGTCTTAGCAACTCCCAGAAGGAAGAAATGGTTGTGTGGCATGCCTGGGACAACAGAACTAGAAATGTCTTGTAGATGATTCCATGCCCAGGCCTGACACGATAGCAGCAGAACAATGGGCATCTCAACACTACCAAGTGAAAGAGGACCAACAAGCATGGCCCAACCCCCAGTCCTACTTTGGCATTGTTTAAAACAAGAGATTCTCAGGGAAGACGGAGATGAAGTTGTTTTCTGCCAATTTGGCAGATGGAGACCTCAGAATTTAAAAAAATACAAAATGAAAAAAAAATTACCTGAATATAAATTCTGAGATTTACATGTACTATCACTGCCCTTAAGTGAATATATCAAAATGGCTGTATCAGAGTCATGGTTCTTGCCTACTGTGTTCCAGGCACTGGGTGAAGCATGGTCACCACCTGTTCTGTCAAGTAAACTTCACAAAACAGCACTGCATGGCAGATGTCATGATTATCCCAGTTTACAGGTAAAACACTGTAGCTCAAAGACACAGTGACAAGTAGAGGGCCAGGGATGCAAACCCAGGTCTGTTTTCCTTCCTCCATTATGCTCTAGTTATCAGTGACATGTACCTAAACTCAGGGACAAAGGGAATACACTGGGGTGCTCAAAAGGTAAAGAAAAAAAAACAGGAGCTCAGTCCATTATAGCAATGGGTCTGTCTTGTTACTGAAAGTAGAGTACATAAATAATACTGATATGCAGAGGGAAAGCCTGTCACTAGATCAAAAGAAGGAAACTCTTAGGCAAGGAATGGAAGTTCCTAGGTGACACTAGACTTACAGAAACCAGGTCAGACAACAAGCCTCTCTTCTCCATATCAGAGGCCTCTTTTCAGAGGCATAAGTATTGAATGTGTTTTCAATATGCTGTGGTGAGTTTCGATTAAAACAAACCAACCAACCTACGGATGTGTAGATGTATTTTCACGAGCCTATATAATTTGCATTCATTCAACTCACTGGAGCACTCCTAAAGCCATTAGGCTAGAAAAACGAAAGCTTACACACACACACACACACACACACACACACACACACACACACGTGCACAGGCACGGTCAATCAATTCCAAAATTCCTACCCAAGTTTAAGCAAAAGAACAGATATACTTTAGCATTTATTTTAAAAATCTGTCTAATTCCTCAAAGACCCAGGTTAGACTTAAATGTTTATATTTAAGGCTTTGGATACGTGCTATTCTCCTGTGAATACAGGACCAGGTTACCTGGTTAGGGTCAGGATCAACTTCATCCCAGTTGTGAGTGACATGGCCTTGGTCAATGGATTCAAAAGGCTTGTGAGAAACCGAAGGTAGAATCCTATATAGCCAGCTGGGGGGAAACAAGGACACATAAGCCTTAGGGTGATGTTATGAGTGACGCACAGACTGGCTCAGGAAATACCATTAGGAAGACGCTCAAGTCAACAATGATCTGTGGGCTTTAATGTGAGAAGCAATGACACAGCATCATTTCTTAATAGCCACTGCTGCCCATAGCCCTGGCCTCTTCTCACCTTTCCACACGATCCATCACTCTTCAAATTGAGCCTCTAGCCCTTGGTTATTTCCATACTGACAAAAAAAGAATTGCCTTTCCCAATGACAACTATAAAGGAAGGGAAAGTACCTTGAGGGATATCTGTGCAGGCAAATCCACAGAAAAACATTAGCTTATGTACATATTGGATACTAATCCTTGCTCTGGCTCTGGAAAGTGAGGACAAGGAGTCCTACACAGATTGAGACAATATGGGTGGTTTCTTTGTCATTTTTGAAATATAAATCAATTTTCTTCTTTAAAATTATAGAAGTAATTCATGCCAGTGATAAAAATAATTCAAGTAATTTAAGAAGTCTCAAAAGGTAGACTTAGATGGCTTTCTCCTCCAGTTTCTTCAGAGCCAATCCTCAGAGACATCAGAACTTAACAATTTTCTTGTACATTCTCTAAGATATTTCCAATGCATAATAAGAAAAATTGCCAAATTGTTGTACCACTTTATTCTCACAACACTAATGTGTGAGAGTGCCTGATCACCCACATCTTTACAAATAGGGGGTATTATTACTAATTTTGGCCTTGTAGGTAAAAAATACTATCTCATTTTTATTTTGTATTACCATTATTATGAGTAAGGTTGAGAATCTGTATGTTTATTGGCCCCTTGGAATTTTTCTATAAATTACTTGCCCAAGTCCTTTACCATTTTTCTATTGGGTTGTCTTTTTTTTTTTTTTTTTTTTTTTTTTTTTTTTGCAGTACGCGGGCCTCTCACTGTTGTGGTCTCCCCCGTTGCGGAGCACAGGCTCCGGACACGCAGGCTCAGCGGCCATGGCTCACGGGCCCAGCTGCTCTGCGGCATGTGGGATCTTCCCAGACCGGGGCACGAACCTGCATCCCCTGCATCGGCAGGCGGACTCTCAACCACTGCGCCACCAGGGAAGCCCTCGGTTGTCTTTTTGATGTTAATTTGTAAGATGTTTAGGAAATTAACATATCTAAAATTATAAGAGCATCCATCTTTACTTTCTTATAGTACATTTCTGGCTTTGTTTCAGGAAGAGAAGACTCTGATGAAGGAACCCTGAAGGACACCAGGAGGAGAACCATCCAGAAGTTGAGAGGGACACTGAACCTCACTAAGAGGGACCGAAGTCCTTTCAGAGGCTGTTACCTTGACAGGGTACAGCAGGAAGAGGAACACCACTTGGGGCAATGGAAGACCAGACCTGCTTGAACAAGCTCTAGCCCTTTAAGCCCCAGGACAGTCTACTTCAGGGGGTGGAACTGACCTGGCCCTACACTGAGCCATTTGGGAGATTAAAGGGCTAGCTAGACTTGTTCAGTTTTCTTTTGATTCCTCTAGCTCTAGGTGAAGTAATCTCAGACATTGGACTTCGGGCCATGAATTAACTAGGCCTCTCTAGGTTCTATATGGAATTGAGAACATGTGTGTGTGTATTTTAGAACCGGCTGTGTGATCCTGGGCAAGTTACAAGACTTTCTTGTTTGTTTTTTTTTTTTGGTCACCCTGCCTGGCTTGTGAGATCTTAGTTCCCTGACCAGGGACCAAACCCAGGCTCTCAGTAGTGAAAGCTCAGAGTCCTAACCACTGGACCGCCAGGGAATTCCCAAAACTTTCTTGATCCTATGTTCCTCATCCTTATCTCCTAGGATTGTTGTGAGGATTCAGAGTTTATGTACCTAGAATGCCTGGCACACAGTAGGTGCTCAATTACTAGATGTGTGTTGAATTGTCTATCCGTCTACCCCTAATCATCTGGGTTTTTATGATGGTCCAGATTTCCTACATTCTCTGTGCTGGCTCTCACCTTCTCAGGACCTAAGGGATCAGCTAACTAATCAGATAAAAATCAACCCCTGATAGATATACTCTGATAGTTTGTGGGTGGGGGGCGGGGAGTTCCTGAACTCTGTGGCTTAAATGAGTAGTGACTAAATGTAGGAATTTCAGGCTTTCTCATCTATGGATGGGGCTGGTTCCATCTTCCCACTGGGGATTTTGAGCATTTTCACAAAATTCTTGTGGATACCTTTGAAGAGTTCTAAACAGATGGGTGAACCATGCCTAGTGTCCCTTGTTTTTTGGCTGAGTATATAAAACTCCCCAGGCAGCACTACACTGCCCTGGACAGAGATTTAATTCTGATTCAGGGAATGGTGCCAGCATCTTAATGAAATGCCAACAGCTCCTTTTCAGCCTCCTGGAACAGGGCTCTGCTCCTGCTGACTGAAGATATTGCTGAATAATGGGGGCAGGCAGCAGAATCCAGAGTCCAGGTGTCCAGTTAGTGAATGGGTCATAAAGTCAAGAACATAGTCATGGAGGCCAGGCTGTCATAAATTAGAATTGACAGGAATTGTCTGTGTGCTTACCTTACCTTGGCTATCTGGGCTTGCAGAGAGAGAGAGAGATGATTACATAGTGATAGAATTAATCTTGATTTGACAAGTATGGGAAACTATCTCTTCCCCCTCCATGTACAGATCTATCGAGAGGGAAGCAATATTGATATTGACATGGTAGCATAGCACCTGCCACTCAGTTTTCCGACAGCCTTCTAGGGATACACTGTATTGGAGGGAGACACTCTGCTACTGTGGCAATAATGATGATGATAATAATTAATGTTAATTGAGCACTCACCATGTACCCGGCAATGTGCTAAGCACCTTACGTATGTTCTTTCCCTTAATCCTCATCACAACTATGAGATAAGTACTATTATTATCTCTTTTACAAATGAGAAACCAGAAGGCTCTTGGAGGGTACATGACCTGCCCAAGGTCACACAGCTGGAAAGAGAAGGAACCAGGATTTAAACTCAGGAGGCCTGCCTCCAGAGTGGGCACGATTAACCCCTAAGGGAAACAACCAATCATTTGTGTGGTCCATGGTGCTTTTGTTCTATCTCATTTACTTCTCAGGAGGACTCGCTGGAGACAAACCCAATCACCTTCCACTAAGCAGTACAAGACTGCCTGCCCTCCTCCTCCTAACTCCAATATAAGCAGCAGCCCTCTACACAGGTGTTCTATTCTGAAATTCCCATAATTAGACACTGCTTGTTTAAGTCACAACACTCAACTGCTTCCCTAAACCACAACAGGTACTGCAACCAACCTGCCCCATAGGAGTTAACCAAGAGACTGAGTTCATTGACCTGGCTTGTAGGATTAGAGCAAACATGGATCATGACATGTTGTGCTAATGAATGTGCTGGTTTCCAGCAAAGACAAATTCCGAGGAGAAAAATCCTTATTAATTCAAACCACCAGGGGCCATAATACATGACCTTTCATCTAACCCAAGCTTGGATTATCCAACGTTTTCATCCAAAGAACATAATACTTCTAGTCAGCTGAGGAAAATATTGCACTGAATCTTCTATAATTTTGAGTTAATCATTATTAAAAAAACTCCCAAGTAAATCAAAATTCGGAACTCAACTGCACAATCCCAGGGGAAGGCCAGACTGTGAGGAAGATTTTCTTCTGAGTACAAGCAACAAATTGTAAATGGAACTAGACACGTCTGTTTTCTAGGCTCTGTGCAGCTGCTCTCTCCCCTTCTTCTATCAGTTACTTGATTCTAGCTGGAGATGAGATTCATCCTCCCCTCACTATGACCCAGAGCACAGCCTGTAAGAAGCAGGATCTTGGGCAACCCTGGGAGGCTGTGGCCCAGGTATAGGAGGCAGCACTAAATACTAGTCATAGCTCCCATAGACCGCAGGTCAGAATTAACCTAATCCTTTTACCTTCTTTTATTGCTGCTCCGTGGACAAGTGAAAGCTGATCCTGAGAGCTGCTCAGCATACAGATTGTAAGGGCAAACTTGAGGATTATTCTAAAACAAAGGAGGCAATAAATGACATCACTCCATCAGAAAAGCATTCCACCTTCCCATCAAACAACTCAGTGGGGGAATTCTGTCTTGGATGGCGATGCTCTGAGCCACTCATTGCACATGACCATCTCCAACCCATACGTCCTTCTTGTAATAATGTTTTAGGTGACTTTCCTCCTTGATTAGAAAAGTAGTACATGCTTATTGTAGAAAATTTATAAACTATAACCCATTATCTCACCATCCAGAAATAACCCAATGTTGACATATATTTCCTTCCATTCTTATCCTCCAAAATGGCAACGCTATGATATGTGTAGTCCTGTTAATAATTAGCACTTAAAAAAAAGAGGAAACACTATATCATGAGCATTTTTTCATGCCATGAAATATTCTTAAAAATTTTTGACAAAATTTTTGTTTGCCATATTTTTGCTATTTTAACCAACACTAGTATGAACATCTTTGTGCACATATTTTTTTTTTTTAACAAGGACTGATTATTTTCTCATCATTGCCATATCTTATGCTGTTCAAGGGAACTTTAAGGAAGTCCCTTAACCCCGGACCTAGGGGATCTTCTTGAAAGCCTTAAATTTAATGTTACTTTTTTGGGACTAAGTGCTTTGCCATAGGTAACCATTATCCAACTTTAACTTTGTATTGTCATTGTTCTGCATCCCAATTGTCTTAATGATTTGTGAAACTCCTAGACAGTTCACAGGCTAATTTTCAAGATGGTGGGTAGAAGCACTTGGCCTGAAAGCTGGTCATTCATTCCTATAATTCAGAGTTCTCCAAGCTGATATTCTATTCACTCATACCTGTCCTTCTGGCAGGGCACCTGGGCAGCGAGGATCCTCTGAGGCACACTCATTACCGAATCCAGAAATGTACTGCATGTGACAAAGACACAAAGGCCACCATTAATGGGATTTAAAGAGTATTTTGCTATTTTGACTGTCTATGAAGGTAAGAATTTCTTTATGACATATGTTTGTGTATCACATTCTATACATAACATCTTTGCTATGTCTTGGCATGTGAACCATTTAGGAAAGATAGTTTCTCTGTGTGAATTTTAAAGACCACCAATTAATTGGGAGAAGAGTGCTGGATATTACATGGACTTTCCATCCTTAGCTGTACTTAGTTGATTTATGGGCTTATTCTTAATTATCCCACTCCAAGAACAAGTTCTTTAATTCTGGACCCATCAGGGAGTTCCTGAGAGGGGAGATGGCTCAGGCATCACCTCAACTCCAGGTTAGTAAGATCTGGCTGGCCTGGCTTGCAACCTCCCTGAGGTTGAAGCTCCACTTCCCCTTCATACGATGAAACAAGTAGCTCTAAAGAGTGTGTGGATCCAATCTGACAGCAAAACCCTTGAGAAAAAGCCCTCCAACCAGCCTCGCTGCAGGCAAAAACCTATATCATCTGGCTCATCTATGGAGCACTTGTAAATATATTTGCATCTATGTGGATATAGGAAAACAAGTTTTGAAGATATGCGTGGCTTTCAGGAGAATAGCCAGATCTGTCCTCAGTGGCACAATGGAGTTCATTCTGATTGTCATCAATTTACTTTTCACCCAGAGGAAAAAAAGGGAGTTTCTCAATAAAGTAAAGTGTGCAGAGCCCCTAAAACTTATTTTGACAACACTTAAACACACCTGTGAGTTCTTGTTCACTGTCTGGCTTCTCTGCTAGTTTATAAGCTCCATGAAGGCTGGAACTATGGCATCTTGTTTACCTCTATATGCCTTGTGCCTGGTTTATAGAAGGTACTCAGTAGATATCTACTGTATGATTTAGTTTTTCCCTTACAGGCTGTTCTATTCTATTTATTTATTTATTTATTTTTGGCTGGGTTGGGTCTTCATTGCTGTGCATGGGCTTTCTCTAGTTGTGGAGAGTTGGGGCTACCCTTAGTTGTGGTGCGTGGGCTTCTCGTTGCAGTGGCCTCTCACTGTGGAGCACGGGCTCTAGAGCTCAGGCTCAGTAGCTGTGGCGCACGGGCTTAGCTGCTCAGCGGCATGTGGGATATTCCCTGACCAGGGCTCGAACCCCTGTTCCATGCATTGGCAGGCAGATTCTTAACCACTGCGCCACCAGGGGAAGTCCCCCTTAGAGCCTATTCTAACACGAGTGGATGTATCCTGATCTAAGTAGGGTTAGAACCCCCTTTTCTCTAACTTAAACATCAAAAAAAAAGGCCATTTTCTTCCCATAGTTGTTCCTCATAAATGTATCAATACTTAATTTTAGCCCACGATAATGAAAGTGCAGCGTCACTCAGTGAGTGAAATGCCACCATCTGAGTACATGTCTTTAAGATATAAGAAGGAAGTAAGTGGGTGGAGGATAAACCCTCCAGAATTCTCAGCAGCTTGGAGCAGGATGAGATTGATGTAACACACCTGGATGTGGGAGCAATGATCAGGGCAACAGCTGCCCATATTTGGAAGGAATATCAAATGTGAAATGTTATGACCTAGAAAGCAATGGAAGTGAAATTATTCTTTTTTGCCTCCAGACACAATATTTTTTTATATTTGAAAATCTATCAGCACTAAAAACAGTGTGTTATATTACACAGAGATTGGTTAACAGCAGCATGCAATTTGGAATGATTTCCTTGGGGAAAGGGCAGAGACCATCCAGCATTCTGACTCTCCACTGAATACAATTTTCTTCTCTCTAATGAACCTCATGCTCACCATCAAGAGGATTGAATCTGAGCTGCTGAGAAATGGTATTGACCCGAAATTATCTTCAGTTCTGTGGAATGGAATTGCAGACCAATCTTGCCTGAAGCCACTGAGTACCTCAGTGGCTTCACTTTGTTCAACTGCAGCGTTGTTTCCCTCTGCAAAGGGAGGCAAGAAGGTCTGAGGCTGAGCTTTCTGGCAGGAGTGGGTGGGTTTACTCATTAACCTTCTCCATTCTTTGTAACTGCTGGCCTCAGAACAGAGTCCAGGGTTATTTGTACATTGGGAACAAAGGAAAAGAGACTTACTATATGTAATTTTAAAGCATATGCTTCAGACTGCTTTAAAAAGTAGAAAAGAAAGTAGAAAGAACAGCTGGTGCTTTGGAAGGGAGCCATCCAGCTCAGAGAGAGGTGTGAGTTCTGAATCGGTTTCTCAATCTTAGCTGAGGTGCATTGGCTGAAGAGGGAGATGAAAACTGCTGAGTCATTCTCAAACCAGTTGGTTTTTCTAATCCCCTGAGAGAAAAATTACAGATGAGTTTGTTAGAGTTTTAAAATATCATGTGCCTTACTGCTGAAGGTATCAGAATCAAGGAAGCAGTATTCTGCAGCTGCTTTCCCAAGGCTTTGAGATCAAGGACAGAATCTGAACTCTGCTTATATCAGCTGTGAAAATCCAAGCTTTCAACTCCAGCTGGTTCAGTGACTATACAAATATACCTTATGCCGAAAAATTAAAAATAAAAACGTCTGACATTAAGCAAGTGTGTTTGTATGCTTTCTTCAATCCAGATTTCTGAATAATTTGCTCCCACATAGAAACAATTTTGTTTCCTTCCAAGAGAATTATACACATCCTTTCTAAATGAAAGAACAAATTACTGAGGTCCATGTAACTTCAGTACCATCAGTTCTTTGGCAGCTCCCTAGTGTACAGCTTTCTAATTTTCACCTGGTCCCCAGGATATGATTTATTTGTCAGAGTAGTTTTATGAGGTGCTTTCTCCTGACTCTGATTCTGGGTAACACCCTGATGGGACAAGCAGATACTATACCTCACTTCCTTTTCCTGGGCATGAGGGAAAGAGAGAGAAGTCAGGGTAGAGATGGAACTATAGCTACCTTTTTCTCCTGTGCAAAGAGTCCAGTATTTCTAGTTAACCTTGATGGGAACATAGGATATAGATTGTTAGGGGAACTTGAAGATTATTGCAAGTAGGCTAAACTGCAGTAGGCTGAATAATAATGCCCCAAAGATATCTATGTCTTAATCCCTGGAACTTGTGAGTGTTCCCTTATATAGCAAAAGAGACTTTGCAGATGTGATTAAGTTAAGGATCTTGCGATGGGGAGATGTCGTGGATTCTTTGGGTGTGCCCTAAATGTAATCATAAGTATTCATAAGGGAGGGAGGTAGAGGAAGATTTGATTATAAAAGAGGAAAAGGTGATGTGATGATGGAAGCAGAGATGAGTGATGCACTTTGAAGATGGTGAAAGGGACCATAAGTCAAGAAATGCAGGCAACCTCTAGAAGCTGGAAATGCAGGGAAATGGATTCTCCCCTTGAGTCTTCAAAAGGAACCAGCCAACACCTTGATATTTAAGCCCAGTGAAACTGATTTCAGACTTCTGACCTCCAGAACTGTAAGAAAATAAATTTGGTCATTTTAAGCCACTAAATTTGTGGTAATTTGTTACAACAGAAACAGGAAATGAATACAGTAATTATGTAGACCAGGGGGTCCCATCTCTGGCTAATTAGAATCACCCCCAAAGCTTGTTAAAAACGGACCCATACCTAGTGAATCAAAATATTTGGTGCTGGGGCCCGAAGTCTGCATGTTAAACAGCTCTCTTTTTTAGAAATGAAGAAATCAAGACTTGTAGAAGTGGACTTGTAGAAGACTTAAGAACATTGGGTGGTTCATTTAAAATTTAATTTTACTATTTTATCTTTTGAACTTTCTTCCCCCAGTTGTGCTGCTTTTATGTTAATGTGATTTCATTTGAGGCTTTGTGTTGACATATCCATTAAAAGGAAGAAATAAAAGCAGAGAAATATTTTTTTTAACTTATAGTGTGTATTGATTAGAGTGATGCAATCTGGCTTTCTGTGTTTGGATTTGTGATCTGTAGGGCTAACCTTTCCTTGCAGAGATTAGACAGCAGGCTGGGGAAAATGCCTTTGAAATTGAGAACAAAGAGCAGCATGCAATTTACGTTGGTGTGCTGGTGCTGTGCATAATAAGTTGCTCAAAAATTTCAGCAGGATAGGATTTTAGATATAATTTATTTATAAATGGTAAGGATGTTTCCACCCCTGCTGAACTTCCCCATAGCCTTTTCATCAGGAAATGAAGTTTTATGCACTCCCCCTCTTCTAAGACTTCAACTACCACCATTGATATGATGACCTCCCATATCTATTCTCCTAGCTCTACCCCCTCCCCTGAGATCCAGATCCATACATCTGACCACATCTTGGCTGTCCCTGCAGCAACCCAAATTTAACTCTTGGATCCCAGAACGTGCAGGGCTTTCTGTGTGTGCTGGGCCTTTGCACTTTGCACTTGTTTCCTCTAGCCCCTTTTCAGTTAAGTCAATTTCTACATCTCTCCTAAGACTCAGCTTAGGAACTGCCTCCTTCAAGGAGTTTCTCTGGGCTCCACCTAGTCCAGATTCAGTTCCTTTCCTATGTTAATTCGTGGCATCATGTATTAACATATAATATTTGCCGAATGAAAGAATGAGAATTCTTTCTCAGTCTTTCTAACTCTTGATCAGGCATAAAGAAGCAAACTCTTTTACTTCGGTGTTGAGTGGTTTTAGGACCCCTGTTAATTAGGGAGATGTTTGATTTTCAAACTCAGCATCAGTTGAAGGGCATTCAGAAAGTGCTCAAACCCTGGAAAGAAGCCTGGAGTCTGGCACACTTGGCTTGAGTCAAGATTCTGGGCAGTTCTACTCAGGTCCACATGCATGTGTTGGGCACTGATGCCAGCCTGGGGTGGACACTAGGCATAGTTTTAGACATTGGCCTTAAGGCACTCAGTCTAGCAGATGCTACTAAGGCTCCTTTTGGAGCCTGGGCATGGATTCAGACAAACCCAATTTCTAATCCAGTCTCTATCACCTATCAGCAGTGACCTTGGGCAAGTCACTTAATCTCTCTAAACTTTATTTTCCTTAATGGTAAAGTGGCTACCTCCAGATTTACTTTGAAGATTATGAGTTAATTCATTAGTACCACATAACCCACACATATTATTCAATTGAAGATTAAATAATAAAAAGGAATTATTTCCTAGAGGAAGTGCTAGGGTTTCTACTGGCCAAGCGCTGATTATGAGCCTCAAAATAACTGAATAGACTAAACATGCCTAATTGGTTGGCTGGAGGCTGTCCAGGAAGCTGCAGCATCAGGAAGGTGTGGGAGAGTAGGGGCTGGCAAACAGACACAGTGAGAAACATGTCTGTCCATGGTGGAGGAGAGCCCTTATGACGTCTACAGATTCCCAAGACAATATATGAAAAAAGCTAGGCAAGAGATGGACAGTTAGGCCGTCATCTCTTTTCTTTATCATCCCCCAGCCCCAGCCATGCTTACGGACACCACGGCGAAGCCTCTGAACACAACAGCTTGGACGAGGGCCTCTCTAAGTTCTTTCTGACTCTGAAGCTCTGGAATTCTCAGACACTTCCATGAGTTGTGGCTGAAGAAGCCACAGCGAAGTGGCCAGATAGTTTCTTACCTTCAACTCTGCCATTTTCCTTCTGCTGCAGGTGTGGCGATTTCAGGAAACCCAGGCTCAGAGAGGGTATGAAGTCAAAATGCTTCTGTTTCTCCTTCAAATCACCTCTGGATGTTGTTATTCTACTGCTTCACTGTGCTCACTGGTCAGCTGGTCGCTCAAACTAGCCACAAGCGTTTCCTAACTGCTACACTAGGGAGAAAGTCCAGCATGCTTGTTTCCAAACTGCTTACACAACTGTCTTTGGTTTTGAAACCCGGGCTGTTTCTGAAGAGTTTGCAGAGGCCTGTCTCCTCTTCACCCGAGGTAAATGTTGACCAATGATTTGTTCCAGTTAAAAGAAAGAGGCTTATGACTAAAGGCAGAGAATTTAAAGCTCTCTGCGGAAGGAACTGTGGCAGTTAGGGCCTGCTGTGTGAGGTAGAGGCTTCTCCACTCAGTCCCGACTGAGGCTGGGAAGGAACAGGGTGGAGTGTTCACTCTCTGGAGAGCAGTGAGAAAATGATCCGTGCTGTGACACAGGCGTTTTCACGCAGCTACCTGAAGCAGGGACAGGGTCTGGACAGCTCTCCATACCTGCTCCCAGGGATGAGCTGGGTGAACAGTTCAGAGCCTGAAGCACTTCGCTTAAAGCAAACTGAGATATTTACTATTGCTCCTCTTAATTTCTTAAATGTATTTAGTGTTCTTATAAATTCTTTAGGAATCTTATTTCCTAATGCCTGTACCTCTCTAGAAAGAGACCAAGGGATTACTTTCCAGCCACCTTTTCCATGACTCCCTTGTCCTTCATCTTGGCTACTCTCCTTAGCCATGGTCAGGTATCAACTTCATGGCTAATGGCATTCAGGAAGGAAGAAACCATATATCGAGAGCTTGTTCATGCCAGATTTTCCCACAGACATTACCTCATTTAATTTCACAATCTTTTAAACTAGGCTTTATTATCATAAACTCAGGTGCAGCAGAACAGGCAGGAAGTGTAAATGGGTAAAGTAGGCTAGGTGATTTTTTAAGATATGACTTTTATACACGAAGCTCCAATTTTTAAACATTGGCAACTTAAACAAGTGAATGGATGAATGAATGAATGAATAAAGCCATTGTAATAGATTGCAAATAATGCCCACAGATTCCTTTCATCCTTGTATGTATGCCCCTTTGCAATGTGACTTTGCTGCTCCTCCCAAAATGAGACGGAGTCTTTTACTTACCTCCTTGAATCTTACTTTGGCTAATAGCAAACACAACACAAGCACAGGTTTGAAAAATGCTGTGCCTTACGATTTGCCCATTTCTTGCTACTTGAGACCACCATTCAGAGAAGTCAGGCTAGCCTCCTTGAGAATGAGACCAAGAGGTCCAGGCACTCAACACCCCAGCACTAGCTGCCAGATGTGTGAATGAGGCAATGTGGCTGCCAGATGACTGCAGACACGTACGTGATCCCAGGTGAGATCAGCAGGAGAACCACCAGCTAAACCTAGCCCAAACTGCTGACCCACAAAATTGTGAGCAAATAGAATGACATATTTTATGCCATTAAATATTGGGGTGTTTTGTTAAGCGGTGATAGATAACTGATACAATTATGTCAAGAAACATGCATGTAGGTGTGAATGACTATGGGCTGCCAGTTTGACACATTCTGCTTTAGATAAAGGGGTCTAAGCAACCTCCAGAGGTCCCCAGGCTCCAGCGTACTGCAGTAGCAGCAGAATGATTTGCCTGTGTCTGAGGTGTTAGCACAGAAAGGACCAGGCCAAAGGAGCCATGTTGATATAAACAAGTGACAGGCTGGTAGCAAACTGTGTGGATTGATGCCTGCAGACCAGGGAGTTTATAGCACATCTCAGCATATGTCAGCATAGACAACTGACATTGTGGTATTATATAAGCTTCCCTGGAATTTATATGCAAACCTGGGAGAAAGGGGGGTGTACACCCTAGCTTTACTGAGGCTAAGTTTTTATTATTCCTGCAGTATGCAGACTCAAAATCAAAAGTGAATTCAAGAAAAATATTTCTTGCATATCTGAGTTTATGAGTACATTGGGTCTTGAATCTCTATTGATCATAGAAGTTAGGCTTTGGTGATTAGGGGGAAAAATGGATGGGAACCAATAAACGACAAAGGAAAAGCTTTACTGCTTTGTTTTTCCATAAACTTTATATGTTCTTTCCAAATCAGCTTTGAAGGCAGATTTAAGAGGTGTTTCAGTTCCTTCCTAAGGTGTGAGAGATTTCTGAAAGAGTAAGAAAGTGGTAACAGATCCTTGACTGGATGAAAATTATTTTGAGGGGCCTGAAAATATTTAAAATTGAATAAACCTATCAATTCCCTATTTAGAGATTTCTCCCAAGTGGGTTCACTTCATTTCTTGTCTTTTTCTGTTTTTGTAACAATAATTCAAGAAAATGAGTATTTGCTTTGTAACCACTATGTGCCAGGTACTGTGCCATACACACACAGGAGAAATGAGAATAAATAAAATATAGAACACATAGCTCTGAGTCTATGTCTGATGACTTTCTATTTTAATCTAATCACACACTTATTTATTTATCTTACAATTATTAGGGACCTGCTATGTGCCAGGCCCTGTGAGGTGTGGGGGGATACAGAAATGACTGAGAGTCTGGTCCTGTAGGAGGGCGCATGCTGGAGAAGATTGACCAATAAACAGGCCATTATAACGGAGTGCCATGTGTGCTGTGACAAGAAAGAGTCAGGGTGCTATGGGAGGGACTAGGGACCACAGAGCTCTGACTAGCTCCCTGAGGAGATGATAGCTGAGCCAAGTCACACAGAGTAAGAGTTGGATAGGGCACTGAGGAGAGGGAGGATTGTACACAAAGACAGAGAAGTGCAGTGCATTCAAAGACCTGTTTTTAGGGCACTGACGGAAACAGAGTGGAGGAGTCTAGTGAGGGAAGGCTTCCAGAAAGGGGAGTTTTGGCAGACATTTAAAGCAGGGGAAAGAGGGGAACTTCTAGGCAGGGTGATTAGCATTCAAAAAGACACCTAGGGCTTCCCTGGTGGCACAGTGGTTGAGAGTCCGCCTGCCAATGCAGGGGACACGGGTTTGTGCCCGGTCCGGGAAGATCCCACATGCTGCAGAGCGGCTAGGCCCGTGAGCCATGGCCGCTGAGCCTGCGCGTCCGGAGCCTGTGCTCCGCAACGGGAGAGGCCACAACAGTGAGAGGCCCACATACCGCAAAAAAAAAAAAAATAAAAAGACACCCAGTGGAAGAAGCAGGTTATGTGCAGGGACAAGGCAAACATATACTGGACCAGAGCAGAGTCACAGTATCAAAGTGGTGAGCAATAAGAACAAAGATGCCAAAAGCCAGGCAGAGGGAGAGGGATTCAGTGAATGATATGGGGAACAGGTGAAGAGAAGAACTTGAAAAGGACCAGAAATTGGAGACACCAGATACCTGCCACCTCTGGATTCTAGCACAAGATAGGTTTACTCTCTGCAGAAGCTCTGGACTCACAAACATCAGGGAGTGGGGAGTAGGACCAAAACCAAGTGTAGTGATGATAAAATCTCCAGCTTCCTTCTCCAATTGCATTTCCAGAATGCTATCAGCAAGTGTTTTACCCTCCAGACAGGACACTGGAGGATTCTTCTCTAGGACAGTGTCCCATAAATACTATACATTTTGATCAATAATTATTAAATATAAAAGGCAAAGTCTTTCTGGAAGTGCTTCTTTTAATGAGGTAGATGGCTCCCTCCCATATTAATTCAAATATCCATGAATAATTCTTATTTCTAGAATGACACAGGATTCAGCATCATTTAATCCTATTTTTTGCTTTTTTAGACATAAATGTTGAGAAAATTTGTTCACATAAATAAGCAGTTATGAATGGAAGGGATTTTGTTATGGTAGCACTCAAATTCCTTCTGAATTAAATACCAAAAATCACATACTGACCTATCATTAAACATTATTTTAATGACCTATCAGTCAATAACTCAGGTTGGTTCTTCTTCAATTTTGTTGCAAGCAAATAATTGGAAACCTGATTGGAAAAGGCTTTGTTACCCAGCTATTGGAATCAGTGACTTTAACTGTTACCCTTTCACTTGGAGGTGCTTTGTCTAACTCATTTACTCAGAAAGGGTTAGGAAAATAAAAATGTTAATTTTATATACCTTTGCCTGTATAATTATTTTTGATGTAAATGTTATTTTGATATTTTGATAGACCAGGCAAGAAGACTTGACATGAAAGAATGTGCCACAGCCTTGGATGTTTCCTACCAAAGCTCTTTGCTTTGTTCTCAGGAGCTCTTCCTTAAGAGCTCTGCATTTTTTTTTTTTTTTTTTTTGTAATTGTGAGGAGTGGAACAGACAAAATCCTTAAATAAAACTAATATTCAGAATTGTCCCTTTGTTGGCATCCAGAAGACATTTACACCCCTGGGCAATATGCCGTATTTCTATTGCACTAGTAGTGAGATGCTCTTTTTCTGTAGTGGGAAAAGGGCAATTGGGAAAGTAGAGGTGGTAAATAAGAGCCAGCGCGAGCTGCTTCACAAGCAGATCAATCTTAACAAAGATACATTCATATGAGAATTCGTGATCTGAAAAATGATTCCCTTAAAACTATCCGTGCCCATGTACCTCTTGGAAGAGATTCTTCCACACATCCCAGTTGGAAGACCACTGATCCACACCAAGAAAATGGAAAATATTACATCTAGGAAACTGGGGATTATTACAGAGTAATGTGAAGGGCAAGTGGCAGGCCTAGAGAGCAATCACTCCAGAGTGCAGTTAGAGGACGGAGGACTTCAGGACCGATGTCTCCAAGAAAAAAATGAAACTGATAGATTACCTGATATATTTGATGGTACTGAACAAGATTTTACATCTTTGTTGAAGTTTAGGGGTTTCATTCTTCACCTTTACTTATTGATGATCTTGGTAAAGCTTAGTGGTTGGCCAGCTGAGAAAAAAAATGTGGTATAAGAGAGGGGCTATGTATAAGATGGCAAGGCATTTCATTAGAAATAGATATACCCAGAGGGTAGAAAGTGCTAGTATTAAAAATGGGTAGCAGTACATCGAAGACAAATATTTCCTGTTTTGCCAACAGAGGATGTGACAATCACGCTACAATTGCTGTGGCATGTGTAGCCTTGGGAGGGAGGAGTGGCTTACTTAGTTCATTAAGGGGCGATCATGAACTCTGATGAACTCTGCTATAACGGTGCCATAAGGTAGAGTCTACAATCCATGTGTTCCCTACGTTTTTGATATGGGTTTATTTTTTTCAAAGGGTGGATCCTGAGCTACCTGCATCAAAATCACCTGGTTTGCCTGTTAAAAATACAAAATCCTGGCTCTATCCCATATACATAGAATTGGGCGAGGGGGGGCAGAAGAAATCCTGGAATCTGCATTTTAAACAAGCACTTCAGAGGACTTCCATACACTTTTGAGTTTGAAAGCCATTGCTTTGAGTCCTTAAATGTAGGTGCTTATTAATTGTTACTCAAAGTTGGATCCTTTTCCTACTCTATGGAGCAGCGCTGGCAGGCTCCAACTCCAATTCTGCATTAGGCAAACATACTGGGGAATATGTGAGGCTCAGGGTTCTCCCAGTGCTAGATCTCCCGAAACCCTTCCTCTTCTACCACAGTAATTTAACTCAGTTTTGGGACTATGGAGAAATGAATTTTTTAACTTCCTACTCCTCCTTCCCCCAGAGTATCCTCCTTTGAATTTTAACAGATGTTAAATCAATGCAGACATCCTGTTAGACTTCAAACTTCTTAAAATAGATGCTACCTGTGCTTCAAAAATTTCAATTAAACCAACATTTAGATACCCATATAAGGCCCTACCTAGGTTGGGTGCTAAAGCATACCCTGTTGAAATGAAGACTCAGAAGCTCTGATTATGGCAGTGGTTAGGAGCTCTTCACCTCAGTCCGATGGCCCAGCACATCAGTTCTATGCAGTCCACTTCCAGAATGGAGAAAAACAGCAGTGTCACGGCACCTGGATTATATCATAGATGTCCCAAGTTCAGGGGCTTTTGAGAACCTGAGTAAAGCTGATATGGATCAACCCCTTTGGGAGTAGCTCTCTCTCTAGAGCACTAAGGTAGAGAGACCAACCCAAATCCTTAGTTGGATTCCAACTAAGCTGCCTGGGGGACAGATGAGTGGCTACAGATCTTCATGTCTGGTTGCCTCCACAGTGAGTAAGAACGTTGGTTAGACATCTGAATCACAACAGGGGGAAAAAAAAGTTCTCTTATAGGTAGCAATTTGTTCCATCAAGAAAGTAAGAAAATTAAAGCTTTAATTAACACTTTTTAGGAAGTATTTGGTATTTAAACTTATTATTACCTAAAAGCAATTTTTATGAGCAGGTTTCAGGAAGTCTTAGCAAAACTTATGCTTCAAAAGATTCTTTTTGAAGAACTCTGGCTAATAACATTCACTTTGGCCAACAACCTTATTTTGCTGCTACTAATGCTGCAACAAACTTACCTTAGATGATTAAAATCATTTTTTCTTAGAAAACTGTAATTCAGGAGTCAAGCCTGACAGCAAGAACAAATGAAGTTGAGTATTGTTAATTTTTCAAGATTGACCCTGAAGCCATCAGTGATAGGTTATTTTCATCTTATTTTTTAATAAGGGAGAAAATAGAGAAATTGGAATAGATCTCCTTTCTAATTAAGGGTTATTGATTTATTTTTTAAAAGAGGAATACAAAGAGCTTCAGTTGGTTTAGGTCTTCTGCATATGCATTTGGTTTCTACTTCTTAACTGCACAGCCACTGTCACAAAATACTTGTGCCAAATTCCACATACAGATCCTGATTTGCATAGCTCTCCTTTATGTCAAAAAAGAAATCAGGGCTAACTCTTGTGGGGGAGGATGTGAAGAAAGACTGGAGAAAATTCTAGCTGATGAAAAGTGCTTTAAAATCCCTTGCCAAATTCCTAAGACAGACTTTCTAAAAGCACTCTCTAACATCATCATTTTAATATCCTCTTTCAGCACACCTTGATTTCCAAAGTATGGAATAGAAAGAGATTTTAGTGGTTTTTTCCCCTAGTTTTAAAATGAGAAGCTGAAACTGTGTACTTATTATTATTATACTTTAATATGGAGCAAAATCAGGAGTGCAGAGACCTCTTAGAGAGAAGAATACATGTGAAAAGGAGTTGTTGAATAAGGCAGCAAATTACAGTTTTCGTAAAACAGGTTTATATATTAACAAAGACTGGGGCAAAGGCAATTACACGAGCAAAAAAGATGGGTAAAAAAAGTAGTGATGAACAATTATGCATATACACACCCCCCCCAATTTTGGATTATGAAATCCAAGAATCCTAGTCCATAATTCATGTAAATGTGTTGCTGTGGAAGTTATTTTTACTTCTCTCCATAAATACATTGTTGACACAAAGAATAATATTCTTAGTTTACGGATTATAGTTAAGGGACATTTTAGGAGTTGATCTTTCCTTCAAAAATAAAAATAAAAACTGAAGAGGCTGTAAATCTCTCTTACTGCCCTTGTGCAGGTCTTAGATTTCACCCTACCTATTTCCAAACAGAAAACAGTAAGAGGGTGCAGACAGCTGTAACCTAAAGAGTGAAGGATTTAGTGAGCTGTCAATTTATCGCATAATTCTTCTTTTCTGGTACTGCTGTTCTCTATGTATTATTAATCTATTTATATTTAACTCCAGCTATTAGTCCGCCTCTTCCAGCCACTGAGCCATTTGCAAAGGAGAGGAGAGAGAGACAACGGTTGCTATTATTACGCATCCTTTTGTGTGATGAAGGTGGAGGCAGTTAAATAACACCATTTTGCTTCTTTGAAAATGACAGAGAGTGTTTGGGGTGGACAACTCAGGGCCGGTTAACATAACCTTTCCCCTCAGAAGGTAGAACAATAGAGATACATTTTTGAAGGAGATACATTTTTGAAGTACTTAATTAAGCCTTCAGCAAGGAATGTGGGAAAATTACAGACCCATAAAAACCCTCCAGTTCTGGGCAAGAGTAAATTTTCTCTGCAGCATTCTGTTGCTGCTCATTTACTGCATCATTTTGACATCTCGTATTTCCACAAGGCTTTTATATAATCTATAAACAGGGACAGAAAGGTGAGGAACAGAGAGAATGGGGACAAAGTTTGGACTTCCCACGCTGTTACTTCCTTTCAGTTTTCCATTAAAGGGTGAGGCTGAAGGGTGGCATTTTAAGATGATTTCGTTAAAAGCCTGAGACATTAATAACTGACACAGCAAGAAGAAAGCTGTGAAAAACTGCCACTGCTTGCTTACTCTTCAAAGGATGAGTGTAATTCAGTCATAATGTAAGCTCTTTAATGTTCCTCCCCCAAACCTTTTTCGATCAGGAAAGCCTGGAATCTGTAGGCAAGAAAGATAATTATATTAGGACTCAAGCAGGCAGAGTTCAAATGCTAATAGCCTTTAAAATGTTCTCCTTATTTTCTGTTTCTGTATGTTGGGCTGTTGTTCTTTAAAGAACTATCTTTCTGCGGTTTTACTCCGAAAACCACAGCAGATTAAATAATAAAAATAAATTCTACCAGAATGAAAAACATTTGCCAAGCAATTGGTGATAGTGCCATCTAAATCAGACAGGATGGCGGTGAATCTCATAATATTCACCTATTGGACTTTTATATGAATTATTTGCATTGTGATAGACTCTGGATATATGCCTTTGGAGTCTCAAGCAATTCTATTATTTTATAATGTAACCTTATCTCTGGATTCTTTTTGTTTCTTAGACTCTTATTTTCCCTTGATCTGATTTTTTCTTTTGTATTTAACAGGACAGAAGAAAGTCAGTTGCTTGGGCCTACAAAGGACTCCCCCTGACCCCAAGTTTTAAAAAAAATTTCAAAAGCAAATTTGGAAATAAATTTCAAATAAGTCAAACCTCTCTCCAATTTCAAGAAATCATTTTATCAAGAAAAGATAGATACAGACCTGATTACCATCTCTTAAAAAGTATCTCTTCTCTATGACCTGTGAAAAACAAAAAGATTTTAAGGGCTTAGCACATATACCTTGAAAAGGTAGTAACTGCAATGGCCACTAATGGCACTAAAAGGTATATACCCAAATTAAGAGTCTTTTCAACAGCACAGACATCTAATACAATGAGTTAAATCTGGTGCTAATGAGATCAGGATTGTGGAAGTATTTTTATAAAAGCCTGCCTCTTGTTCCAAAAAGCATTAATGATAGGTCAAAAAATACATGAACAACAAAAAAGACTAAATAACCAGAGAGTGACATGACATCCCATGCAATTCCTAGTGTATGGCTGCAAATTTGACTCAAAGTTCCCTAGCAGTCGGCCCCAAAAGGTACCAAACAGAATCCATAAGATAAAAGCAAAGCACTTTTGCTACTACAATAGCATACCTATTCCTTAAAGAGGAGTCTGTCTATATAATGTAGTAAACTACCACATTCCTCTAGTAAACACAGTTGTAAATTCTGTCAGTCCTTAATGGAGACAGATGACAACATCAAAAGCAGTCAATTAACTTCTTTTCCGACTTAATCTGCACCCTTAATTCAGCAGTTTCGGAACTGTCTGTATTTGGTCAGTAGGAGAAATAAGGTAAAGCAGTGGATGTATCTGTACAAATCCATCACCACTACTGAAAAGAAGCCTTCAAAATATGTGCCCTAACATAATGAGTTTAAGAGCACCATATTTTAACAGGATGAGAAACATTTTTTTGAATTTTATTTAATTTATTTTTTATACAGCAGGTTTTTATTAGCTATCTATTTTATACATATTAGTGTATACATGTCAATCAAAATTTCCCAATTCATCCCCCCCAACCCTCCCCCCACCCCCCGCCACTTTCCCCCCTTGGTGTCCATACATTTGTTCTCTACATTCACATGATGAAAAACATTTTTTAAAAAAAAGAACTCTGTTTAACACTTGAGAAACTGCAATGGTGACAGAGGCAGTATTATTTTCTTTACACAGAGCTTTACATGTGATTAAGAAAAGTTCAGCAGATTAGAATACAGATTATCTGGAGATTAACTCTAAGACATTAGAATCTAGAATTATGAGGCTAGGAACTTCCTCAGAATAAAGCAGAGCATCTTCTTCCAGGCCTGCAGCAGCTTGCTCTCATTGGCCTGACAGCCATATCATCTGGATTCATTTTATCTTCGAGACTATGGATGGGTTACTTTTAGTCACAAGAGACTCAGGGTAAGGTTGCACTCACTGGCCTCAAAAGTAGAAAAGCTGGTTCATGATTAGTACCCATCTAAAATACCTGACACCACAAAAACTATGACAGGACTGATTTTCCTTCCTCTCTCCAGGGTAGGACAGGAAAATTCTATTACTCTGGAGTGGTTAGGAATTACTATTAGCGAAGGGAGTGTGGAAGAGGATTAGATTCCCTCTTGGAAAAGAAATCTTTAATTAATTAATTAATTAATTTAATTTTTGAGTCTTTGTTGCTGCACGCGGGCTTTCTCTAGTTGCAGCGAGCGGGGTCTAGTCTTCGTTGCACTGCATGGACTTCTCATTGCAGTGGCTTCTCTTGTTGTAGAGCATGGGCTCTAGGCACATGAGCTTCAGTAGCTGCAGCACGTGGGCTCAGTAGTTGTGGCTCATGGGCTTAGTTGTTCTGCAGCCTGTGGGATCTTCCCAGACCAGGGCTCAAACTCGTGTCCCCTACATTGGCAGGTGGATTCTTAACCACTGCGCCACCAGCGAAGTCCCTTGGAAAAGAAATCTTTACACTAAATTCTGGAAGATATGATGTAAAGTCATATCTTAGCTGCCAAGTCCCTTGCTTTCAGGCAACCACCTCAGTCTGGAGGTCTGGCCCACCTCTTTTTTTTTTTTTTAAATTAATTAATTATTTTTTGGCCGCATTGGGCCTTCGTTGCTGCACGCAGGCTTTCTCTAGTTGCGGCAAGCGGGGGTTACTCTTTGTTGCAGTGCGTGGTCTTCTCATTGCGGTGGCTTCTCTTGTTGTGGAGCACAGGCTCTAGGCGTGCTGCCTACAATAGCTGTGGCGCGTGGGCTCAGGAGTTGTGGCTCGTGGGCAGTAGAGTGCAGGCTCAGTAGTTGTGGTGCACGGGCTTAGTTGCTCCGTGGCATGTGGGATCCTCCAGGAACAGGGAACCCATGTCCCCTGCCTTGGCAGGTGGATTCTTAACCACTGCACCACCAGGGAAGTCCTGGCCAACCTCTTAATCCACCTGACTTTGTTTGTGATTTAGGAAACCAAGAGAGAAGTTGCTTTTCAATTTTGCTCATAATTCCCTGCCCTCAACTTGCGATGTCCTTCTCTTATCAAACCATTTTTTTAAAAAATTATTTATTTATTTATTTGGCTGCATCGGCTCTTAGTTGCCAGCACGCGGGATCTTCGCTGTGGCATGTGGGATCTAGTTCCCTGACCAGGGATCGAACCTGGGCCCCCTGCATTGGGAGTGCAGAGTCTTAACCACTGGACCACCAGGGAAGTCTCCTCTTATCAAAACTTGCTCTCTTCTTAAAACCAACCAAGTTCCCTCTAATTTTTTTTTTTAAGTAGTCTTGCCTGACAACTTGGGTCACACTGATCTATAACCCATTGTTTCTCTAGGATATAACTTATTACATTTTATTTATTTATTTATTTATTGCGGTACGCGGGCCTCTCACTGTTGTGGCCTCTCCCGTTGCGGAGTACAGGCTCCGGATGCGCAGGCTCAGCGGCCATGGCTCACGGGCCTAGCCACTTCGCGACATGTGGGATCTTCCCAGACTGGAGCACAAACCCGTGTCCCCTGCATCGGCAGGCGGACTCTCAACCACTGCGCCACCAGGGGAGCCCACATTTTACTTTTTTAATTTTAAAATTAATAAATTATTTAAAATTTAAACAATATATTGTGGGATCTTTCCATGTCAGACACAGATCTATATGATGCTGCTCCTAGGGGACATAGATAGTGGCCACGGATCTAAACAAATGGAAGTTCTTACGTTTTAAGTTTGAAAACAATGTGGAGAGAAAATTTGGTGCCTTGCGGTGCTTCCAACCATTTTTTCATGTCATGACACATTTAGAAAATGCTAATATTTATACATTAGCAAACGTACAAATGGAGTAAATGGAAGAGCCAGGCCAGGGGCTCTGGCTGCTCTGAGAACTGAGGGGATCACTATGTCAGTGCACCTGTACCCTTTTGGCCACACACCAGTTGGGAAGTTCTGCAATAAAGCAAAAATTTCCCAGTGGCCTAATATTAAACAGGGACGGAGTGTGGGCCTCATCTTATGCTGACCTATTGGACAAAAAAGCCAAATATTAGATTTCTAAATAGTTAAAAGAAAAATGATTCATAAAGAAGAGCTATGAGGAGGGAAATTTTTTTCTTGGGAGACTACTTGTAAAAGGAAATATAAGACAGAAATTAATCTTTTTTCAATAATAATACAGAAATACATCCTATTTTACTTTACTACACAATGTCAACATTGGGTAAACAATTTAACTTGGTCAATATTGTATGCAATGCAGCTGTATGGCCTTGTGAAGGAAAGACAAACAGTGCTCTAATTTACCAGTATGTTGAAAATGCTGCATTTTCATTCCAGTTCTGGACAATAAGATGATGCTGGTAAGAGTGAATAACTGGAATGCAAAGGTTTCTGATAGGGAAAATTAGGGAATCAAGAAGATGACCTAGCCTTAAAAGTAACAGTAACATTTATATGGAGAATATTAGTAGCTGGGAGAGCAAAAATAACTCAGGGCTTTAAGCAGAATGTCCTCAGTTTAGTGCCTTTTGTGGGGACTTGGGGGTGGTGAATAAGCACAAAAATGCTAGAAAATATGGAAACATAAATTGTTTTAAGGAGGGAATTAGGTATCTTAAAAAACCCCATTTGAATCCAGTAGCTTTCATCCTTTGCTTAGAGAACACTGGTGATAGAATAAACACGTCAGCAGGCATTGAGCAATTACACCAACAGATAAGAGATCAAAACAAATAGTATTCAGGCTGTGAAGTTTAGCATGAAGGAATAAAAGGACAAAGCATTCTACAAAGAATTTAAACTCTCATAATATATAAATTAAGTTTAAAAATAACTTAATTGAAGCCATTACCTTATCAAAAAACCTACTGAGCTTGACAGCATTGGAAGAACCTGCAGCTAAGTACCGTGGATTTGTGCAATCCTAGAAGATAAAACATAAGATCCACAATTAAACGTTAGGAAACATAAGCTCTTTGTGAGTCATTACTGTTCCTCTTGCACATTTCTATAGTAAAATATTAGGCATAATACTCTCATAAAATATTCAAGTAATTTTCAAATTATGATGCACACAGCAAAGAGGAAAGTGCTAAAGGAAGGTGAGGCCACTTACTCTTTGTTATTTAGGCAATTTTAGAGGACACTGAACCACTGTATTCATCACCAAATAATTCATAAAGGAAGACAGGATTGTTAATGTCTTACTAACAACAAAACCAACATACTAATTAGGTGACCTGCCTACATTTACCTTCAAAAGCAGAAACAGAGCTATTAAAAACAAACTTTTTTTTTAAACATCTTTATTGGAGTATAATTGCTTTACAATGGTGTGTTAGTTTCTGCTATATAACAAAGTGAATCAGCTGTATGTATACACATATCCCCATATCCCCTCCCTCATGCACCTCCCTCCCACCCTCCCTGTCCCACCCCTCTAGGTGGTCACAAAGCACCTAGCTGATCTCCCTGTGCTATGCAGCTGCTTCCCACTAGCCATCTATTTTACATTTGGTAGTGTATACATGTCAATGCTACTACTCTCTCACTTCGTCCCAGCTTACCCTTCCCCCTCCCCGTGTCCTCAAGTCCATTCTCTACATCTGCTTCTTTATTCCTGTCCTGCCCCTAGGTTCATCAGAACTATTTTTAATTTTTTTTTTAGATTCCATATATATGTGTTAGCATACGGTATTTATTTTTCTCTTTCTGACTTACTTCACTCTGTATGACAGACTCTAGGTCCATCCACCTCACTACAAATAACTCAATTTCGTTTCTTTTTATGGCTAAGTAATATTCCATTGTATATATGTGCCACGTCTTCTTTATCCATTCGTCTGTCGATGGACACCTAGGTTGCTTCCATGTCCTGGCTATTTTAAATAGTCCTGCAATGAACATTGTAGTACATGTCTGTTTCTGAATTATGGTTTTCTCAGGGTATATGCCCAGTAGTGGGATTGCTGGGTCACATGGTAGTTCTGTTTTTAGTTTTTTAAGGAACCTCCATGCTGTTCTCCATAGTGGTTGTATCAATTTACATTCCCACCAACAGTGCAAGAGGGTTCCCTTTTCTCCACACCCTCTCCAGCATTTATTGTTTCTAGATTTTCTGATGATGGCCAGTCTCACCGTTGTGAGGTGATACCTCATTGTGGTCTTGATTTGCATTTCTCTAATGATTAGTGATGTTGAGCATCCTTTCACGTATTTGTTGGCAATCTGTATATCTTCTTTGGAGAAATGTCTATTTAGGTCTTCTGCCCATTTTTGGATTGGGTTGTTTGTTTTTCTGATATTGAGCTGCATGAGCTGCTTGTATATTTTGGAGATTAATCCTTTGTCAGTTGCTTCGTTTGCAAATATTTTCTCCCATTCTGAGGACAACACTTCATTTTTTAGTACTAGTTACTCACCAGTGCTCAACTAACTTAAGTACTATGAAGTTCTTAGGAATAGTAGGAAGCATGAAAATAAAGAGCAGGAGGAGCAAAAAACAAACAGAACGGTGGCCAGGGATTTCTCACTCACTGAATGCAAGGCACTACATCTCTTGGTAGGCCATAAAGATAATAATAAACAATAGATATATTTTTTGGTTAAAATAAACAATAGAAAAGTTTATTTTAAAATATCATTAAATATTATTATTATTATTATTTTAAATATTATTTTTAATAATAAATAATAAACAACAGATATTTACTATTAGGATACAAATAGGAAAAAATGGGGCTCTGAAGAGACAAAAGAATCTGAAACATTATAATGAAGTGACTAGTACATTGCAATGATTAGTAAAGACCTTAAAACGTTTACTATCCCTTTCCTGGAATTCCAATGTTGAATTGCCTTAGCTTGTCATCATTGACTTGCCAACTCAAGAGACCGAGTACTTTGATTTGTACCTCAAATGCCACCTAAGACCCAACCATGGGGATATCATATAGGCTCCTTTGCAAGGATAGTATCTATTTTTTCAGTTATAGATCATCTGTGTCCCTTGGGAAATCACTGAAGTTATTATTGTTGCATTTATTCTGATTGTAATCTCTAAGCCCACACGATTCCATTCCAGTGCATTTTGTAACAATCCCTATTTTACCAATATACAACATTCAAGGCTCGCATTTTAAATTCTGACCAGAAGCTATACATTTTCCAAAACCACAAAAGAGAGACTACAACTTTTCAAAGATCATAGAGTAAAAGAAAAATCAGAGGTCTTTGAAGCCAGCAGGCTCTGAATCTGAGTATCTATCCCAACATCTCTAGATTGTGTGACATTGGTTAGGCTACTAAACCTTTAAAGTTGAGCTTATTCATTTGTGAAATGGAGATAGCGATACTTAACCCATAGGATTTTTGTGAAAATTAAATGAGATAATGCATGTCTGACACATAGTAGGTACTGAAATATTAGTTTCCTTCTTTCTTCATCCCAAGAAAATGCCATCAGATTGAATTTTCAGACACAAAAGCACCTAACATAATAAAAGATAATTCTATGTATGGATTAAGCAGACTGAAATGTCATCGTGTAAACTGTTGTATTTGAAATCATGTTTGAACACATTTATACAGCAATTGAGGCATATAAAAGACAAACCTTAACTAGATCTGTATTAGATACGATTTACAAAACAGATATTGATCACATAATCATCAGATTGTCAAAAGACTTCAGAGATGACTCCAAATAGAGCTAAAGTACTAAATACAAAAATTAAATCAAACATCAAACAAACAGACAAAACCTCCCAAAAACTTATTTCTAAGCCTCCAGAATTTCAGGTTGACCAGGCTAGAGAAACCCTATGATTTTAGGAAGAGAGTTTTAGATCTGAAAGAACTATATGGTAGAGGGCAAAGCCTGAAAATTGATAGCTCTAAATGCTTGAGAAAGAAACATTAACTAGGGAAGATGCTTCAGAATGATCACTTTGAAGTAAACACATAACAGAGGAAAATTTGTGCTAGACACAAAAAAACCTAATAGGATTTAAAAAAATAAGTAATCTCCTCCCTGTTTATAATTTAAACAACTTGTCTTTTTTTTTTCCAGGCACAAGAAAGCTTTGATTCTATCTTTGATGTATACAGTTATGTTAATCCTTACTTTTTAATAATTTTAAGTAAATTCATACAGTAACCAAAGATGCTAGCACTAACAGTGTTAAATTAGTTTTTACTTGAGACTTTATATTTACGTGCTGAGTCTTTTTGACTGTTACCTCTTTTTGAAACTCTTATCCAATTTTCCTCCTCATCTTTTCTTCCCTGCATCCTCAAGACCCTCTTGTTTCTGCTGTGTTCTTGAAGGTGTACACTGATAAAAGGCCATAAGTATGTTGTATGTGAATTCTGTGAAGACCATGTTTGCCACTTGAGTACCTTTACATTTTGTTAACAATTAAAGATCGCCCTGACTTTGCAAGTAAAATAGGAAAAGCACATATCTAGATGATTGTCACAGAAGCCCACAGGCACTGGAAACAGATACATTCTAAAATACATTAAAAGTAAAATAGTATGTGTCTAGAATGTGTAAGCACTTAATAAATGCCAGCTACTTTTATTATTAAAAAAAAGTAATTGCTGGAACAAATTAAGCTATTCAGTGGTAAATTTCCCTTTGGAAACAATGTTCAAACAAAGTAACCTCAGTACTTCTTTGACAAGGATATTATATATTCTATGTAACAGGAATTCTCTGGAATATGATGGTCCAGTGTTGACTACCTGGGCATTTATGCTGAATATTCCATGGTGGCAGCTGAGAAAAATAAGGCATCTCCACTGCAAAGCAGAATGTAAAAAACAATGGAATGGCAGGCAGAAGCTGACTCAATTATGGGGGTACAGGTGGAGTTGAACCAAGCCGCGTTCACCAATGCTGATTCACAGAGAAAGGGCATCAGAATCAGCTGAGCTATTAGTTAAAATTACTGAGTCCGGGGCTTCCCTAGTGGCACAGTGGTTGAGAGTCTGCCTACCAATGCAGGGGACATGGGTTCGTGCCCCAGTCCGGGAAGATCCCACATGCTGCGGAGTGGCTGGGCCCGTGAGCCATGGCCGCTGAGCCTGTGCGTCCGGAGCCTGTGCTCCACAACGGGAGAGGCCACAACAGCGAGAGGCCCGCGTACCGCAAAAAAAAAAAAAAATACTGAGTCCTTCTGTCAAACCTTATGAATAAAAAGCACCAGCTGTGGGGCACTTATTCAAAAATTTTCACAAATACTATAATATTGAATACACAGTCAGGTTTGAGTAATTGGTGATCTAGATGATTTCTAACAATTCTTTCAGCTCTGAGATTCTAAATGTTAGGTGAAGGATAATTAAGTGGAAAACAGGCTTAGTTGTAGAGCATGGGCTCTGGAGTCAGAGTGCCTGGTTTGACCGTGTAACCTTGGCCTAATTGCCCCTCTTTGCTTCTAGTCTTCGTTTTTAAAATGGAGGTATTTATAGTACCTACCTTATAGGATTGATGTGAAGACGATGCATGTGAGATAATGTACATAAAGTACTAGAACAGTGCTTGGCACTAATAAGTCCTTAATGAATGTTAGCCATTAGTGGTATTAAACTACCACCACCACGTCTGGAATGCCAGTGCGCAGATATGTTGCAGAAATCCTACTTGCGAACAATGACATATAAACCATGACTGAAGCTGCTGGCCAGGATCATTCTCTAGGCAACACTAACTAGCTTATATGAGAACTTTTCTAGCCTTCTTAATGTCCAGTTCTAATTGAGCTAAATATCTCAGGAAGGGACTCAATCTATTGTATAAACTAATGCTTATACATTACTAACTATACATTAGTTTATATAAACTAATGCTTATGAAGCACTCCTAGTTTACAGTTTGTAATTTTCTCATTTATATACTTGTTTACCCTTTAAGGTAAATTCTGTAGTTTAAGAAGCTAAGAGGCTTTTCTAAAGCAAGAATAAAACAAAGTTTGAACATTCCAACAGGTCAGCATATAAGGAGGCTTTGCCCATCTCATAATCTATGTTGGCTCCAATCTTCATTACTTTTTGGACTAGAACCCAAATGCCTGATTTCAAATATAAAGCTTCCTCTGTGAGCATATAGAACTTTCAAAGTCTTTGGTTTTGCCTTTACCTGATAATAATACAAACATGCATTAGTAAAAAATACACACCAAATTAATCTCTTCTGCATTGAAATCCTCAGCCAGGAAAGCAGTCCTAGTTAAAACTTCATGGCGCTTGGTTTCATGAATCTGATCCAGTTTAGTCCCTATTACCAACAGTGGGATTTGGTTATCAGCAAACTGTTCCCGGTCATAATCCCTGTGATAAATAATAATGAAGAGGTGAATAGAATTTACCTTTCTGATGTAGATGTGTAATATTTAAATGCAACTACTCACACTATTTTACAGATACTTCACTGACTCTTGCTCACCCATTACCTATAAACTTACTTTTCTCCCACCTACTTGTTCATTTTTTCAATCAATCCTCGCCATCTTTCAAGTTCCAACTATTAATTCAACTACTCAAAATTTGTCCCATGGGTCTTTATAGACTACTTGAATAAACTGAGTGCCCACCAGGTATATGAAAGTAGGTTGACTTGACTTCTCCCAAAGCTCTGTCTTCTAAGGCTAACAGCTCAGGAATTATTCTGGGTAGATGCTGAGAGTGGATTCAAACCTCTGTGGAGAGAAAACCCAGTACCCTAGCATGGCAGTCACGCCTTTTGCCAGAGGGGAAAATGTCAAGCTTCTGGGTACCTCCTGGGGTATGCATAAGCTTTACACCTACCATACTCATTTCTGTCTATGAATAGTAAAGAAAAATAGATCATTTTAGGAAAATCAGAAATAGGACTGCTGAAGGCCAGCATAAATCAACCATAGGTGATGCTACAGCCTGGGGAAAGATGGATTCAACAAATGGAAAGGGAAAGAAACAACTGAAATGCAAAATGAATAGTAAAAGGAAAGAATTAAGTACCAAATAGTTGTTTGTCCTGACACGAGAGCTGTGGGAGACACAGAACAGGTAGTAAGAATCACTTAGGGTTAGTGGCCTTGGGTCACTGTCTTTCTATTACTGAAAGGAACATAGAGCCCAATGTTGTTCAATTAATATAAATTCTACTCACATATGAGAAATGAAACAGATTTGGAGTTTTGACATATTATAAGCTCAGTTTATAACAGTCAGCAAAATCTGGTTGCGACACCTTATGAGAGTAAATCAATATTGCATAACCCAATCAATACAAACCAGGTGAGCATAATTTTTTTCCTTCCTTTGACATCACTCTTCTTTCTCTTTGAATAATCTAAATTGTGTTTGTGTGTGCGCCTGCGCACAAGAACTTACCAAATCTTTTTGCCCTTCACAATAACCTTGCAGAGCCTCAGTTACTGTTCAGACTTGGAACAAAATTGTTTTGAATTATGTTACCTCCCATTTCATAAAAATACTATAATCTTAATTACTGCATCAAAGCCAACAATAGTTTGAGTTCAAGGCCTTTGATTCTTCTTACTAACATCAATGTTGACTTAGGAGACATGGTCCAAAACTGAAATTTGCTTTATTAGAGAATAAAGTTTTGAAAGTACCCTCCTTTAGGACTTTTTTCCCCTTATACTCTAACTCTGGCTTACATACAACTTTTTGTATATATTTTATCAAACATCATCTTTGATACACATATTTGTCACTTGCAGTCTTTCATAATCTCTTGCACATTAACATATATATTTATTGTATATACGTAACATAACATATATGTTGCACATAATATATGTATATTTACAATCTGTTCTCTTATTTCTCTTTTTAACTTTCCTTTTTCTCACTTTCTTTCATTAAATCTTATATCCAATTTGAAATTTGATCTCAAAATCCTTTTTTTCTTTTTAAATCATTAGGTAAAAAGCAAATGGGGAATTTTATCATGAATGGATAAGTCTGATAACACCTTAACATCACAAAGAGACAGATAACCAGGTATTGTATTATATGCTCTGTACCACTTAGGCAAAAACAAAAAACCTTGCATCTTTCAGGACACTATATTTAACTACCATTATGAAGAAGATTAGGATTCAGAGAAACAAATAATGTTGGAACAATTGGACATTCATATACAAAAATCGACCTCAACCAAACCCTCACACATTATAACTAACTCAAAACAGATCATAGATCTAAAAGTAAACCAAAACCTGTAAAACTTCTAGAAGAAACACAGGAGAAAACCTGCATGATCTGGGATTAGGCAAAGAGTTGTTATACATGATTCTAAAAACATAATACATAAAAGAGAAATTAGACTTCATCAAAATGAAAAACTATTGCTTTGTGAAAGATACTGTTAAGAGAATGAAAAGACAATCTACAGAGTGGGAGAAAATATTTGCAAATCAAACATTTTACAGAATGTTATTTTGGAGGGTACATTCCTGGGATTGCTATAGCATTTCAAACCAACTGTGAAGTAATCTGGGCTTACCCATTTGTTACCAAGACTCCAGTTGGCACCAAATCCCTGTTGAGAGCTTCCAATGACCAACGATACAAGTTTTGGGATGACTTCTTATTTGTTAAGTCATGGACTAAAATAATACCTAAAATAACCAAAGAAAATAATGTCAATATTGTAACAACTCCTCTTCATTTCACAATTGGCAAAACATTAGGTTGCTTACCGAATGCATTTTGGTACGACTAACAAACTCAGACACAATTATTTTTAAATTTCCTCTGTAAATTCTTGCAAATAATTATTTAAAAATAATTATCTAAAAGCTTTTCTTTGTCAGTTATATAACTTTTAAAAACTTCTACAAGGGCTGACAGATGTCATTAAACTTTTAGAATGTCTTCTTTTTTTCTTCATTCAACACTTAATGAGTGCCTATTCTGCCTGGTCCTAATTACAGAACTACTTCATCAATAAAAAGAATCAAAACTACTTCAAGTATATAGGAAATTATATTCATTCAAAAAGGTTATTTTTTTCCGCACTATGCATCTGTCATAGACATCATACATACACATATTACTTACACTCATTAAAATATTTAATAATAAAAATTTATTAAAATGGTATTGATTTAATTTGATACAATTCCTATTCTTTAGCTGACAAGATGTTTTCTTGTAGATCACCTGAACCTAATCAACTCAAAAGTCTAATCATTTAGTTCTTTGGATTAATGGCTAGCTATGTAAGCTTGCTCTACCTGTAAGAGATCTAGTTAACAAAGCAAAAGAAATATGCCACTAGAAGGAGGTAGGAAAAGATAGTCAAGAAGTATGAATAGTAGAAAACAGATGGACTTTTAAGAGATTGAAAAGTAGCAAAATGTAATAAGGTTTAGAAATACAATTAAACAGAATCAGTTAAGATCCTGGACAGAAAGGTAAAGCAGGTTATTACAATATGATATTGACAAAAAAGGAGAAGCTTTAATGCCTAGTGAAATTTAGGGTACCATCTTGTGATCAAGAGACAATAGGTTTTTAAACCCCCAACCCTTGCCTATATTACCCAGATTCTACTGTGAAGAGAGAATGTGAAACTGATGATTCTTCCATCTTCAAGATGTAAGATATGTAAATTTGAAAAAGAAGGGCATAAGAGTTAGAATTATTTGGCTCCTCTAGTTTTTACAGACATTGTGTAACTAAGGTGCTTGTGCAAATTATAGTTGACTAGTTCCAGTTAGCTCAGATAAATCTGTATCTCTCCTGGGATCTGGAAAAAATAGAGATCTGACACTTGCCCCCGTGTCCAACTGCATTCACTCTACTTTCCTCAATGAGGGGCTCTATTAGGCATTAAGGAAACATGAACAAGGATAGATTTTAAAAAAGGAATAAAGAGCTACCGTTAAAGAATATAGCTAACATTTATTCAGTATTTATGTGGTAAATATTGTGCTTTACGTCTGGCATCTAATTTGATTTTCAGAACAGTCCTATGAGGTAAGAATTATTATCTTCATTTTACACATGTGGAAACTGAGGCTCAGAGAGGTTGAGTAACTTACCCTAGATCACATGGTAAGTGGGGTAGCAGAATTTGAAATCAAGTATTCTGACAGTAAAAGATTAGAGGAAGACAGAATAAAGTCACTTCAGGGCAAAGGGAGTGGAAGACACTTTCTCCTCTCCTTATTTCCTAGGTATAAATACCACAAAACTATGGGTGGGTTTGGTTGGGAGAGTGAAAAGATTACAAAGGCCTAAATGAGCTATTAGATGCACAGGGAGGAGTTTATTTTTTGAGGATCTCTATTTAAGGCTTTTGAGCTTTTAAGGGCATTGAGCACCTTTTTCCTTATTTTCCTTCTTTCATTTGGGCTGAGAGTTCCTGCTTTGTAGATTACGAGCTAGAAGGGATGGGACACAGTGAGGCCCAAAGGAAAGAAGTCAGGGTGATAGCTGATCAGAATATGTTCTAAATCTTTAAAAATAGAGAGGTAGAGACACTTTACAGGTTTCCTTTGGGGATTACCAGCCTCATTCATCACAGTGGGAAGAGGTATTGTATTGAGGGAAGGAAGTTATTGCTAAGAATAGACTGTATTTGAATGGAGTGATCCTTATGCTCTGTTTCTTAGAAAACTAAGGATGGTAGATGGAGTAAAGAACCTTGAACGCTTCTACCAAGAGAAATGTTCCAGAGGTAGGCTCGAAGAACACAGAAACTGATTTTCTTTCTTTTTCATTGAAGTATAGTTGATTTACAATATTGTGTTAGTTTCAGGTGTACAGCAAAGTGCTTCAGAGATATATATATATATATATATTCAGATTCTTTTCCATTATAGGTTATTACAATATATTGAATATAGTTCCCTGTGCTATACAGTAGGACCTTATTGTTTATCTATCTTATATATAGTAGTTTGTATCTGCTAATCCCAAACTCCTAATTTATCCCTCCCTCCCTTTCCCCTTTGGTAACCATAATTTTGTTTTCTCTGTCTGTGAGTCCCTATTAAGATTGCTCTTAATAGGGAGTTGTTTTTTTTTTTTTTTTAAGAAACAGGAATATCTCTCAGTCTTACTTGTAAAACTAACATAGGATATATGAAATTACTTCAATAATATTTAAGGAAGACACAAATCACTAATGGAGAGTAGGTATAGAAAAGATAACCAAATAAATATGGATTTAGATGGATTTCTTCAGTACTTACTAAGCTTACAACTCAGAATTCCATAAAGTTTCTAGGATCTGAATGGTCTTTATTATTTATTTATAATTTTTATCCTAACTCTTTGTCAAAAAGATCTAAACAGGAAAAGTGTTATTTATCCAAACTTTTCTTTGCCAAATCGGATTGATATCAACTTTGACAAGTCATTTGACTGATATAATCCAAGTTTATCACTTGATCCTAGATCTAAACCAGGCTTCATTTCTTTCTCTCCTGCTCTTTAGCAAGTCACCTAATACTATACCAGTCTTATCTTACTGTTTTTTTATTTATATACATTCTATTAATATATGCCATTATCATGTACTTTATCATGTATCATTATGATGTCATATATTAATGTCACCATCTTAAACTGTGTTTTGTTTCATTTATGAATATTTTGTTTCTTCAATTAGATTGTGACACTTTCAGATAGAATTCCGAGCTAAATGCAACATAGGTCTGAACTAACATGACTCATCCTGTATTCTACAGTACGCATCCAATGACAAGAGCCTTCTCTACTTTTTTGAAGTATCTACAACACCTTATGATATGGGATAAGATATTGAAAGAGGAATATAAGTAAGGAAGATGGTACTGAATAATTACAATGCTTACTTAATATAGAATGAGATCTAAGCATAGTATAAATGCAGGCCAATTAATAGCTAAGCATCTACCAGAAAGGAAGGGGTAAGATACTAAATCTTTTGGTACATCAATCAAAGAGAAGTTGAAATTATATTTCACAGTAAAAAAAAAAAAGGTAAAAAATGAATTAAAGAGAAGATAAAAAAATTCTATAGGTAAATCACAGGTGTCAGTAGTTTAGTTCCTGGACACAGAGTAGGCACTCTATGAACTGCAATTATGTCCTATTACACACATCTACCTGGAAGTCTGCTCCAGGTGTTTGTATATCTATAACTGGATGAAATTTCTGCACCCCTAAAAACATCCTTAGGCAGCTTTTATAATTACACAGGACTCTAAGGAGCAGATGAAAAAAAATCTCAGTATCTCTGGGACATCTGGCTCAGACCATGGGACTCCTAATGGTATATACTCAGTTGACTGAAGAAACAGCACTCCCAGGGGACAGTGTTTTGGAAGGTTCCATGTTTTATGTCGAGTACCCAAACTATCTCTCAATATTTAGTTTATGACAATAATATAAATAGAAACACTTAGACAAAGCAAATATCTAATGTTCCGAAATACATAGTTAGAATCTAAAAAACATGAACTGGAATGTGATATGCAGATTTAAATTAAGAGTTGGGGGTATCTTAGATCTTTCTTAAATTAAGATGAGTCCAGCATTCCTCATCAGATGATCTGAGACCATTAATATATGGTAAAAATAAAAAATGTTTTACCATTTACAGAGTTGTAGAATACTGCTCTTGTGCTTTTCACACTGCTGGCACTGCCCACAGAGCCTCCAACATCCCAAAATTCTATATAGTAGGTCTTCTCTTCTGGGGTTCCTTCTTTGTAGTCATGAACCTAACAAATCAATCCATCAAAATAATTATTATAGCCACTAAGAAAACTCATAAACACCCTCATTCCAGTTTAAAGCACTGAACATTCCATATCAGCAGCTTACCCTCTGACTCTCTAATCACCACCTCCTATCTTTACAGCTTCCTCTCTCTAACACTCCAACTCTAATAATAATCTTTGACCCCAAAGGTCCCTATAGTTCATGGATCCTAACACCTTCCAAAGTCCCCCCTTCCACTTCCAAACCTTCACTTCCTTCCTAACTAAGCATAAATTCTGCTATTCGTCATTTTAATCTCTCCTTTACTCTTCCCTCACATAGTATTCATTAGACAAAACTCCAGCCCTGATTATATCCACCTTTTCCTGTATTCCATGTCTGCAACCCAGCTAGCGAGTGTAATGTTCAGAAAAATATACATTCAAGCTAACTGGATTCATTTTAAATTCAAGTCTACCTTTGGAGCTCTCTGTCAATCAGTTCCATAGTCTATTTCCTCTTTTCCTCCCCTAGGTAACTATTTCACACTTACTCCTATTTTTCAAACTTCCAATCTCTCTTCCTTGTCCTCAGGCACAGCTAATAATCTTGCTTCCAGAGACAGAAGCAATCAGAAGAGAACTCTACAACCTGCTCTTCGCTTATCTATCCACTCCCTGTATCTGTACCCATATAATCTGCTTTCCTTGCAGCTATTATAGATAAACTGTCTGTGTCTCTAAGGTCAAATCCCCTTCTTATGCATAAAATCCCATCCCTTCTTTCTTATCAAAGAGGTAGCTCTATCAATTCTCCCTTTCATCATCAAATTATCCCTCTCTGTTGGATTAATTCCCACCAGCGAACAACCATGCCATAATTTTTCCCATCTTAAAATAACCTTCTCTTGGGCTTCCCTAGTGGCACAGTGGTTGAGAGTCCGCCTGCCGATGCAGGGGACACAGGTTCGTGCCCCGGTCCGGGAAGATCCCACATGCCGCGGAGCGGCTGGGCCCGTGAGCCATGGCCGCTGAGCCTGTGCGTCCGGAGCCTGTGCTCCGCAACGGGAGAGGCCACAACAGTGAGAGGCCAGCGTA
Organism: Lagenorhynchus albirostris; assembly: GCF_949774975.1. Taxonomy (NCBI): domain Eukaryota; kingdom Metazoa; phylum Chordata; class Mammalia; order Artiodactyla; family Delphinidae; genus Lagenorhynchus; species Lagenorhynchus albirostris. The sequence goes on along the minus strand of NC_083099.1, from coordinate 79,196,197 downwards.
CCGCAAAAAAAAAAAAAAAAAAAAATAACCTTCTCTTGACCTCATGTCTTCCTCTAGCTGCCAAACCACTTCTCTATGCCTTTTTACGGCAAAAGCCCTCCAAAGAGTTGTCTCTTCTCAACTGTCTCTGATTCTTTTCCTTATATTCTCTTTTGAACTCATTCCTGTCACACCTTTTGTCCCAGTCACCCCACTGAAATATTCCTTATCAAGGCCATTAATGGCTTCCACATTGCTAAATCCAACAATCAATGAATAGTTTCCATCTTACTCTATCATCTGATAAAACTAATCACTCCTCTTTCAATACTTTCTTCATTTAACTTACAGGAATATCATACTGTTCCGCTTTTCTTCCCACCTCACTGGCTAAGCCTTTTCAGTCTCCATTTGGGTTGTCCTCATCTCTCTACCCTCTTAATTGTTAGAGTGTTCCAAGGTTTAGTTCTTGGATATCTCGCAACACTTGCTCTTTTGACAATTTCATCTACTCTTATGATTTAAAATGTCATAAATACGTTGATGAATTCCAAATTTATATACATCCTGGAGCAGTCTCTTGAACCTCAGACTACCATATCACCTAACTACAATTTGGATGTCTAACAGGCACCTCAAATTTAACATATTTAAAAATAATAACCCAATCTTCCTCCCAAACCCATTCTTCTCCCAGTTTTCTCTGATCCAGTAAAAGGCAATTCTAGCCTTCTAGTTAGTTGAAGGGCCAAAAACTTAAGCGTTAACTTAACTCTTAACTTAAAACTTAACTCCTCTCATACTGCATATCTGATTTGTCAGCAAATTCTGTTGCTTTTGCCTTAAAAAAATATCCAAAACCTGTTCATTTCAAACCATCTCAACTATTACCACCCTCAAAGCCTCTATCTATCTCTTTGCCTGAATTAATGTAATCATCCCCTAACTGATTTCCCCACTAGAGCCTCACCGACTCACTTTCCCACCACCCTCCATTTGTTCTCCAAATAGTAGCTAGAGTGATCATTTTAAAATGAAAGTTAGATCATATCCCCCTTCAATTCAAAACTCTCCAATGACTTTCTTACTCAGAGTAAACTCCAAAATCTCTCTCTTTCTCATGGTCTAGACTCTATAAGAATTTACTGCTTATATTTCAGAAACGAAATCTGATATATGGCAACCTTACCTATTAGAATATAGACAAGAGCCAGATTATAATACGGTGGTTCAGGGGTGTACATCAGAATCTTTCAAGGTTTTTTTTTTAGAAATATACATGCCAACAAAAGCAAAAAATAAACAAGTGGGACTACATCAAATAAAACAGCTTCTACACAGCAAAGGAAACGAGCAACAAAGTGAAAAGGCATCCTATGGAATGGGATAAAATATTTGCAAATCATACATCTGATAAAGGGTTAATATCCAAAATATATAAAGAAATAATACAATTCAATAGCAAAAAACCCAATTTAAAAATTGGGCAGAGGAACTGAATAGACATTTTTTCAAAGAAGACAAATGGTCAACAAATACCTGAAACGGTACTCAATATCACTAATCAGAAGGGAAATGAATATCAAAAGTGTGAGATAGCACCTCACACCTCTTAATATGGCTGTTATCAAAAAGACAAGAGATAACAAGTGTTGGTAAGCATGTGGAGAAAAGGGAACCCTTGTACACTACTGGTGGGAATGTAAATTGGTTCAGCCACCATGGAAACAGAATGAAGGTTCCTCAAAAAGTTAAAAATAGAACTACCATATGATCCAGCAAGCCCACTTCTGGGTATATATCCAAAGGAAATGAAAACAGGATACTGAAGAGATATCTGCACTCCCATGTTCTGTGCACAACAGTCAAGATATGAAGACAATTCAAGTGTCTGTCAATGGATGAAGGAATAGAGAAGATGTGATATACAGCCATGAGATGGAATATTATCCCATTATTCAGCCATGGGGCTGGGGTGGGGGGGCGGTGGGGAAATCCTGCCATTTGAGACAACATGATTGGATCTTGAGGGAATTATGCTAAGTGAAACAAGCCACTCAGAGAAAAAAAAAAAAAACAACTGCATGCTATCACCTATATGTAGAATCTAAATAAAAAGTTAAACTTATAGAAACAGAAAATAGAAAAGTGGTTGCCAGGGGTTGCAGGGGTGGGGGAAATAGGGAGAAATTGGTATAAAGGTACAAATTTTCATCTCTAAAATGAATAAGGTCTGAGGACCTAATGTATGATATGGTGACTGTAGTTGATAACACTCTATAGTATAACCGAAACATGCTAATAGAACTTAAATGTTCTCACCAAATAAATAATAAATAAACATGTGAGGTGATGGATGTGCTAATTAACTGGATGGGAGGAATCCTTTCACAATGTGTAAGAATATAGTAAATCATCACAATATACACTTTAAATATCTTACAACTTTTTTTGTCAATTATATCTCAATAAAGCTGGAAAAAAAAGTCCTTAAAAAAAAAAGAAATATACATGTCAGACTTACTGAATCCGTAACTTTGGGGTCCAGTCCTTGGCATGCATAATTTGAACAATTCTCCAAATGATTTTGCTGTAACCTCTAGTTAAGAATTACTCATTTTATACAATGGAACTCTTTTGGCATCAGGAAGCCTAGACTATATTCATTGATTGCTACTAATTATCCCTGATATCTTTGAGTCTCAGTTTCTTTGCTTACAAAACGAAGAAGTTATATTCTGTATATCAAATGGCTCTGAAATAACAGAAAGCAAGATAGCTGAATAGTTAAAATAGATGTCATAAAATGCATATATCAATATGTTTAACAGAATGCTTCATACTTTTTACTTATTCACATTTTTTTTGGGTCCAAATCCTTTTGTCCAAGGAAAACTTTAAGTAAATAAGATATTCTACAGATAGCCACATTGACGTTAAGATAAGACAATTAGCAGACTGGCAACAAAGAGGATAGGACACAAAAATGACAACAGCAAAATCACAGCAGTTGGGGACCATTGTGGATAATAGAAAGTAATCTTGTATACTGTGATAAAAGATATCACTATTTTGCTATAAGGCATAAATAACTGATAATATGTGAAAATGTTAAGTCATCAATAAAAAGGTTAAACTACATGAATTCTGTTTATGAAAGCAAGGAAATATATAATATCAAGATTTCTAAGCAAAACCACTGAAACGAACAATACAAGGTATTATAAGGAGTCAGTTACCTGGTATCAAAAAGCTCAACTACTTTAGTGAAGCTTTGTTGATCCTGCCACCCTCCCTGGCTCCAAAACCAATCAGGGCCAGTTAGGTACTCTTCTTATTTGCTCCCATAACATCCTGCACAGTTCTATCATTTCACTAACCACACTGTCTTATTTATCTGCTGATATCTCTTCTATTAGACTCTGAGCTTAAGAGCATGGACCATATTATTCATCTTGGTAGGCCTACAACATAGCATAATACCTGGCACATATTAGATGCTTTGATATGTTTAGTTAAATCAAGGAATAAATTCAGGATATATCATCCTCTAAGGTTTTATTATACTCAGTTTATTATTTTACTGAATTCCAGTGCTTCTCAGGTACAGTTCTAAGAACAAATTAAATCAGAACCAATAGGAAGGCTTATTTTAAAAAATACAGATTCTTGGACAACTCTTGAAGCTTCTGGGGTGAGGCGCAAGGATCTGTATTTTAAAGAAAGCTCTCTAGGAGATTCTCATACATAATTAAGCTGGGCAACAATTTAAGTACATCATTTTTTTTCTCTAAAGTTATTTCAAATGTCTAATGTTTACAGACTGTAAACAGACTGTAACTCCTTCCAGAATAGCCACTATGTAATACAACTTCCAGGTAGCATGCCCTCTTAGCCTTGCAATGTACCAAGTCTATTAGCCAGCTCCCTTTTGGCTACACACGCTCCCAAGCCAGATTCACCCACTCATCTGTACTCTTCACCACAAAATACCTTCCTTAATTAAATCTTTTCATGTTTCCTTCCAGAATTAGAAGAGAAGGTACCCTTCTTTCTTTCCAAACTGGTGAATTAAACTAAGTTTTACTTAATTCAAATGTAATGAGTCCTAAGAATTTTAACCGTGGCTTGTAGCTCGTAGCTATGACATAATATCTTTTATATGGGTGAGTGATCTCCAAGGGAAAGCCTGACATTTTAACAAGTATTGCTCTTGACACAATAAGTGGTCCGTCGGTGCTATACTAAGAGCCCAACATGATGGGGGGTAATGCCAAACTATAAGAAATGTGTTTTATATTTAAATCAGGTCATCAAGGAACGAATATTTAAAGTCATTACAGACTTTACAGCTATATAAAGAAGGATTTTTCTCAACAGGTAGCAAAAGTATGTGCTGATCATCAAATGGGAAAAGGAACTATACTGTAACTTTGGTACTTCTCATTTACTCACCTCTTAACTTTTTATTGGAAATCAAATCAAGACTAAGTATAAAAGGTTTTGTCTCATTTGAAGAGTTTATTCATTGTGTGTAATTTTTAAAAAGGAGAAACAAATTTAGTAAAGAAAATGATACACATCAGGAAAGAGCAGTGGATGTAGATATTCTCTAGTAAGTTTGGTTTAGTATGTGTGCCTGTAGAACTATTATTAAAGAGAGTCAGGAAGGTAGGAGGTCTTAGGAGAGAGTTGGGAGAAAAGACAGAAGGATAGAAAAAAGTCAACAATGAGAGTGTACCAGGGGTGTAGGAATTGAATTTGTCTCATTCATTGCTGTACTTCTAATTCTTTGCAGTGTCTGATACCCAGGAGGTATGCCATATATATAATGAATGAATAAATGAATGAATGAATAATATCATAAAGGTGTCTGCTAACTGCCTCTTCCTTACCAGTAATCTTGTTTTGCCTTCAGCCAAGTTCATTTCCTCTATTTAAAAAAAAAAACCCTTGGACTTCCCTGGTGGTGCAGTGGTTAAGAATCCGCCTGCCAGTGCAGGGACCTCGGGTTCGATCCCTGGTCTGGGAAGATCCCACCTGCCCCACATGCCACAGAGCAACTAAGTCCGTGTGCCACAACTACTGAGTCTGTACTCTACAGCCCACGAGCCACAACTACTGAGCCTGTGCGCCACAACTACTGAAGCCTACGCACCTAGAGCCTGTGCTCCACAACAACAGAAGCCACCACAACGAGAAGCACACACACTGCAATGAAGAGTAGCCCCCACTCACCACAACTAGATAAAACCCTCGCACGGCAATCCAACACAGACAAAAATAAATTAAATAAAATAATTTATAAAAATAATAAAAATAAAAAAATAAATTAAAAAACCCTTCACTTTCCCCTTCTATTCTGTACCCATCTGCTCCTTTATTTAACCTCTAAACGACTGATTTAAACCCCTGTTTCTATTTCCTCTCTGCCTACTCACATCATTTGGTTTCTGCCACTAACATTCCATTGCGTTTTCAAAGGTCAGCACTACCTTCATCGTCACCAAATCCAATTTTTTTTCTCTTAGTCCTTATATCTCTGTATTATTTCATACTAAAAATCAATCCCTCCTTCATGAAATTCTCATCTCTTTTTTGCTCTTGCGGTATTTCATCATCTTGGCTATCCCTCCTATCTCTTTGATCAATATTTCTCTGACCCCCTTTTCAACATCAACTCTCTAAATATACCCCAAGGTTCTCCCTCAGCTCTTCTCTTTCTAAATTTTCCTTTCTGAAAACCTCATCAGCTCTCATGGTTCAGGATTATTCCTATACAGATAATTCCAATTCAGAATTCTCTCTTGAGCTTCAACACGTCTAATGCCTTCCAGACATTGGATAGCTCACAGATCCCTCCCTTCATCATGTCCAGAGCTAAATTTATCATTTCTTTCTCTTCCACCTGTAATATATATCCCTCTTCTTAAGGAATAGTACATTTGTCCGTTGCCCAGGCTGCCCATTCAATCATTAACACTCAGTATAATTTTCTGTTCTTCACAAGCGACTCACTTTCTTGCTTGAACACTTATATTCTATATCAGAGCTATCCCACAGAACTTTCTGTGATGATGGAAATGTCAAATATGGTAACCACCAGCAACATGTGACTACTGGGCACTCGAAATGTGGTTAGTTCAACCAAGCAACTAAATTTTTAATTTTAGTTCATTTAAATTAAATTTAAATCTCCATGAGTCTAGTCGTTACTGTATTTAACAGCATTAGAATACCTTTTTCTTAATACCATTCTGGAACAAAAGGCAGTACAGAGTAGTGATCAAAAGCACAGGTTTCTGAACCAGACTGCCTGGGTTTGAATTCCACCTCCATCACTTATTAGCATTGTGACCGTGAACAAGTCAGTTAATACTTCTGTGCCTCAACTACTTCATGTGTCAGATAGGGAAGCTAATAGTACCTACCTCAAAGGGTTGTGGGCATTAAGGCTTGTGGATTAGTATGCAAAATAGGTGCCTAGCCAAAGTAAGCACTAAAAAATGTTAGCCATCATTTATTATTACCATTATTTTAAAGATCATTTATATAAAGACCTTGTCCCACCTACCAGTTCCCACCTCATATTTTTAGTGGTAGGAAGACTGCCCTTAAAAAATTTTTTTTTCTCCCCAGTGCTTGTATATTGTTATGCTGCCCAAGAGGAATTCAATAGATACTGATTGTGTGCAATGTGTAAATTAGAGTTAAAAATCCCATTAAAGTGAACTAGAAATGACAAATCAATTTCCTTATTTATAATTTGTGAAAAGATTAAATTCTGTAAGTTTTGTTTTCATAATTAAACATAGCCATGCATTTATATTGGTCCCATTAGACTTGGGGCAACAAAATTAGAACACAGCAATGAATGAAGAATACCACAAAATAAAACTTTTCTCTCTCTTCCCTTCAGTTCAGTTACACCTCTGCACTGCATACTAAATCCAAAATGTTAATAATTACCGAGTACATACTTTAAGCTTATTAGCTTCACCCAGTACTTGAAATTAAATCATTACATTATCATCTTTACCATCTCTATTTTTAGTTGGCTGTTAACAGATGTGAAATGAGCTAAATGGGGCAACTGTTTTTAAGAGTTCTGAAGAGTGTGTATTTATGGATCTATACTGATTCTGGAGATCCCCTTTCAGGTTTCAGTAACACAGAAGCTGTAATTGCAATATAAAAGCTGCTACAGCAGAAAGTGTTCTTTCAAGTTATTTAGGTAAAGCCTTTATCAGATTTAACCATCCTTGCTAGAGGGAAGAACTGTTCACTTTATTACAACAAGAGTCAATATAATTTACATGTCTATCAGAACTTACCTTAAGATTATCGTTTAAAAATGCCTTTTACTTATGTTGTCACTCAAGAAATGCATTTTTCTCAAAGAAGACAGATCAACCAGCCCAATTCAATGAAGAGTAATAAAAGCAAGATCACTTTCAGCCCCACATGCCCAACTCTTCCACGGTAATGCAATTCAGGCCAGTCTGGCTTTAAAGAAGTCAGTAACACACTCATTCCAGTAAAATCCATCACATTCTTACATGACACTTGTCTTCGACTACTGTAGCCTTTATTCCAGTCTCCCTTTGGGCAGTTTTACATCCTCCCCACTGTTCCCTGGAACTATGGAGGGAGTTCAAAAGTCGGCAGTCTTTCATAAGATAACTCAAGGGAACTTCAATTTCACTTTCTCCAAAAGTAGGGGTTTCCAAAGGAAATCGCTACTGTTACTTCTAAAACTTGGTCAGGGTTCTTGGGAACTAACTAAACTCATATTGATCTGCAATCTGGGACATACGTAGAAGAACTCCTTACAGATACACCCCGAGTCTCCACCTTCATATACAGGAGGCTGCTAAGACAAAGTTTCTTTTGGAAATTTTGCTACCAGCTACACTCAAGACCTGTTATCCTAAGTTCCCATATACTTTGGGTCCTTAATTGGTTTCTTATATTCTGATTCCCAAACTGCTTTCTGCTTCCTCTACCCATTATTCAATCCCAATTGTTTCCTTCTTCCAAATCTTTCCACTTCTCTCCTAGAAACTTACTCCATGATTATATAAAATTCCATTATATTCTTATCCTCAACCTCATTGTATTAACTGATGCCAGCCTCTACCCTGAAGATAAAACTTCTCCTGCTGCCCTCTCAGATGGATGCTGTTCACTCTTCCACATTCGAATTACCCTGGAGTTAAAAAATAGGAAATACCTTGCATGAGGCTTTGGACCATCTAGCTATACTCCCCTTCCCTTCCTCTTCCCTTACTGTTAATACCTTTTAACTCCCTGTCAGCATCTGATTCATAGTCTTGCCTCTCTAAGTCCTGTCATTAACCACTTCCATATCCACTTGGAAAACTGATTCCACATCCTACCCAGTGTTCCTCAAAACACTGTTCACCTGCACCAGAATTGTCTCAGGTGCTTCTTAAAATGTAGATTCCTGGGCATGTATAACTCTGAATCAGAATATCTGGGGGCCTTTGTTATAAAGCAGAAACTAACACACCATTGTAAAGCAATTATACACCAATAAAGATGTTAAAAAAAAAAAAGAATATCTGGGGGCAAGGTCCAAGAATCAAATTAAAAAACTAAGACATCAGGGCTTCCCTGGTGGCGCAGTGGTTGAGAGTCCGCCTGCCGATGCAGGGGACACAGGTTCGTGCCCCGGTCTGGGAGGATCCCACATGCCGCGGAGCGGCTGGGCCCGTGAGCCATGGCCGCTGAGCCTGTGTGTCCAGAGCCTGTGCATCCAGAGCCTGTGCTCCGCAATGGGAGAGGCCACAACAGTGAGAGGCCCGCGTACCGCAAAACAAACAAACAAACAAACAAAAAAAACTAAGACATCAGACTGCTTATCAAAGCAAAATTTAACTATATCTTATTTACAAGAAATACACTGTAAATACAAGGGTACAGGAAACACAAAAGTTAAGAGATGGAAGTAAGATACACCACAAAACATTAACTAAAAATAAGTTGGTTTATACAATATAATACTATTAACTATAGTCACCATGTTGTACATTATATCCCCAGAACTTATTTACCTTATAACTGGAAGTTTGTACCTTTGACCATCTTCACCCATATTACCCCTCTCCCCCTTTCACCTCCACTTCTGGCAACCACGAATTTCTTCTCTGTTCCCATGAGCTTGGTTATTTCAGATTCCACATCTAAGTGTGCTAATACAGTAATTGTCTTTCTCTCTCTGACTTATTTCACTTAGCATAATGCCCTCAAGGTCCATCCATGTTGTTTCAAATGGCAGAATTTCCTTCTTTTTTATGGCTGAGTAATATTCCACTGTATATATAACACAATTTCTTTATCCATTCATTCATTAGTGAACACAATCTTAAAAATTCTCATGACAAGAAAAGAATTGTAACTATGTGAGGTTATGCATGTTACCTAAACTTATTGTGGTAATCATTTCTCAGTATATACATATATCAAATCATTTTGTTGTACACCTTAAACTAATACAAAGTTATATGTCAATTATATCTCAATAAAACTGGGGAAAAAAGTGGGATTTAGCTGTTTTATTACCAGACAAAATAGACTTCAAAGTACAATGTATTACTGGATATACAGAGGCTATATCATGATGATAAAATGTTAAACCCTTCTGGAAGTTTAAACAATCTTAAATTAGAACACACCTAATAAAACAACCTCAAAATATATAAACAAAAATGGGCAGAATTAAAATGAGAAATAGAAAAATCCACACTTATAGTTGGAGATTATAATATTCATTCCTTAGCAACTGATGAAACAAGCAACAAAGAAAATCAGTCGAGATAGAGAAGATTTGAACAAAAAGACTAACAAACTTGACCTAATTGATATATTTAGAACAATGCACTCAACAGTTACAAAATATGCATTCTTTTCAAGTGCACAGAAATATTTACCAAAATTGGCATTAAGCAAATCTCATCAAATTTCAAAGAATGAAATCATACAGCACATGTTCTATGCACAATGAAAGTAAGCTAGAAATCAATAATTAAAAGATAATAAACATTCTCAAAGTTTGGAAATTAAGTGGCACATTTCTAAACCACCCATGAGTCAAAGAAGAAATCATAATGGAAATTAGACAGTATTTTGAACTGAATGATAATGAACAAAATTTCAGAGAGGTAGCTAAAGCTGTGCCTAGATAGAAATTTAGAGCCTTAGAGCTTTCTAAAGGGAAGCCTGAAAAAAACCAGTGAAACAACTACCCAGTGCAAGAAGTTAGAAAAAAAAACAGCTAATTAAACCCAAAGAAAGTATAGACATAATAGAGAAAAAACCAGAAATTAATAAAATAGAAAACAGACATATAATAGATAAAATCAACAAAGCCCCAAACTGGTCCTAGATAGACCTCTAGCAAGACTGACCAAGAAAATAAGAGAAAGGCCACAAATTACCCATATCAGAAATGAAAAAAGGAATACTACTGCAGATCCTACAGATATTGAAAGACAATAGAGGATATAAAAACAAATTTTTTGACAATTTACATGAAGCAAATTATTTCAAAAACGTAAGTTATCAAAATTGATATAGAAGAAATAGTCATTTTCATATTTTCTTTAATGTTATTTAAAAACTCCCACAAAGAAAACTTTAGGTCCAGAGGTTTTTAACTGTGAATTCTTCCAAATACCTAAGGAAGAAATAAAACCAATCTTACATAAACTCTTCCGGAGAATAGATACAGAGGTAAAACTTCCCAACTCATTTTACGAGGCTAGCATAATCCTGATACTAAAATCCCACAAGGAGATTATAAGAAAGGAAAATGATAGGCCAATATTCCTCATGAATTTAGATGCAAATATTTGAAAAAAAAAGTATTAGTAAATTGAATCTAGTGATATATGAAAAGAATACATCAAGACCAAGTTGGATTTACTCCAAGAATGCGAAGTTGGTTTAACATTTAAAAATCAATCAAAATAATTTACCATAGTTACAAAATAAAGCAGGGAAATTATGATTATCATGCAAAAGCACCTGATAAAATCCAATACCAGTTCGTGGTTCAAACTCTCATCGAAATAGAAAGAGAAGGTAACTTTAATCTGATAAAGTATATCTACAAAAAGTCCTATAGCAAAACCCATATTTAATGGTATTACATTAAAAATTTCCTGAGATTGGGAATGAGACATGGATGCCTGTTAGCACCACTTCTACTTAACACTGTACTGGGGATTTAGCCAATTCAATAAGAAAAGGGGAAAAAACCCCAAATAAGACAAAAGGTGAATTACACGCGCAGACTGGGCTCTGAGTAGATAAGAGGGGCAGGTGGGCGGGGCAGGCAAATGAATTTAAGTTCAATTTCAACTTCAAATTGTAAAGCACTAGACCTTAACTTCACACCTTTTAAGCTTCTCTCTCATCCTCCCTACAAACCTGTAGGCTAGATAAAGCAGGTATTATTTACCTCTAATTTGCAGATGACATACTAAGGCTCAGAGAAGTAAACTGATTAGTCTAAGTTTCTCTTTAAGAAGCAAAAGCAATATGCGACTGACCCAGGAAGTGGAAGTTCAACTCTAAGTTTCTTTTCAATATGTTAAGCTTTCTCACAGAAAGGGAGCTAGAAAAGTCCAAAGGGAAATTTTGTCCAGAGCTTATTATTGGGTCTCCCAAACTTAAATAAAGTTACCACTGAATTCATTATCTAGTTTCTTTTTCTTCCATAGATAAGAATTTGGGAACATAGTAGGCTGAAATGATATAGACAGGTCCCCTCCGACTTCAAACTCATAGAAATGCCATAAAAATATTTTTTAAAAATAAAAAGGACACACTTAAGAAAAAAAAAAAAAGGAAATTCCCCAGATGCTAGAAATGAAGGAAAAACTTAAAGATTATGAAATGGGAGCTGACCCAGATTCAGATATAACTTTAGGGTTTGGTCCCCAAAGTTTTACTGCCCAGCCAAGAATAGGGGTCTGTTTTCCAGCTTTTAAGGCAAGAGTATATGTGGGTGAGTGACAAAGAACAGATTCCCTTCTTGAAATGTGGACCCTTGATGAGCAGCCCAGTCAGTGAAAGAGAGTAGGAAAAACTCTGTCCACTGGCTCAGGAAAGCAGGAAAAACTTTCTGTCAGGGACCTTGTAGAAAGTAGATGAAAGATCCACAAAAAATGGAAACCACAATCAGATGCTGGGGGGAATTTACATTATCAAGATTGCATGGAAATTCCAAGCTGAGTAATTACAAGGATCACTGAAATCGCTAGGGCTCTGGCAGCAACAGAAATGAAAGGCACTGTACTCTCACAACACAGCATACAAGACTTCAAAAGGGAAGAGGAGAAAAAAAATCCTGTTGAAGATGTGGTCATCTTCAAGAATTACAAACCATACAAGAGGTACATTTCCATGAGGTAGAGTCTGCATATATAGCAAGTAGGACATCTGTCACCCACCCAGAAAAAAAAATAGAACAAGCCAAAAGAAACCATAAAATATTATGTTGAATATGATTAAAATAAAAAGTAAAATATAATGAAAGATCAGAATATTTTGAAAAATTTTGACATTTGAAAAAGAACCGAAAGGAACATCTGGAAATTAGAAGTTACAGTTACTGAAATAAAAAACTGAGTGGATTTATTAAAAAACAGATTAGACATAGTTGAAGAGATTCTTAGTTAACTGGAAGGCAGATATGAGTACATCATCCAGAATGCACCATGGAGAAACAAACAATAGACAACATGAAAGTGCAATTAAAAGATGTGGAGGACAAAAATCCAATAGAAGTTCAAAAGAAGAAGATAGAAGGAAAGAGGTAAGGCAAACAGATAATGGCTAAAAATTTTGAAAAATGAAGATATATACGAGGCGTACAACTTCTGAGTAGGATGACTAAAAACTAATCCACCCCTAGATGTAGGTTAGCAAAACTACAGAACATCAAAGATTATAAAAAAATTTTTTTTTTCTAAAGCAACTAGAGAGAAGAAATTACCTTAAAAAGGAATAACACTTAGGCTGACAGAGGATTTCTAATCAGTGGCAATATACATCGCAGACTGTGGAACAACAGGTTCAAGCAACTGAAGGAAAATAACTGTCAATCTAGCTAACTGCTATTCCCTCCTTATTTATTTCTTAACTCAATGGAGAGAGGTATGCTCGTACAAGAGAGGCCTGGACAGGAATAGCTGGAATTAGCAAGACCAAAATATCTGGGAAGATAGCTAATTCAGTGGAAACTGCACTTGGGTTTCCTAAATGTGATGTGGAACAGATGACCTAGATATAAGGCTCCAGAAGCTTTTGCCTTTACACTATATTTCTAGCCAAAAGTTGGCTGTCTTAGTGGGAAAGCCTCGAGCAGAATGATTTATGGAGCATGTTAAGTGAACTCTAGATATACAGTATAGTAATTAAAAGTGAAGTCTCTGGAATCAGACTAATTAGGATGAAATCTTGACTCTGCTTCTTATGAACTGAATGAATTTGATCAAATTACTTTACTTCTCTATGCCTTAATTTTTGTAGCTATATCTTACAGTTTAAAAAAGACTAAGTGGGACTTCCCTGGTGGCGCAGTGGTTGAGAATCTGCCTGCCAATGCAGGGGACACGGGTTCGAGCCCTGGTCTCGGAAGATCCCACATACCGTGGAGCAACTAGCCCTGTGAGCCATAATTACTGAGCCTGCGCGTCTGGAGCCTGTGCTCCGCAACAAGAGAGGCCGCGATAGTGAGAGGCCTGCGCACCGCGATGAGGAGTGGCCCCCACTTGCCGCAACTGGAGAAAGCCTCGCACAGAAATGAAGACCCAACACAGCCATAAATAAATAAATAAATATTAAAAAAAAAAAAAGACTAAGTAAGCAAAGACATGTAAAACATTGGGCATAGTATCTAGCACAAAGTAGGTGTTTAATAAAACCCAGCTATTATTATTACTTAGTCTTGACTACAGGGCTGTAATTGGATCATGAATTTGAAGGAGTTATCTTTAATATGGCACTGAAAAACTAAAATATAAGAAACACATACCCTGACATCTACTGAGCAGCCCACAGTCCATGACGGATTTCCCAGCACTTGATTTTGGCACAGGAGATGAACTAGGGAAGATTTCCCAACACCTGTAAAAGATACAAGAACTCTAGTCATTTAAAAGACATGCTGAAATATATTATGGCAAAAGTAAGACTGAGAATAAGCAGTAATAATGATATATAAAGCATGGTTGTCTAAAGGGTGTTCATACCATACCAATGATTTAATAAGCTTCATTGATAAAGAGAAGATGGTTAAGGACACTGGTTCTCTCAAATTTAGCATCAGAATCCTCTGGAGGGTTTGTTAAAACACAGAATGCTGGGTCCTGTCCCCAGAGTTTCCAATTTGACAGGTCTGTCATGGAACCCAAAGATTTTGCACTTCTAACATATTCCCAGGTGATGTTGATGCTACGGATCCAGGGAACTCACTTTGAGAACTACTGGTCCAGGGCAATTTCAAATAAACTAATCCCTTTCCTTTGGAAGGATTTCATCTATTCAGCCTATTTTAGAATTGTAGAATCTTAACATATCTTAGAGGTAATCTCCTCTATCCTGACCACCAATGCAGAGGCCCCTTCCACAGACCCTGTTAGATCGTCTTTCAGATTATGCTTGAACACTATCAGTGACAGGGATTCACCATTTCACAATTCCATATTTAGATATTCCAGTTCTCCCATACAGTGATTTTTAGAAAGCAGTCAACCACTTGGCCCAGACTTATCTTTTGGAAAAGGAGAACAACTCTTCTTCTTCTTCTACATCATGGCCCTTTAACTTCATAGACAGCACTTGTCTTTTCTTTTTATTTAAGTATAGTTGACATACAATATTATGTTAGTTTCAGGTGTTCAACCCTTAAATACATTACAAAATGATCGCCACAATAAGTCTGGTAACCATCTGTCCCCATGCAAAGCTATTACAGTACCACTGGTGATATTCCCTATGCTGTACAATACATCCCTGTGACTTATGTATAATTGGAAGTTTGTACCTCAATTCCCTGCACCTATTTCACCCCTCTCCCCACCTCTCCTTTCTAGCAACCACCAGTTTGTTCTCTGTATGAGTCTGTTTCATTTTGTTTGTTCATTTTTTTTTAGATTCTACATATAAATGAGATCATACAGTATTTGTCTTTCTGACTTATTTCATTTAGCATAACACCTTCTAAATCCATTCATGTTGTCGCAAATGGCAAGATTTCATTCTTTCTATGGCTAATAGTCGACCTGTATGTGTATATATACACATATTTTCTTTATCCATTCATCTATTGTGGACACTGAGGTTGCTTTCATATCTTGGCTACTATAAATAATGCCGCAATGAACATAGGGGTGCATACATCTTTTCGAATTAGTCTTTTTGTTTTCTTCAGGTAAATACCCAGAAGTGGAACTGCTGGATCATACAGTAATTCTATTTTTAATTTTTTGAGAAGCTTCCATATTGTTATCCACAGTGGCTGCACCAATTTACAATTCCACTGACAGTACATGAGGGTTCCCTTTTCTCCACATCTTCGATAACACTTGTTATTTGTTGTCTTTTTGATGAGTTATTCTGACAGGTGTGAGATGATATCTCATTGTGGTTTTGATGTGCATTTCCCTGATGATTAGAGATGCTGACCATCTTTTCATGTGTATGTCTTCTTTGGAAAAATGTCTATTAAGGTATTCTGCCTATTTTTTAATTGGATTGTTTTTTGATATTGAGTTGTATGAGTTCTTTATATATTCTGGATAGCCCCTTATCAGATATGTTGCTTGCAAATATCTTCTCCCATTCAGTAGGACAGCACTTTCTTTTCTTATAGATCTCCTGGGTTTAGGATAATCTAATTACTAATGCTAGGGCTAGTATTCTGAGATCTGTAGGAAGAGGAAAGGGAATGAGCTATCCCTGTACATTTATGTGTAGAGTTACTCATTCAATTAACATATCTGGGATGCCATTATAACAAGCATTGTTGGTGAATCTTTATGCGTCACTAGTTATCAAAAATTTAGCCGACCTCTTTGTGTGCATTACTGTGCATGGATCTATCACTTTTTATTATAAAGTTTTATTTACAGTCTATCTAGAAAGTAAAGAAAAAAAGAAGAAAATAAATCACCCAAAGAGCACTACTGTCAATAATGTAGATTTAAATTCATAAGCAGAGTTTTTCTATAAGCAGGTTGTTACTGTGAATATATTACACAGTGTACTTAAAAACAATGAAACATAGCCTTTGCTTACACAGTTGGTTTTGTCTGAAATATCCTACACATCCTCTCCTTCCATTTTCCCTCTCATTAGCCTGGTGAATTAATCTTTCAAGACTCAGCATCATTCTAGATATAAAGTCTTCTCTTACTCCATACAGGTAGAACTAAGCACATCACCCACCATCCTCTGCATCTCCGCTGTACACTGTACATTTTTCTATAGAGCACTTAAAATACACTATTACACTTGCTCGTTTATAGTGTTTACTCACTCTGCTTGATTTTAAGTTCTTTGAGGCCTGGGACTGGGTTTTACTCATTTTTTATTTCCAGTACTCAGAGAGGGCCTTAATTAGTACTTATTTAGTGGCTAAAAATTTCCATGTTATTATAGAATCTTCATAAATATTTTTAATGTCTCCATAGTAGTTCAGAGAGGAGACATAATGATTTATGTAACCATTTTCTCATTATTAGATATTAGGGTGCTTTGAACTTTTCATTATGCTAAGAAAAGATTTCTGTTTACACTTTCGTTTAAAATTAAAATTATTTTATTAGTATACCTTCCCAGAAGTGAAATTAATATGTAAACTGAAATCAACATTGAAAGTTCTTGATATACATTGACAATGTTTATCTGGTTACTATGCCACCCGCCATACACATAAGCCTGCAGGTCTTGTTGCACCTCAACAGTATGTAGTTGCTTTTTCATCTTTGTTAGCTTATAAGAGAAAAAAAAGTGACATCTTGCTTTAGTCTGCATTTCTTTACCTTCTGGTAAAGATACACATTATGTTCATCTTTGCTAACCAGTTGTTTTTCCTCTCTTATGAATTATCTACTGATGTGCTCCGCCCATTTATCTACTAGGTTTTACTGTTGTCAATTTACATGACCTCTTCATATACTAGCTGCTCATGTAATTGAACCAAACATTTCCCCAGATTTCCCTTCCATTCCTTTTATTTTTTTACATACAGGCACGTAAGATTTTTGACTACTCAAAGTGAGCTTTGTATTTTATTTACTGCATTGCATCTGATATCTATGGCCTTTAGGGCATATTGTTGATTTTTGTGTTTGCATGTAGGTTTGTTTATGTTGGAGGAATATAACTAGGCATTTAGTTATCAGCTTGATACAAGTCTTGAAATTCTAGTTAAGCTTAACTGTGTCAGAGTAAACAGCTCTATGTAATAATATTGTATAGCTCTCCATGAATTAACTGCATTGGGTGATAAGAGTTAGCTAACATGGGATGAACTTTAAACAGTAAGAACAACAGAAGTGCCAAGAATAGTGGTTAACTTTAAGAATTTTGGAAAATTCTGATTCTATGTTTTCATCATTAGAACTAACTTAGATCAAAAGAATGCACTTGATTTGCTGGGGAAAAAAAGTTCAATATAATCAAATAAATGCCAGCTCCAAACAGAGCTGGTAATGTATTAAGCTCATCCCTTACATATGAAGGAACAAAGAGAAAAGAGTGTGTGCATGTTAGAGAGACTTTCAGGATTCCTTACTAAATTATCAAATATCTCTATGGGATACAAACAAATTTCTAAATCCCTAGTCATTCCTTTATATATTTGCGAAATCCTCAAAATTTCACAGGGGAAATGAGCCTTTATTCAAGGTAAACTTTGAAGTTTAAATACAAAGGCAGATGAAATGTAAAAAGTATATTCTAACTTGTAAGACAGCAAATCATTGTTAAAAGGGAACTGATAAAAAGACAATAACTGACTTTGCACATATAGCCTAACATCAGTGAATGTGTGACAAGATCAATCACTTTCCTGGTGGGCATAGCTCTGTCTTCTGTTTTGCAACTAAACTATAATAATAATTTTAAAAGGCTTACTAACTGCCTGATCACTTTTTCACATTTAATACAGCAGCCAATTCAATGCTGTTGTGTTATGCATTGATTCCACAGTTATATCCCCAGCACCTAATTCAGCATTTGCCATGTATTATAATAGGGAAATAATTTTTTGGGGAAAAAAATAAATCGATTAGTTTGAACAAGATGTAACATGAAGCGATTGTTAGATGCAATAGAAAGGTAATTATAAATGAGAGAAAGCACCCACTTCACATATCATGAAGAACTGTGTTAGCTCTGGATTCTTCTAAATCCTACTTGGTGATACTCCTACGAAGCCCATTTAGACCACTGTTGCTTTCTTTATCTGTAAAACTGAGTGCTTTTATTAAATTAACTTCAGCACCACTTCATGCTAAAGTTGACATAAACTGGATTATGTTCATAGAATTTCATAATGCAACTTTCTGAAGGGAATATTAAATAATGCTCTCTGTAAAATACTTTGCAATGCAAATAATCTTCAGGCAATGTGAAAATGTTCTCAACCTCCTCCCCCCACCAATTTTATTCAGTTTGGTAAGGCTAGTTTTCAAGCTCTTTGGGGGTATGTCCTCTCCACCTCCAAGCATCTGACACAACGTCTTTGCTCAAGCAGACATCCAAAGGTCAACTCCAGAAAAGCACATCTATGAAATGCAAGGTTAATATTTATTCCAAGTTCTTAAGACGCTTAGGAGTGGAGGGTATGAGAAACAGGATAGTGAAGGGGAGATAGAAACACAGACTTCAACTCCTGTTCTCAAGCGTCCAAGGTAAGAATTTTAACACTAGGATTAAACTGGGCTCAGCATTAAGTCCTAGCTGCTTCATAAAATGGCCCTTATCTTATTTTTTCTATTTCTTCCAGCCCAGCACATAACAGTTTTTCAATTAAGATTAAACAGAACAAAGAAAAAAGAAGCGCAGTTGAGACTAAAACAGGTCAACCACCTGATACTTCACGAAATAATATGGGTTAGTGTTCTAAGTACGTGGACTCCCGGCTCAAACTAGTTCTGTCATTTACATCTCTTTAAAAGAGATTTGTCATTTGTGAAATGGGATAATAGGACTGATCTCAGGATTAAATGAGTTAATATATGCAAAGCACTTGGAACAGTGTCATTCTTCTTAGTGCACATTTGATTTCTTTAATTAACAAAATCTATTAAAGGCAAGGTCCGAACTTCTGTCTCAGCACGGCGCCCAGTACAACACTCAACCTCCGCAGATCTTTTAAAACAAAGGATCACTAGGCTTCGGTCGCCCTGGAAACCAACGTAGAAACCAGCGAAAACAGAGAAAGGCCCCGGCTCCGCGCCCCCCACCCCTGCGATGCCGCCGCTCCGTTAAATTGAGCAAAGTCCTCTGGGAAGTGTAGTCTTTAGGCCTTAAGAGGGAATTCAGCCACGGGCCGGAGTCAGTTAGTCGGTGTGTGTGTAAAGGGAGAGTGAAAGGGGAGGATTTTCAGATAACTCAAAAGTGTCGGGAGCCCCAGAGGTGGGTTAAGCGGCTCACCTGAGTCTCCCAACACCAGTACCTTCACCCGATCCAGGGACGCCATCTTGCCACTGCCTTCCTAAGGTTAACGCCTATTCCGGGATTATAGGCCAATCAGAGCTGGGATTGGAAGGCGGAGTCTTCAATGTCATTGGCCAATAGGAGCGTGACCGTCTTGATTGAAGGCCTCACTGTGCTGATTGGCCTGCCTAGTTAAAAGTAGCGGGTGGTTTCTAAAGCTGGTCGCAGGAATAGGGCGTTCTCCTTGTCGCAGAAGTGGCGTGGCTCGTTTAAACCAGTAGTTGAGGCGCTGAGGGAAGCTGTAGTGGGAGTGTTCGAGGATTCGCCTTGGTAAACCTTGTTCCCTGTTCCTTGTTCTCGGTTCCCTGGCCCGGCGCCGCCTTTCAGGGTGTCTTCTCCTTTTCGCTCCTTTCTCCATAGCTAGCCTCCTCCCCCTTAGCTGCTCTCTTGACTCGGTTCTCTTCTTGGTTTCCAAAGAACTATTGACCCGGAGCGGCCCATGTGCGACCTCGGGTAGGACGGGCTTGGCTGCGCCGAGTGTGGCCTCTGGACTCAGCTGGTAGAGTCCGAGCGGATCTAGGGTGTCGGGGTGTCACAGTGGGGAGGAGGTAAACATTACCGGGCTCGTGGAGGCCAGCTTGTCCGGAGGTTTCGCGGTGATATGCCACTGTATGTATGAAGGCGTGGAGAGTACCGTAAATATGGTAGCCGAGAAAGCCAGTTGGTTGTGTAGAATCCAAGTTCTTCTGGAACTGGAATAGAAGTATACTGAAATAATCTGACAGGACTCCCCACATCCACTCCTTCCTTCTTTTACACGCTGCAGTCAGCATAATCCTTTACAATCACGAATTTGATGCTTTCACCTCCTTAAAACCATTTGAAGTTTAAGAAGAGGGTTTCCAATACCCTATCTTTTTCTACTGTGGAAGCTGCAGTGGAGGAAGTGAATTGGGGGGATGGCAGGGTGGGCATGTTTGAAGAAAAGGTGCTTTACGAGACCTATTGAAAGTTTTATGGAAGTACTAGACCAGCTGTGCTGCACGTTGGAAAGTCAGTGGTGAACAAGATTAATCTCCTGGTCTCCGAGGTAGACATGGAGAAAGTATAAGTCTATTCACTGCAGCGAAGAAGGGGAAAGAACTATGGGAACATGTGAAGGGGGGGGGATCATTCTGAGCCACTAAGGGAAGTCTGAGAAGGTGTCTCTGAGGAAATGTCATTTGAGATGTGAAGGATGATTAGGAGAAGGGACTTTGGGCTTAGCTGTGGGAGCAGAGAAAACAGCATGTGCAAAGGCCTGGAAGTAGGGAACGCATGTGTGGCTCACAGAATTGAGAGAATGCCAGTGTGGCCAGAGATGAAGCTGAGGAGGGTAGACCAAGCACAGAGAATGCATTCATTTCAGCTTTGTTTCTCCAACTCTGTTGCCCGGTGTTTGTATGATTAGAATACATAGGGTTCAAAAGCAAAACCAACTTGCCTTTGGGGGTCTGGGCTGTAGGGTGGTAGGTGAGGCTGGGAGGTGATTGATAGATTCTGAGGCTAAGAAGAAGAAACAAGCCCTGGCCCCCAGAGGTCACACACTGCAAAGTCTCCAGAGGTCAGCCAAGCTCCTTCCCTGTTTAAAAATGTCAGCTGCTCTTTAGCTAATTGTTTCCATGTGGGAACATGGTCTCATTTTTTTTTTTCCACAGATATTTGCAGTTCTCAAGAGGGCCTGAAAAAATTGAAATTGATGTGAAATCTCATGATTTTTAATGTTAACCGCAAATTCAGAAAAATTTCCAAACATTCTTTGAGTCAAACGATGTGGCACAGGCTACCAGTTTGAGACCTCTCATCTCAGTATTATGAAATCCAGAGATTGAGGAGATTCGGCATAATTGGGGGAGTAGAGGCAGTGAAGGAGAGAACACAATGTTCAGGAAGGAGGATTTTAGAGTGTAGAGATTTTGAACAAGGTGGCACAGCATGACTTCTTTGCTGAGTTCCAGTTTCATTTGTTCAGCCACCTGCAGGACATCTTCACAGTAATATTCTGTGTTATTTCCTCAAAGACAAGCAACTAAAACTGAATGAATGCCTCGTTTCTTCCAAACCTGTTTCTCTTCAGGTGTTAACCTCTTTCTCATAGTAGTACTTTTCTAGTTACACTGGTTTAAAACAAATAGCTATATGTTATTGTTTAATAGGTATAATGTTTCAGTTTTACAAGGTGAAAAGAGTTGTGGAAGTGGTTGGTGGTGATAGTTGGTTAGCATTATGAATGTATTTAACATTACTGAACTGTCTGCTTAAAAATACTTAATCGGTAAATTTTATGTTATGTATATTTTATCCCAATAAAATTTTGGGAAAAAAACCCCAAATAGCTATTTAAAATTTTCCTACTCTGTAACTCCATTTCCAATGTATTATTGGGTCCTTTTGATTTTGTTCCTCTAATAAGTTTCATTCATCCTGTCCTCTTGTAATTTTTTCTTGTCTTTCGTAGTTTAGGTTTGATTACTATCACTCTTAATGTTTCCACAGTGCCTCCATTTTCACTTACTTCAGCCCATTTCTCAAATTGTTGTAAGAGTCACTTTTCTAAGTAGGGAGTCTTGTTATGTATGCCAGTACTTAATGGAACTCTTACGATGCCAGCCTTGAAAGTCAAACACTTTACATGAATTATCTCATTTAATCTCATACATCAACTCTATGAGGAAGGCACTGTTAATCTGATGAAACTGAAGCTGAGAACTTTCCAGGTTCACAGGCTAAGAAATGGTGGAACTGGGATTCAAAACCTAAAACTATTGGACTGCAGAGTCCTCATGTCACTCCCTTTCTCAAATCTTTAGGGCCCCCTAGGGTGTTTCAGGCAAAGGTAACAGGCTGAATGATGTGGCACAGGGCCCTCCCCATGCAGGATGTGCTTTGGCCAGGTATGTAATAGTCAGGTACCCAGTTTGTTGGTAACAGTGGTCAGGGACTTATTCTGTATATTAGAGTCACCTAAGGAGCTTTAAAAATTAGTGTGATGCCTAATCTGACCTGCTCAGACCAGCTGAAACAGAATCTCTGGGAATGGGGCCCAGGGTGGGTATTTTTAAATGCTCCCCAGATGATTCTGCTTTACAGCCAGGGTTGAGAACCATTGGCCCGGAAAATGGAGTATATGGGGTGGAAGGTCAGGGAGGGGAGTACAATAGTAGGAAATAATACTGGAAAAGTAGGTTACTTTGACATTGGTCTACCATCCTTTGGTCTGTTTCCGAAGCCACATATTGTGTTCTGCCAACTGTTGACCATGTAAAACAAAACAAAACAAAAACCCAAAAACTAGGTTCAAGTTCAATGTATAGGCCAAACTGGAAAGAATAAAATGCACATGGCAGTGTGTTATACTACTACTTTGGTGTTGAACCCAGGCACTTGCTTGGCATCCTTAAGCCTTGGGATGACAGGAAGGCTCTAGGACCACAGGTTTGGACCTAGGTGCTACTTCGTTATCTCTTATATATAGTCATGCCTGAGTATTCACAATCCAAAATATAACTGACTTTCCTTTTATTTTTCCTTTATTAAAGGTAGGGTATTATAACCACCCTCCCCCCACCATATGTGTATTCATTGGTTATTTAGGAATATCTTTTTAGAATGGTACTGTGGATATAAAACTGTTTCTTATAAAATAGGGTGATAGGGTTGATAACTACTGATTTTAAATAAAAGATTCAGTAGAAACTAGTATTAATAACACTATGATTCCCTATGGAAATAATTCAGAAGGCTGTTAAAAATTTCCTTATAGTGTAGGGAAATTTCATTTGATATAGTCTGTATGATATAGTCTGTGTGCCTGGCCGTTTTTAGTTTGAGATGTATTAAATTGATATAGATGGTGTCTTTATTAACAGGTACTTCCTAAGCACATTACATTCTCATTTATTCATCACAACCACCTCATTGAAGTAGTTGATATTATCCTTATTTCTCAGAGCGTGAAGTGTGGCTTGAAGTTGTTAAGGGATTTGCTCAGGATCACACAGCCACTTAAACAAGGCTATCTGACTCTAATTCCAAATCCCAGGCTTTTTAATGACCACATGAAAGTCTAGCCCATGCCAGTTTGAGCTTCTAGAAGACAGCTTTCTGGGTACAGTTAGCTTCTACTTGTCCTGCAGGGGATCCAGTATTTAAGGATATCTTGGTGTTTGTTGTTACTGTTTTTTAGAACCGTATAGCATTTGCTTACTTGGTCATTTAACTTTTCAAGGTTGGTAAAGCTGTCTGGATATAATTGTTAATTTCTTTCAGATTTATAACAGTAATTTTGCCAAACATCCCAGCTGGTGATTACTTAGGCATTTATTGGTTTGTTGTGATTTTATTGTGAGAGCATGACTATGTAAAACATCCTAGAATCTATCTTGGTAGAAAATTTTTACTCAAGAAAAGAAATAAAGGCACTTAAAAAACTAGGCTAACTGCTAAGTTTCTCAGGGTTTTTTTTTTTTTTTTCCCAGCATTCCCAAAGATCTGTAGCATTAAGAATAATGAGACTTCGTTTAGATTTTTGAGTTTCTCTTTCTGAAATAAAGTGAGCTTGATATAGTATATCATTGCTATAAGTAATGTTAATTTTTGGAATTAAACACACAGTAGGTCATGAAAGTAACCATTTAAGAAATATGTCAAGCTTTTAAGGTGTAATCTTTTGTGTACTCTAGAGGAAAGTCTTGTTCTCTGTTAAATGCTTAGCATTATAAGTCTTTTAAAAACAATGTTGTAAGTACCTTTGTGGCACTCCAAGAATAGCGATTACCAACTACCTAATGGGTTGATTATTCTAGATTTAAAATGATTACTTTGTCCTTATGCCTAGCTAATTTTCTCTTTTTTTTCCTGAATTCAGTACATTTAAAGTTGAAGTTTGCTGCTAAAGATGGCAGATCCAGATGTCCTCACCGAGGTTCCTGCAGCTTTGAAGCGGTTAGCCAAGTATGTGATCCGGGGGTTTTATGGCATTGAGCATGCTTTGGCCTTGGACATCTTGATCCGAAACCCCTGTGTGAAAGAGGAGGACATGCTGGAGCTGCTCAAGTTTGATCGGAAGCAACTTCGATCAGTCTTGAATAATTTAAAGGGAGACAAATTCATCAAGTGCAGAATGAGGGTAGAGACCGCTGCAGATGGGAAAACCACTCGCCACAACTACTACTTTATCAATTATCGTACTCTTGTTAATGTGGTAAAATATAAATTGGACCACATGAGAAGGAGGATTGAAACTGATGAGAGAGATTCCACCAACCGGGCTTCCTTCAAATGTCCCGTCTGTAGTAGTACTTTTACAGATTTAGAAGCTAATCAGCTCTTTGATCCCATGACAGGTGAGATTGTTCCAGTTTATGAATCTTTCAAGTAACTTTTTAAAGTATGTAACCTTTTTCTTAAGTTGATTCATCTAGTTTTTAAACTGATCATATATATCATTATAAAATGGATATATTGGTGTAAGTAAGCATATAGTTATTCTTAGTCTTAATGTCCTGTTTGACTGTCATACTACTTTTAGAAGCTGTTGCAAAGCCTTTCTCCTTTACAAGGGAGTACTCGTCCATGGACTGTTCTTTTACCCATAGCCCTCTACCTCTGTTTCTACCCCCGTCCCTTATTTACAACTGCAGCCTAATCTAAAGGGTTGACTTTCTCTACCACTTTGAGGCTATTCTGACTTTACTAAGTTTACTTTTGAGCTCTTCATTCAACAAATATTTGAGTACCTACTTGTGCCAGTCACTGCCAGACAGTTATAATAAATACGTATTATTAGAACTTAAATGCTTTGTTAGTGGAAGTGCAAAGTGCTATCAGGAAGACATAACTAGGGCATCTAATGTGGATTTGGGGAGGCCTCTCAAAGAAGTTTAAACAGCGGGGACCTAAAAAATAAGTAAAAGTTAGCCAGATGAAATAAGAGGGGCACTTTTTCCAAGTTAACAACAGATATTTAGTTTCTTAGCCATTCATTAATGGAAGCGAATCATCAACAGGAGTTATAAATTGCTTCATTTAATTAAATACTTTAGTTTTAAGGATTTTTCTAATCAACACAGAATCTACAAAGCATGTTTTTTCTAAAAATACATGTCTAACATTAACATGGGACACTTTAAAGTGCTAGGTTGTATAGTTATGTTGTTATTTGTAAACTGGAAAAGAGACTATAGTTTTACTAATTACTCAAGTGGATCAATTTTGTGTTAAAAATTTGTAAAAATCTATAGAAAGAATCACAGCTGTTAGGTTAGATTGTCCCTTTGTTACGGCTGAATTCAGGAGTATAGGTTACTTTTTAGTTCATAGATTTGACTTTAAAATAACTATCTGAAAAATATAATTTAAGCTTTTACACATGAAATGTTTTATTATAAAAAAATTACAGGTTTGTGTACATGTTTAATTTTGTATATGTTATATATTGTACACTTTAAAGAATTTTTAAAAATTTTAATGGGAAATAATGCTGATATCAATTAAGATTATTCACAAAAAGAGCAGTGATGGCCTATGACTTTTTTTTCCCCTTATTTACTGTGAAGCAGTCATCTTGGATGAAAATTCATTTAAAGAATTCACATTTGTCTTAAATGTTTAATTTGTCTGAACCTAACTATTTACCTTGAAAGGGCTTAACTAGGAGAGGTCTTGGTTATGAGAAAATCTTAGCCATCCTAAGAATTGCTTGAGTGTACTATAGAGGAGGGTTGTAGACTATATCTGGAGCTCTTTCAAAATAGACTAGAAAAGTCTCATGATTTTTGCTATTCACTCTAACAGATTTCTTTAAGGAGCTCTGGGTTTTGGTTTTTGATTTTCTGCAGATGTTGGTGTTACAGTGGTCGTCCTCGTCACTCTTGACTGCAGTGAAGGTGTTATCCAGTCCCTCAGAGAGGGTAATCTAAAGGAATATGCTTCTACTACATTTACGTATCACTTGATTCTTATTTAATTTCATGAAAGTTTCTAAAAGGAAGTTATCCCATTACTTATATATCAGTATTTAGGAGTTTGATTCATGATGCTCTTCGAATTTTACCTAGGGTTTGTATCTGAATGAAATTAGTTGTAATTAACAGGTGGCTTGTGGAAGAGATGGCCTGACCAAATATAGTCAAGATTATTTGTGTGAGGGAATTGAGATAGGGTAGGGAGCGTGAAAACATATTATGAAAGAGAGCTAAAACTGAAACAGTTGTTTTGTGGCCAGTCTGAACAGAGACTGTTTTCTTAATATGAGGGTTACGGTCAACATGATGGTGGAAAGAAGGGGTTCAGGAGAGCAAGAGTAAGTCACTTTACATTGGTATCGCTCATGGGAGGATGCCCTGAACAGCCAGCACTAATAGTCAACTTAATTGGCAGTTATGTCTCAGTGAAGCCTGAGATACCATGATTGAAAATTCTTAATTATTGGGAACCCTCTTTATGAGAATATACTTGCCTTTTGATTATAATTTGGTTTTTCATTTGGACTTTCCTTTACAGAGAGAATATGATAATTGGGTGATATTAGACCCCCCAACCTCCTTGTCAGTCTGGTTTTGTTTTGTTTTTCCACTATTAGTACCTTGACAACCCTCCCTTGTTCTTCTATGCATTCCCTTTAGAAATCTTGGTCTTTTTCCCTCTGTTCCCTTCCTGTTTTGCTCAGTATTCATTGCTCTCCCCGTCATTTTGAAGAAGACGAGAAATAAACATTTGGTATGTGTATCAGAAGAGGAGGAGGGAAGTTTTTCTGCTGTAATATTTATTCTCTCTTTAAATTAATAGTTACAGTTTTCATTCAAAGCCAGTGCTGTACAAAGCTGTTCTATTTCTTGGTTGCTATTGGAGATTGATGGTGTTTCTGACCAGTGATGGAGGTATCTAATGGGCTTCTATCTCCATTCCAATGTCAACAGTTGTTAGGTTTATAAACTATGGTTTATATTAGCAATTGGGGGTACTTAGGAATTAGATTTGAAGCCTTCTAGGCTTTACTTCTTCCCTGATAAAAAGTTCTTAACTCAAGTATATGGGCAACTCTGCCACTGGACAGAGAGTAGTGACTCCTAGATGAGTATCCAGGAATTCTGGGCTCAGGAAATTGGGTCCAGCAAGAATTGTTTTACCGGCATTAATTCACACATAAACCAGCAATTTTCTTACTTCAGTTTATAGCTTTTCCCTCCCCCGCCTCTCTTTTTCCTGAAAATTGTAGATTCTTTCCATACTTTCCATTTAGATTTTGCCTTTGGTGTTCTGGGGTTGAACTCTCCCAATGTTTGATGCTTGATATGTATAGCTAATTTTATTTTATTTTATTTTTAACATCTTTATTGTAATTGCTTTACAATGGTGTGTTAGTTTCTGCTTTATAACAAAGTGAATCAGCTCTACATATACATATATCCCCAAATCTCCTCCCTCTTGCATCTCCCTCCCACCCTCCCTATCCCACCCCTCTAGGTGGACACAAAGCACCGAGCTGATCCCCTGTGCTATGCTGATCCCCTGTGCTATGCTGATCCCCTGTGCTATGTGGCTGCTTTCCACTAGCTGTTTTACATTTGGTAGTGTATATATGTCCATGCCACTCTTTCACTTCGTCCCAGCTTACCCTTGCCCCTCCCCGTGTCCTCAAGTCCATTCTCTACGTCTGTGTCTTTATACCTGTCCTGCCCCTAGGTTCTTCAGAACCTTTTTTTTTTTTTTTTGATTCCATATATATGTGTTAGCATACGGTATTTGTTTTTCTCTTTCTAACTTACTTCACTCTTTATGACAGTCTCTAGGTCCATCCACCTGCTAATTTTATTAAAATGGAAGAGCCTAGCTTTTGCCCACTAGTCCCTGGTTTCAGAAACTTAATCAGGCAAAATCAGCTGTTTTATTTTCTGAAATATGGGGGTCTTATGTAATCAGAACAAAGGTAGCATGGCATGAAATCCATCAATCAGCAAAATAGCATCTTGTGGTTCATAAATGCATGTTTTAGATTTAGCAAGGCTCTGACCGTGTGAAGAGACATAGCATTTCTACTATAGCAATCTCAACCACAGTGATTTCATTAATGACACTTCTGAGTTAAATTCAGCAACATGCTTCCCCAAAAGGGAGGGGGAGATTGTATTTTCTTCTTTTTTCTTTTTCTTTTTTTTTTTTGTGGTACGCAGGCCTCTCACTGCTGCAGGCCCAGCCGCTCCGCGGCATGCGGGATCCTCCCGGACTGGGGCATGAACCCGCGTCCCCTGCATCGGCAGGCGGACTCTCAACCACTGCGCCACCAGGGAAGCCCTGTATTTTCTTTTTAGGTGTTAAAGTTAGATGATATGGAAATAGCTTTATATTTTCCATTTTTAATTTAAAAATTATGTAACCATGGTGCCAGAAAAATTTTTGAATAGAAAAAATTACAACAAAACCACTACCCTTTTACGTGTTATTTATAATTACAGTCATAGTCAAGAATAGTTTGTGATCTCTTGGTCCCTTAATGTACCAACTCTTCTGTTTCTATCTAGTGTTCTAAATATGTTTTTAGGTGTGATTTTCTCTCCTGTTTTCCTTTCCACTCCTTTGGGGCACTTTGTATTTTTTTTTTGCTGGTATAGATATGACACTGAATATTTTTATATATATAGCATTTTATTCTTGTTTTTAAAGTTTTTCCTTAAGGATTCTCAGCAGTGGGAATATTAGGTGAAAAAATATAGTTTTATAGCTTCTGTAAAGGCACATAAGGCAATGTAGTTTTATTGTGGGTTGGGTAAAATTGTTAGGTGTTTGAATTAGAAATAGTTTGGGAGCCCCTATTACTGAATTCACCTAGAGACCAGGGGATCCCATTTTAAATAAACTTTGAAGTAAGTTAAATTTTAAAAAAAGGAATCTTATAAATGTTTGTTTAATACAATCTTATAAATAGGAGCTAAGAGATTATCTAGTTCAACTCATCAAATGTGTGTGGATACACACACACATGTCTGTTATACTCTAGGTTTTGGAGGATCTTACAAAGTAATAAATAAATGTAGGGCCATATAGATTTCCAGAATGTTTTAAATGAGTACTGGGGAAGATAAGATAGCTTTCATGGAGATTCAGCTTTTGTGTGGCTCCAGGGAAAAGACTTTGAGTCAGGTAGATTTTAGGATTAGTGTAAAAGAAGTCTTTAAAAACTGACTCTAAAATGTGTCCAATAAATAACTCTTAAAAATAGCCAACAGGGCTTCCCTGGTGGCGCAGTGGTTGAGAGTCCGCCTGCCGATGCAGGGGACACGGGTTTGTGCCCCGGTCCGGGAAGATCCCACATGCCGTGGAGCAGCTAGGCCCGTGAGCCATGGCCGCTGAGCCTGCGCGTCCGGAGCCTGTGCTCCGCAACGGGAGAGGCCACAACAGTGAGAGGCCCGCGTACCGCAAAAAAAAAAAAAAAAAAGCCAACAATGGAAACAGACCTCTTCCAGTGGTTAGTTCTGAGTCCCTCAATATTCAAGTAAAGTCCTTATCTACTTGGGATATTCATTTCTAAGTTTGGTGTTAAATCACGAGTCCCTCTTTTGCTTGTGACTGCAGGAATGCTTTTTGATTTAGACACATCAGTTTCCTGATCCCCACATCATTGAAATTCCTCTTCAGTTCCTTTAACCTAACATTTTAAAACTGTCAGGGTCCTGTATTCATGAGCCTCTGAAGACTTGTTTCCTTCATGCTCACCTTCATAGAGCAGGCTTTTTCCTGTTTTCATCTCTCTCTACTTAAGGCAAGAAGATGTCTTATAAGCAGTGTTTCCAATTCCTGAAATGCTAAAAACACAGACAAACAAACGTTAAAAGAAATCTTTCTAGGAGTACTTTGCTCAGTTGCTGGTTTGGAATCTTTGCCCAGGATGGGTTCATTAGAAACTATACTGGAAAGCTCAGTGGTGTGGATTTTGAGGAGGCTGATGATGGGACAGAAGGAAGGTGATTACTAGAATGAGTTAAAAAAACCACAAAAAACTAGTTATGGAAAAATAGTAAGAAACAGGTGTCTTCTCTCTGCTACCCTTCACTTTCCACCAAAAGCTTTAGGGCTCATTTTTTAAAACTTTTGTTGCTCTTGGTTTTAAGGGTTTGAAAACTTAAAAAAAAAAAGCATCTGTGTTTTATCTTTTTTGTATTTTGAAGCTGATTACATAGGAACAAACTTATTTGTGAAAAGTTGCTTTTTAGTTTTGATGCTGGCATATAACATTCTGTTGATTATTGTCTTTCAAATAGTCATATCAAAACCACATACTTTTTGCCTGCTCACTGCATGTTGAGATGAATTTGATTTGGGCCTAATTCAGAGAATTTATTATTGATATAAGCTTCAGTATTCACCCAAGTACCACACTTCAGTTTATTGTTTTCCCTCCCAGGCATAATACTTTTTTTCCCCTTTATAATGAGTTCCAGAATCTAGGAATAATGCATGATTAGGCCAAACCTAGATGTGTTCAGTTAAGGAAGGACAGAAGCCAGTTTCATTGATTAAATTGAGTTTTGGGGGTAGAGTTGTATTGGGTACATTATGAATACATTTGAGATCTTCTGAAATTAAAAATACATTAAACGTACTTCTATTTTTTTCCTTTTGCATGCAAATGAGTATTTTACAGTGTTATATGTTCTGCAGGGAATCGCTAAAGGATGATTTTTCAAATTCCATTTTATTATAGGTAAAATAATTATATAAAATATTTAACTATGCTCCTCTCATGTCTGTTATTATTTTATAATAGCAATTCCTTTTTTCACACACTTCCCCTTGCCCAATTAAACTGAAGAAATTTGCTTTATAAAATAAGTTTGGAAATTAGAATAAAGGGTGACTTTTTGAGACTTCAGTATTTGGCTTAACATTTTAATATATATACCCCTGAACATTTTGAGTTATAAAAGGTTTAACAGAGGACTTGATAGTGCTTTCAAAGAATATCCTAAGAATGACTGTGTAACTTTTGTGTATTAAAGGGAGTTGAGTGCTTTTGGAGAATTCAAAATAACATTTGTTTTCTTTCTTCTAAAAATACGTAAGTAATATATTAATGTAAACTTGTTGAAGACTCAACTGACAGAAAAATAGATAGACTAAAATGGCAAACCTAGTTTTTCTTCTCTATGGTCTCCCGCGCAGCCCAGTCCCTATTCTCTCCACCTTTCTCTGTGTTGACAACTGGTAAGTTTTATGATTATATAACGTTTCACTTTATGTCTCCAACCCCACCTCACCCTCCCTCCTCCATAAGCCTTTTTGAAAGCTGAGAAAGAAAGGTGATTTCTTTTTTTTTGGACAGGAAAGTAGGATTTATTGGTGGGCATGAGTAAGGAGGGGACAGTGCCAAAGCTGTCATGAGTGAGAGCCGTTTGTCCAGGAGACCACAACTAGGGATGTATTTGACCCCACAGCCATCTGGGATGAGCCGCTTTTCTGCCGCCATGTTTTCATATTCATCTGCATTAAACTTAGTAAATCCCCAGTTCTTGGAGATGTGGATCTCCTGGTGGCCAGGGAACATGAACTTGGCCGTGAGTTGGGCCTCAGTCACGTGCTCCTTGTTCAGCTTGGTGTGGATGGATTTATGACTTGGCCAATGTGGACCCTAGCCACTGTACATACTTGTCTGGAGTCCAGATTGGGGACAGCATCCAGACATGAATGTCCACCGGAAAGGGCTGTCTCCAAGGTCCCTTAGGGCAACCTGTATAAGCAACAGGCTGTACACCGCCCAGGAGGCTGTGTTTGTAGCCATTGCACACCAGGCCTCCACAGGGAAGGTGATTCTTTTTTTTTTTTTTTTGCGATACGCGGGCTGTTGTGGCCTCTCCCGCTGCGGAGCACAGGCTCCAGACGCGCAGGCTCAGTGGCCATGGCTTACGGGCCTAGCCGCTCCGTGGCATGTGGGATCTTCTCGGACCGGGACACGAACCCATGTCCCCTGCATCGGCAGGCGGACTCTCAACCACTGCGCCACCAGGGAAGCCCAGGGAAGGTGATTCTTAATTAAATATTTTGTTGTTATAACAGCTCTGGTTATTAATGCTTGACCAACTTATGTTAGTATTGTAAGGGTTTTTCAGAGCACTTATTACATTGGGTCTTTTTGTGTAATCAGTGTTTTCAGTGGGTATGTCATTTTCAGAGGGTTTTTTTAATCTTGTTTTGTTTTTTAAGCAGTGGCTATAAGACAGCAAAGTGACAGTGTATTAGGATTCCAGAGCCATGGCTGGCTTCCAGTCTTGGGCTATGTTAGTAACTATTCCCTGGGCAAATCCTATAATCATTGTAGGCCTTTTTTAAGGATATGTAAAATGATAAGTTCAGTCTATTCTATACCATATATGGTTTCTTTCAACTCTAATTTCAAAGCACCCTTTGATTTGGAGAATAGTTGACATTTTAAAAGTATAGAGAAGCTTGGGGATGTTTTATCACTGCTTTTAGAAGATAATGTTAGTCACTTTGGTTAATTTGAAATCCTAGGTTAGGAACTGAAACACCTTGTTATAGTAGTGTTCGTATAGAAAATATGCTATGTTGAATTAGGCCGTATTCAGAAACACATTGTGGCATAATGGGGAATAATATTTAGGATTCATGGCAGTCTTATTTTCCCAAGCTCTCCAGTTTACTCCCTTTCCTCATATATACATAATCTATAAAATATTCAGTGAGAGGGGAACCAACGTCCAAATTTGACTCCTAAGATATATACAGTGGTTGGATTTTTACAGAGTGATAAAATTAATACCATATATTAGTGATGTGTCTTGAAGTTTGTTTCCTCTTTATTTCAGTAAAATCCTAGTGATTCTAGTCCCAGTAACTTGGTTTTAACATGGAACTGTGAATTGTCTTCTGTTTTGTTTTGTTTTTCCTGGAAGCTTCTTGAGTGAGGGGAAGTAAAAAACATTTACTCAAATTTTTTTCATAGAATTGTCTAGAAACATTAAGCCATTATCTCTTTTTTTTTAAACATCTTTATTGGAGTATAATTGCTTTACAATGGTGTGTTAGTTTCTGCTTTATAACAAAGTGAACCAGCTATACTTTTACATATCCCCATATCTCCTCCCTCTTGCGTCTCCCTCCCACCCTCCCTATCCCACCCCCCAGGTGGTCACAAAGCACTGAGCTGATCTCCCTGTGCTATGTGGCTGCTTCCCACTAGCTATCTATTTTACATTTGGTATTATATATAAGCCCATGCCACTCTCTCACTTCATAACAGCTTACCCTTCCCCTTCCCGTGTCCTCAAATCCATTCTCTATGTCTGCGTCTTTATTTCTGTCCTGCCCCTAGGATCTTCAAAACCTTTTTTTTTTTTTTAAGATTCCATATATATGTGTTAGCATACGGTATTTATTTTTCTCTTTCTGACTTAACTTCACTCTGTATGAAAGACTCTAGGTCCATCCACCTCACTACAAATAACTCAATTTCGTTTCTTTTTATGGCTAGGTAATATTCCATTGTATATATGTGCCACATCTTCTTTATCCATTCATCTGTCGATGGACAGTTAGGTTGCTTCCATGTCCTGGCTATTGTAAATACAGCTGCAGTGAACGTTGTGGTACATAACTCTTTTTGAATTATAGTTTTCTCAGGGTATATGTCAAGTAGTGGGATTGCTGGGTCGTATGGTAGTTGTATTTTTAGTTTTTTAAGGAACCTCAATCCTGTTCTCCATAGTGGCTGTATCAATTTACATTTCCACCAACAGTGTATGAGGGTTCCCTTTTCTCCACACCCTCTCCAGCATTTATTGTTTCTAGATTTTTAAAGATGGCCATTATGATAGGTGTGAGATGATACCTCACTGTAGTTTTGCTTTGCATTTCTCTAATGATTAATGATGTTGAGCATTCTTTCAAGTGTTTGTTGGCAATCTGTATATCTTCCTTGGAGAAATGTTTATTTAGGTCTTCTGCCCATTTTTGGATTGGGTTGTTTGTTTTTTTGATATTGAGCTTCATGAGCTGCTTGTATATTTTGGAGATTAATCCTTTGTCAGTTGCTTCATTTGCAAATATTTTCTCCCATTATGAGGGTTGTCCTTTTGTCTTGTTTATGGTTTCCTTTGCTGTGCAAAAGCTTTGAAGTTTCATTAGGTCCCATTTGTTTATTTTTGTTTTTATCTCCATTTCTCTAGGAGGTGGGTCAGAAAGGATCTTGCTGTGATTTATGTCATAGAGTGTTCTGCCTATGTTTTCCTCTAAGAGTTTGATAGTTTCTGGCCTTACATTTAGGTCTTTAATCCATTTTGAGCTTATTTTTCTGTATGGTGTTAGGGAGTGTTCTAATTTCATTCTTTTACATGTATCCGTCCAGTTTTCCCAGCACCACTTATTGAAGAGGCTGTCTTTTCTCCATTGTGTATTCTTCCGTCCTTTATCAAATATAAGGTGACCATATGTTCGTGCGTTAATCTCTGTGCTTTCTATCCTGTTCCATTGATCTATATTTCTGTTTTTGTGCCAGTACCATACTGTCTTGATTAATGTAGCTTTGTACTATAGTGTGAAGTCAGGGAGCCTGATTCCTCCAGATCCCGTTTTTCTTTCTCAAGATTGCTTTGGCTATTTGGGGTCTTTTGGGTTTCCATACAAATTGTGAATTTTTTTGTTCTAGTTCTGTGAAAAATGCCATTGGTAGTTTGATAGGGATTGCATTGAATCTGTGGATTGCTTTGGATAGTATAGTCATTTTCACAGTGTTGATTCTTCCAATCCAAGAACATGGTATATCTCTCCATCTGTTTGTATCATCTTTAATTTCTTTCATCAGTGTCTTATAATTTTCTGTATACAGGTCTTTTGTCTCCTTAGGTAGGTTTATTCCTAGGTATTTTATTCTTTTTGTTACAGTGGTAAATGGGAGTGTTTCCTTAATTTCTCTTTCAGATTTTTCATCATTAGTGTATAGGAATGCAAGAGATTTCTGTGCATTAATTTTGTATCCTGCTACTTTACCAAATTCATTGATTAGCTCTAGTAGTTTTCTGGTAGCATCTTTAGGATTCTCTATGTATAGTATCATGTCGTTTGCAAATAGTGACGGCTTTACTTCTTCTTTTCTGACTTGGATTCCTTTTATTTCTTTTTCTTCTCTGATTGCTGTGGTTAAAACTTCCCAAACTATATTGAATAATAGGGGTGAGAGTGGGCAACCTTGACTTGTTCCTGATCTTAGTGGAAATAGTTTCAGTTTTTCACCATTGAGGACGATGTTGGCTGTGGGTATGTCATATATGGCCGTTATTATGTTGACGTAATTTCCCTCTATGCCTACTTTCTGGAGGGTTTTTGTAATAAATGGGTGTTGAATTTTGTCATAAGCTTTCTCTGCATCTATTGAGATGATCTTATGGTTTTTCTCCTTCAGTTTGTTAACATGGTGTATCACATTGATTGATTTGGGTATATTGAAGAATCCTTGTATTCCTGGGATAAACCCCACTTGATCATGGTGTATGATCCTTTTAATGTGCTGTTGCATTCTGTTTGCTAGTATTTTGTTGAGGATTTTTGCATCTATGTTCATCAGTGATACCGATCTCTAATTTTCTTTTTTTGTGACATCTTTGTCTGGTTTTGGTATCAGGGTGATGGTGGCCTCGATAATTATCTTAAATGTAAATGGATTAAATGATCCAACCAAAAGACATAGACTGGCTGAATGGGTACGAAAACAAGGCCCATATGTATGTTGTCTACAAGAAACCCACTTCAGACCTAGGGACACATACAGACTCAAAGTGAGGGGATGGAAAAAGATATTCCATGCAAGTGGAAATCAGAAGAAAGCTGGAGTAGCAATTCTCATATCAGACCAAATAGACTTTAAAGCAAAGACTATTATAAGAGACAAAGAAGGACACTACATAATGATCAAGGGATCAATCCAAGAAGAAAATATAACAATTGTAAATATTTATGCACCCAACATAGGAGCACCTCAATACATAAGGCAAATGCTAACAGCCATAAAAGGAGAAATTGACAGTAACACGATCATAGTAGGGGAATTTTACACCCCACTTTTACCAATGGACACATCTTCCCAAATGAAAATAAATAAGGAAGCACAAGCTTTAAATGATACATTAAACAAGATGGACTTGATATTTATATGACGTTTCACCCAAAAACAACAGAATACGCATTCTTCTCAAGTGCTCATGGAACATTCTCCAGGATAGATCACATCTTGTGTCACAAGTCAAGCATTGGTAAATTTAAGAAAATTGAAATTGTATCACGTATCTTTTCTGACCACAATGTTATGAGACTAGATATCAATTACAGGAAAAAATCTGTAAAATATACAAACACATGGAGGCTAAACAGTACACTACTTAATAACCAAGAGATCACTGAAGAAATCAAAGAGGAAATCAAAAAATACCTAGAAACTAATGACAATGAAAACGCGACAACCCAAAACCTATGGGATGCAGCAAAAGCAGTTCTAAGAGGGAAGTTTATAGCAATTCAATCGTACCTTAAGAAACAAGAAACATCTCAAATAAACAACCTAACCTTACACCTAAAGCAATTAGAGAAAAAAGAACAAAAAACCCCCAAAGATAGCAGAAGGAAAGAAATCATAAAGATCAGATCAGAAATAAATGAAAAAGAAATGAAGGAAACGATAGCAAAGATCAATAAAACTAAAAGCTGGTTCTTTGAGAAGATAAACAAAATTGATAAACCATTAGCCAGACTCATCAAGAAGAAAAGGGAGAAGCCAAATCAATCGAATTAGAAATGAAAAAGGGGAAGTAACAACTGACACTGCAGGAATACAAAGGATCATGAGAGATTACTACAAGCAACTATATGCCAATAAAATGGACAACCTGGAAGAAGTGGACAAAGTCTTCGAAATGCACAACCTTCTGAGAGTGAACCAGGAAGAAATAGAAAATATGAACAGACCAATCACAAACACTGAAATTGAAACTGTGATTACAAATCTTGCAACAAAGAAAAGCCCAGGACCAGATGGCTTCACAGGTGAATTCTATCAAACATTTAGAGAAGAGCTAACAGCTATCCTTCTCAAACCCTTCCAAAATATAGCAGGGGGAGGAACACTCCCAAACTCATTCTAGGAGGCCACCTGCTTTGTTTTTCTTTATTATACTTATCAACCTCTGATGTTATTTTTTTGTCTTGACTACTCCCCAGTAGAATGTGAAAAGCAGTTCAGAAAAGCAGCTCAGAAGATGATTAGCAAGATTTAGGGAGGCAGAATGTGGGAAATCCTTGGTATGTTAATTGTGCCATGTTGGATTGAGAACTCTGCAGCAGGGAAGGTTTGATCCTGCCTGTTTCTTTGGCCAGCCTTGAGGACTTGGGCTGCAGCATGACTCCTGCTTCAGCACTGCAGCACCTGTAGCATATCAAAACAATTGGGCTTCTTTTACTTTGATTGATTGATTGATTTTATTTTTGGTAGGAAAATGGCTGAGTAATATTCCAGTTGCAATTAATATGTTTGATAAATCTTTGACAGTGAACTCTAGGCATTAGCTGATGCCTATTCATTGTGTATTTTGGAGCAAAGAAGGAAGAACCACAAAACCAAGTAATATCTAATTATTTGGGGATTTGACCCATAATGTCCTCTTCCCTTTTCCTCAGTTATGATAAATTTCCAAAGCATTTTCTTCTTGTTAAACTAAGGAGGAGAAACATTTTTTTCCAGTTTGGTTTTACCTGTATTTATTCATTGTTCCCTTGACTGAATACTCACATAATTAAAATGATGAGTAAACAGTTAAGTAGAAGACTTTGGCCAGCATAATAGACACTACCTGAATTTTCTTTTTCTGTGTTTAGCAAAGGAAAGTGTTAAGTTTGAATTTTGTTGAACATTACTGTTTTGTTTTTTTTTCCCTTTTGTTCCCAGTCCCTTCTCTCCCCTCCCCCATGTCTCTTGATTCCTTTCTATTTTTACATTTATTTTTATTTTTACATTTCTTATTTTGGGAGAAACTTAAAATTGTATGGCCCTCTTTCCCCTCACTGTCCCTCTTCTTTCCCTCTCATCCCAACAAGTAGGTCTCTATTTCTTTTCTCATTTTGGAGTAATAACTTAACTTCACTAAAAGAGTCCTGAGTCATAGAATTGGGACATTCATATACTACTGCATGGACAACCCTAAAATATAGTTTTGAAATATCTATTTTTAAAAGACCTTTTTTCTCCCTATTTTCAATGCCTGGTAATTATCTACATCTGGATATATTTTAATCCTTCTTGCAAACCTGATACATTAAGACTCAGCTGAGTCAATGCCAGGCATGTGATGCACATTTAATGTTAAATAAATTTTTTGTTACAAATCCTCTCCTGTTCCATATTTTTAAAAGTTAGAACCTATGTATATACATGGGAAAAGTTTGCTAAATTGTAGCTGGCAGGGATGATAGGAGGTTAGGAAAGGGATGTGTAATTCAGGATGGTACGGTGAATTTACTCTTTTGAATCAGAAAGATTTGTATTTGAATCCAGGCTTAATGATTTTTGCTTTTACGCTATGACCTGGTGAACTTAACTTCTCTGAGTCTTTATTCCCTCATATGTTAGATTTGAATAATACTGTTGCACAGACTTGGCTATGATGAATACGTGGGAATATTTGTAAAGTAGCTTTTTAAGTTTTTTTTTTTGTGTGTGTGGTTTATGGGTGTATATGATCAGACATATATGTTATCATTGAACTCTTCTTTTTCTCCTTATCTCATCATCTGTCAAGCTTTGCCTGAAGAATCTTTGTAGCCTTCATTTTCTCTCTGCTGCCACATTTTTTGATCTAGCTTGCATGTTCTCCCTTATGTGGCTTTTTGGTCTTATGTGTGGCAAGGGAAAAATGGTAAAGAGCTCTGAGTTTCAATTCCAGTTTCTTCTCTTATTGAATAGTATATTCTGTGCAGTATAGTATAGTCCAGTTTCAAGAAGAGTTGAGATATTTATATTGATTACTTAACAGCAGCTCTCCACAAGGGGTATGCATTAGATTCCTTGTCTCCAGATACCTTTCATCTCTATTAAACTTTAAGCGTCTGGATGACAGATTCTGTGTCTATATGTGTTACACTACTGCCCCCTCAGTAGAATGGTACTTCGTACAGTGTGTGCTGAGCCCCATCTCCCTTTCAGACTTTGGGGAAATTGATTTGCATTTTTACAATGTTTAGTAAAATTTATAAAAAATGCTCCTGGTATGTTAAGCTAATCTTAAGTCATTTTCCATAAAATGTAGAATTTCTTATTTTTCTTGGACTCCAGGTCTGGCTTTTGACAGGCTGCTTTCTTGTCTACAACTTGTGTTTTTATGATAAACATAAGACTCAGATGTCAGGCTAGCTTTTCTTCTTGTAATGTTTGCCAGACATGGTTGTTGTTGGAAGACAGTTCTCCATGGGTCTCTCACATGTCTTGTATGTTTTACAAGCAGAGATGCTACTGACTGCCTTTTTTCTAGACTGTATTTTTCAAGGAGGTTTATATAGTGAGCAGCCTTGGAAGATAGAGTTATTGTTTCTCTCCAGAGCAAAAGGCAGGTTTGTTTGCTATTCAGTATAATAAAGAAGTCTCCCTTCAGAGTGTGTTTACTTAGTGTCCAGCATGGTAAAGGTAGTAGCACCCTACAGAGCAAAAGATAAGCATGTTTATGCCCATTATAAAAGGTTTGGGTTCCTAAGCTCAGGGTTTCTTTCATGGAACATGATCCACTGCATGTACAGTTGTCACCTGGCCATCTTTGTGTTACCCTATGGGAAATGGGACTCAGGGAACTGGCACAAAACCTGATACTGGTACTGCTATTGCCATGAGTAATAAAGTTCTTTTCTCTAATCTGTAAGTCTTTTGTCTGTCTTCAGCATCTATAAAACCGTGGTAGGATAATTTGTTAGTTTACGAGTGGGGTAAAATTTCAGACTCGTCACAGTTTTTGACAGTAATATGAAAGCCACTCTTTTCAGAACTGCAAAATGGGCCCTCTACAAGTAATTCTTGTTAAGCCTTAATCTACATTAAGCCTGGGTCTCTGGAAAGGTACCTAGATGAGGCTAGAACTCAGGTTCCTTATGACTATACTGTGTTTTCTCTTTTCTCCCTATTTTTTTTAATGAAACTAAATTTATTCAAGTTCAAGGACTATCATTCTGAAATCATCTTTCTATGAAATGATGTTAACAGTGATCTATTTTTCTCTCTCTTTTCCCAAAATAAAAGCATTGCTATTTTATACAGTTAAGCTACACTGGCAAGTGTGTTGATTTGTTTACTTAACACTGAAGTTTGGAATGTATGTTATCTTCAAGAGAAAAATGGGGTAGTTGGGAGGACATTTCTTTTTAATTGGGTAACATGACAATCTCAATGATAAATAACCTAATAAACTAGGTAATAGAACATAGTATGTTGATGGTGACAAATGTTAAGGAGAAAGAAAGGGAGGACAGGACAGTGTTGAAATTTTAGGTAATGTTGGCCACGGAAGCTCTCACGGAGGTGACTTGAGTAAAGGTCTGAAGTTAAGAGACGAGCCATTTAACTCTCTGGAGGAAAAGCATTCTGGGCAGAGGGAACAGCAAGTACAAAGGCTCTGCAGCAAAGTGTTCCTGGTACAAGACATTGAGGAGGCTGATTTGTAATGCTTTGAAGACATATAATGAGAGGATTATAGCGTTGCCCTTTGCTTAGCTATCTTTTTATTCTTCAACCAGAGCACTTACTTTTATGTTTAGGTACTTTTTCACTTGAGGAATGGGATTTCTTCCTTTAAAAATAATTTGAAAACTACTAAAGTAGATAATTTTTCTTCTGCAGTATTCTGTAGTTCTCCTTGATGGTCTCTGTAAGCGCTCATTTTTCAGCAGTCAACATAAGTCCCACATCTGTGATTTTCAATTCAGCAGGTATTTGAGAGCTGTGTTAGACCTTACTTTACAGGCATACCTCGTTTTATTGTGCTTTGCTTTATTGCATTTCACAGATCATTGCATTTTTTACAAATTGAAATTTGTGGCAACCCTGCATTGAGCAAGTATGTTGGTGCCATTTTTCCAGTAGCATTTGCTCATTTTATGTTTCTCTGTCACATTTTGGTAATTCTCGCAATCTTTCAAGCTTTTTTGTTATCTTTGTTATGGTGATCTGTGGTTAGTGGTCAGTAACATCTTTGACGTTACTACCACAACTTGCTGAAGGCTCAGATGATGGTTAGCATTTTTTAGCAATAAAGTATTTTCTAATTAAGGTATGTACATTGTTTTCTTAGACCTAATACTATTGCACACTTAATAGACCACAGTATAGTGTAAACATAACATTTTCATGTACTGAAAACCAAAAAATTTTTGACTCGCTCTCACTTTATTGCGATATTTGCTTTATTGTGGTGATCTGGATCTGGACCTGCAATATATTTGAGGTGTGCCTCTGTATGACTTATGTTTTAACTCCCACATGGATTATTTTCTTTATATTTCTGTTGAAGAGAAGAGACTGAGGCAGGCTGGAATAGTTAGAGAATACCCTAAGATAGCATACAAACTAAAACATCTCTAGCCAAGGTCTCTATTTACCCTTTGTTACTAAATATAAAGGCTGGCTTTCAATTCTTGTTGACCTTGAAAATTAGTGCCATACCATTTCCTCCTTGAAACGCCATCCTATCCCTCTGGCTGTACCATTTCTCTCTCTCAATGATTCTTCTTTCCTTGGGTTTATATCTTGACTGTCCATGCTTCTTAACTCCTTAATCTCTGGATACTCTGATCTACTTTATGGCTTCAGTTACTATCTATATGTTGTTGATTCTCATATCAAAATTTCTAGTCTTACATTCCACTCTTGAGCTCTAAGCAGTTGTAATAAGTTGGCTTCTGACATATCCATTTTGATGGCCAGTGGGCAACATAGATTCAGATATCTAAAGCAAGGTATCTTTATTTATCTTTCTTCAAGAAAGGTATCTTTCTCCCACAAAGAAAAACAAACTTGTTCTTCCTCTTTCTTTATTTTGGTAAATAGTATTTTTGATCAGTTAAGCCAGAATATTTATGTTG
This sequence comes from Lagenorhynchus albirostris, assembly GCF_949774975.1. Lineage (NCBI taxonomy): Eukaryota > Metazoa > Chordata > Mammalia > Artiodactyla > Delphinidae > Lagenorhynchus > Lagenorhynchus albirostris. Next base: position 79,153,366 of record NC_083099.1, on the reverse strand, counting down.
ATGCCCATTAATCAAAGACCATCATGCCCACAGTGTACAAAATTGGGTTTGTTGATGCTTTCTGCAGCAAGGAAACCACACACCATAAGAAACCATGTATCTCAGCAAGACTATGCTGAACAAACTTAGAGAATATGGGCTTTTGTTAGATAATATTGGGGAGGATTCAGGGAATTGGTGGGGATTTGCTGTGGATTAGGTACTATCAAGGAGTGAGGGTAGGGCTTCCCTGGTGGCGCAGTGGTTGAGAGTCCGCCTGCTGATGCGGGGACACGGGTTCATGCCCCGGTCTGGGAAGATCCCACATGCCACGGAGCGGCTGGGCCTGTGAGCCATGGCCGCTGAGCCTGCGTGTCCGGAGCCTGTGCTCCGCAATGGGAGAGGCCACAACAGTGAGAGGCCCACGTGCCACAATAAAACAAAACAAAACAAAACAAAAAAAGAAGTGAGGGTAATTCTATGATTGGATATCTTAATAAATCTTATGCCAGAGGTGAGAAGACCAGGGTGAGGCTAAAACTGTAATTGGTAAAGAAGTAGCAGTCATTCGTGTTAGCTGGGTTTTTGTGTGTGTGTGTGTGTGTGTGTGTGTGTGGTTGTGCAGAGATCTTGCTTTTGTCTACATTCAGACAGATTCAGATTGGCTTGGTTTTGCCTCACTTGCATCATGGTCTCAGAGGACCTTTTATCTGATGTTGGTGATCTGTGAGATTCCGTTTGGCAGAAAAGCATCACAGCCTAGCTATGAGTGCTAGGTTCCTTCTTAGCTATGAGGGGCTGCTTTTCTCTCTCTCACTTATTTGAAATAGATGTAAAAGATGAGGTAGTATATGGATAGCAGGAAGATGGATTAAGAGTGTTTAGACAGGGTATATGAACAAAGAATTTACTTGTGATTGGTTGTTTATGTGTGAGAGGCAGTAAAGAAACTTACTCTGTTTGAAATACATCAGTAGAATCTAGTGTTAATGTTGAAGCAGAGATGTCTAGTTTGTTTATTCCTTACTAGGGGAAGAGGGGTTGGGGGTGGGGTTATGTGTCAGTCATATATTGGGCTATTTAAAACTAAATGTTTGCATACTTACTATGTGCCAGACATTAAGTGCTTGTGTGATCTCTTTTAATCTCTTGGGTTAATTAGGTTAGAAAAGAAGGATGCATAGCCCTGGCATTGGGAATAAGGACCAAACTGGAGATCCAAGTGGGACTAGTGGTGTTAAGTAATATTTAAGAGTGTGAGTTTCATCATAATAGATTGGGTTTGAATCCTGCCACCACCTCCCAATTAGTAGTGATAAGATCTTGAGCAAGTTACTCAACCCCTTAGAACCTCTGTATTTTACAGATTTAAATGGGCAATAATAATAATACTGTCTTCAGATGACTGGCAATACTTGGTACTTAGTAAGCACTCGGTATACTGTAGCTGCTTTTATTACTTTTCTCTTATTGGCTGTGTGCCTTTGGACAAATCACAAAACTCAGATCCTCAGTTCTGACGTCATTTTACAGGATTGGTATAGGGATCAAAAAGTGTAAATTGAAGTGCTTTAGAAAGAAAGCACTTATACAAATAAGATAAATGTTAATGACTAATATATTGTTTCTCAAGTGTTTGAATTTACTTGACAAGAAAGGACTGTGGTAGGGTTATGATATTTTTGGATCAAGTTATACAGGTTCTTGAATGTTAGGATGAGAAATTTAGATTTGATGCTGTGGACTTTAGAAGTTCAGCCATCAGATAGACTTTAGAGCAGGGGGATGAGATGATTCAAATGGTGGTTTAGGAAACTTGGAATTGGAGAGGGATAGCCTAAAGGTTCAAAGACCAGATTTAGGAAGCTAAATTTCAGGCTAAGTAATGGTGGCCCAGATTAGTGAAATAATAGTAGAAGTGAAAAATCTGTGATGTTTCTAAGGAATTACTACAATATAATTATAAGCTGAATGTGAAGGCTGTAGAAATAACAATAAAGGCTTCTTGAACTTTAATTTTGGAAATGGATTGGTTAAAGTTATTTAGATGTAAATAGTTAATAAATTCGAAGAAATAACCTTGTTACAATGTACAGAATGACCAGAGACTTTCGGTTTTAGGTACTTGTTTGGCTTTCCCCATGACATAGACTCAAATGTGTACTGTCCAAAAAGAAAACTGTTGGAAAAGGATACAGGTTTCAGTGGTAAGCTGTAAAGAATTTGATTTTAAGTTAAAGTAAGTATATGTATGTTAGAAATGTTGTGATTAAAATCTGTTTGCTGTGCTGCAGTGAGGGGTGAAATTACTTTGAAATGCTTCAAAAAATGATAGATGGATAGATATGTGATAAATCAAATATAGAAAAATGTTAATTGTAGAATCTCAGTGGTGGGCGCATGGATGTTCACTGTAAACTTCTTTAATCTTTTCCATGTTTTTGAAAGTTTTAATAATAAAATGTTGGAGGAAGAGTGGAGATATAAACTGTTTGCTAAAGGCTAGTCTTGAGAATTTCTCTTCCCTGACCTGAGACTTTTGTTTTCTCTATAGGAACTTTCCGCTGTACTTTTTGCCATACAGAGGTAGAAGAAGATGAATCAGCAATGCCCAAAAAAGATGCACGCACACTTTTGGCAAGGTTTAATGAACAAATTGAGCCCATTTATGCTTTGCTTCGAGAGACAGAGGATGTGAACTTGGCCTATGAAATACTTGAGCCAGAACCCACAGAAATACCAGCCCTGAAACAGAGGTGAGTGTAGGCCCTGTGCTCTTACCAAGAACACTTTTAAGCTTGCCCTTGTTTTAACTACCTGTACTTTGGAGAGCAGGATTGGGTAAGTAATTTACCAGGAGACTAAAAACTATAAGATTATGTGGATTCTAAGCTCTGCCACACATGTCGTATTAACTTGTGCCTGTGATGAAATTTGTTTGTACTGAATGCAGAACAGTATGAGCCCTAGGCAAAAATCTTTAAATAGTCAGGTTTGACTTTTAAGTACTCAATCTGCTTGGGCCCACTGCAACTCAGCCAATTGTTAGTTAGTCCTAAATTGGTTGTGCCTTTTGGGGATATCTGAATTTTCCTAGTCAAGTTCTGAAGCCTGAAGTTCTTTAAGGAATACAGCTTTCACTTTTTTTGTATGTTTGTTTTTGAAGTTTTTAACCACACATTTCTTGCCTTCCTTAGTTTTCAATGCAACTTTCTTGAAAGCGAAGTATAGTGGGTGTTACCTATGGGTTAATACTTCTTACTGTGGCTCCCTATTTTTGTCAGTGTACTCTAAGTTTTGAATTGCAGAGGCAGCCTTAATTTTGCCATGCCATAAAAAGTGGTTTTTCTTCTTTGAAAAGTATAACTGAGAATTGAGGTCAGAGAGTACTCTCCTATTCTTCCCTTTTTCTTTCTTCTTCCCAGTTTCAAGCTGAGGGCTTTTAGAGTTTATACCCGTCTACTCCCTTCCATAGAACACAATAGTCCAAGTTGTAACTGTATAGATTTTGGGAGCACTCTTAGTATTTTGTGCCCTCTGGTACTGATGCTGCAGAAAAGCCAGTTCTGGGCAGTCCTGAGCAAACTGAGTTTCTTTTTGGTGGTTAAAAACAATCCAGTTATACAGAAGGTTTTGTATCTGTACAAGTTATTGTGAATTTTCTTTTCTAGCATCTGTGTCAGTTAGGATACCTTTATCTGTGATAACAGAAAACCAACTAGAAGTAGCTTCAACAGTAGGAAAAACTTTCTAGCATGACCAGAAGCCCTTAGGTAGCACAATTCAGAATTAATTCCACAGCTCAGTTACATCTTCAAGGATCTAGATTTGTTCCATACTTACTCTGCCGAACTTGGCCTGTTGGTTTTCCTCTTGGCACCACCAGGGGAGCTAGCCTAAGGTGGTCACATTTAGATGAAAATGTTCAAGCACAGAAAATTGGACCATCCCTTCCTTGTGTCCTGTTTTAAGATGGAAAAAAGCTGTAACATAAGACTTTAAAATATAGTAAGACAAATAGATTGGGTACAGAGAGATGGCCTCGTAGGCCTAGACTCAGAGTGGGCCAGCAAATAACTGATGAAAAAGCTATAGGAAAGAGTGATTTACAAAGCAGCCCTGGTACAGCTAAAGGCAGTAGTTACAAGGCATGGATTAAGTGACCAGATCAGCATGGTTTGTACAACTAGAGAGGGTGCATTTTTTTGATAGAAAAAGTGGCAGTGGGTCTGTAGATATCCAGAGGCAGAACAGGAGGGAGGGATGGGATGAACCCACGATTACCTCCAGAGGTTGGTCAGAAACACAGTATTCTCAGGGAGAGATGTAATGGGCCAGTCAGAGACATGGATACGTCAGAGAAATCTCAACTAAACATGAGACAAAACTCAAGTAGATGTGAGTGGGCCCAGGAAGAAATGAGGAGCAATGGAGTAAGCAGATATGAAGTAGGACCAAAGAGAAGGAAAAACAGTGAATGGCTTCTGAGAGAGAGAACTGATACAGAACTTAAAGATAAATGAAGAAGTATTGCTTAGGCTCAGAATGAGACAGCCCACTACACAGGAGACAGTCCAGGATTCATGGAAAAGATTTAGGAAAAATGGCAGAGAAGTAAAGGAGAAACATAGGGCCAAGAGAATCAGTCAGCAGACACAGAAAGGAACACAGCAAAAGGTATGGAGAAAGATACAGAACAGGTACTAAATAAGCAGGTAGTTCATGAAATATGAAGATAGTTTGTGCAATAAAAGAGCTGTCTAAACAGAAAGGGAGGGACAGTCATGCCTAGAACTTGATGCAGAAAAGCATCAGTAGCAGGCAAAGAAAGACAAGGTGTGAGCTTAGACACACAGAAAATCAGGTATATTCAAAAGAATGTGGAGCACATTGAAAGTGAAATGATCAGATAAAACGGGGAGCAGCAGAAAGGCTGAAAACTCATAGAGATGAGGAAACGTTAAGTGACTAGAGAAAGATAAGGAATGATCCAACCTGGAACAGACTAAGAAGATCATGGATAGTAGAAGTAAGAAACAAAAAAAATAGACCCAGAAACAGATCATGGTTGCTGTGGGGTAGAAATAATGGTTGGGCCTGGATTTGGAGAGTCAGCATTGGTGCAGAGATGGACAGATACAACTTGAAAAGAAACTGATCTCTGCATAAAGATTTGCCTTATTTGGTGAGTCGCAGAATATTAATTCTGAGTTGAAGTCTGGCTTTGTAGAATACTATTCTAGCTTCTCAGCACACAAAAGAAAGGGAAAAGCCCACAGAACTACTTTGAATTCTTCTGGGTTGAGCTGAGAGCATGCTTTTTAAAATATAACATGTGTTTTATTTTGTTTGGGGTTTTTGTTTTGTTTTTAAACAAAATACTCATCAAAGATGTTACTGGGAGATATTTTCACCAGACTAGTGTCTTTAAGTGGATTATGTCACTATTTCATTCTCCCCTCTCTCTAAGTAGACTTATTTAAACATCTTAATCTGTACAACCTCAATCATTTATATACACCTAATGCATTTATATACACCAGAGGATTCAGTGTTTGAGAAACTTAAATATAAATATGATGAGTTGTTCTAACCAATGTAACTTTCACCCTGTGGTATAAGAGCGGATTTTCCAGAATTATGAAAGCATGTGTGCATGATTGCTAGATAGAATTTATATGTAATTCTTCAGTAACTACTTCCCCAGCTGCCCTTCTTTTCTAGCACCAAGGCTTCAAGTTTTCTTCTTCCCTTCCTCCTCTAATCTTGTTATATAGCAAGGACCGTGCAGCAACTGCTGCTGCAGCTGCTGGCCTGGCAGGTGGGCACCACCGGGAAGCATGGGCCACCAAGGGTCCCTCTTATGAGGACTTATACACTCAGAATGTTGTCATTAACATGGATGACCAAGAAGATCTTCATCGAGCCTCACTGGAGGGGAAATCTGCCAAAGAGAGACCTATTTGGTTAAGAGAGAGCACTGTCCAAGGAGCATATAGTTCTGAAGAGATGAAGGAAGGTAAGAGTAGAAGAAGTAAGATGAATATGTCTTGGGTATGGTAGAAAATGAACTTGACCTAGGAAATCACCTGGGCAATTCTTAGTTTTATTGGAAACCCACTGTGTCTGTTTTGTAAAACAATTGCATTATAGCAGGAAGTAAATTGAGCAATAAGCATTAAAACCAACCAGTATACTTGTATTAAACTTCAACTTAGTTGAAAAAACAGACAGCTTTTTAAATTTCCATTTTAGATTTAAGAAATTGTCATTTTTTTATGTTAATTTCTTGAAAAAGTACTCTTGTGTTCAAAGTGGCGAAATTCATTTCTTCTTTAATCTTCTCTTGCCCTAACTTGCATGCATTTTTGTTTCTTTGAATTAGGAGCCATAACTATATACTAGTTATGTTGTCTCCTCATAAATACCAAGGAGATGCGCTACTTGAAATATATAAAAAGATACCAAATGAGTAAAGACAAGGATTCTCACCATCCAAGAAGATTGGCAAAACTTTATACTAGAAGATTTTGGAAATCTCTGTGAGCCCTGAAGGGTTAAGAATTATATAATAATCAGAAGCTTGAGAACTGCACGATTTTACTTTTTAAATGTTAGTCTCAAATTACTGGATTCAGAGACTTTGGGTGATGATGGTTTAGGACTAGGTAGAAAATGGGAGACTAAAACTGGATAAGTATTGCTCAGAAACTGGGAAACAGAGGTGAAAGAGGGAGTCTGTCCCTCTGGTTAGATTTCATCAGCATTAGAACCTACCCGTCCCTATTCCTAGGTTATGTATCATTACTAACGTATCACTTGAGTCTGTTTCTTTAATACTAAAGAATCATCAGTAATTAAAAACCACTTGTTTTTTGACTTTTTTTTCTAAACTCTTTTCCCTTCATAATTAGCGTTTCATTACTGTGTATGCTAAGAATTGTAAAAGTAGTGTGGAGTTGGGTAGTCATGGTAAAAGCAGATGTGTGATTCTCTAGTGTGATTCTCTTTGGTGTTTTAATTCCAACCAGAAAAAAGTTTTCCTTGGCAATCATACTTTACTCTCCCTCCTTCCCACTGATTACCTTGGCTATGAGGTTTAGTTATTTTGGTGCATATTGGTTTAGATTACATAGTAGTTAGGCTGTCAACTATTTAATAGTTTCGTTTTCCCCAACTTGGCTTCTTGCCTGTTCTTGAAGCAACCAAGCCTTTTTTTCTGTGAACTTAGGAACAAAATTGAATGAAATAAAACTATTGTTAGCAAGTATTGTATACAGTTAGGCTCATATGTTTAACAGTCAATGTTTATAATTCCTAGAATGGTACAACTTGAATCATAAGGGCTTTAAATAAGTCATCTAGTCTACCCTGTTCCCTTTTGTGAATATTTCCTTCTATGTATAAAATAGGATATGCTTTTATGTCTAAATTTGTCTTTGTTAGGTTTTATTGTAGTTGAATAGGCTCTATCCAGTGAATGTGTGAAGTGAGTCTTATTTGTCCTACACTTAATTTTCCTCAGAGTTCAAGTTATTTTAACATCTTTCAGAATTTTATAGACTTCAATCATGTCCTTATTACTCTACTGAAAGTTCTAATTCCTTTTGATTCTACTTTCCTTACAAAGGATTCTCTTCTCCCAAGCCATCTCCACCTACAGTTTTTGTCTTATTTTAATTATCTTTTTCTGGACCATCTCCAATTGTAATATACTTTACTTGAGACCTAGTGACCAGAGCAATACATGTTATTTATGCATGAATTTATCATTAATTATTTGAGTTTTATCTCAAATATCCTTCTAGTTTTTACATGACAGTTTATTGCTTTGCTTCTGGAAGCATATTAAGACCAATAACTTTAGAATTATGTGCAGAGATTTTTTTCAGACCCTCTCCTGCCCTTTATTTGATGACTTGGATAAGGTTTTTTAGTATATTTTAGATTACTTTTCTATAGGCAGATTTTCTTACACTTGCCAATATTGAAATAGATCTGCCACTTTTCTGCCCACTTATACAACCTTCAGCTCTTCCTATATTTTTTTGCTATCAGTTTGGCCTTTAAGAACCCAGAATTGCTTAGCATCATCAGTGAACTTGACAGTTTCCCAGGATACATCTTCGTAATTTGTAACTCTATTAAATAAGACTGCTCCTAGAACTAGTGTTTCTACCTTACCATCTAGAGATTTGTTCATTTATCCTTATTTTTTGTTTTCTGTCTTCATCTGTAACAGAATAATTCCTTTTTTGGCTAAATCTCTCAAGAACCTTGTCAGAAATCTTTCAGATATGACTTCATTTAATTTACAAAACTAAATTGCTTTTCCTCTAATTTTGTATTTACTTTAAGCATTATTCAAAATACTATGTTGGTAATATTAAGGTATTTGGAAAATTCTTTTAGAAGTGTATAAGTCTTAGAGACTTGCATACATTCCTTGTCTTTTTTTCCTTTTGAAATACTGCATTGGTAATAAGGGCTCTAAGGAGGAGGTTCAGCCTTTGGCACTATTTTAAAATGGTTAAGTTTGATTTTAACCCTCACTTTTACATCCATGTTATCAAAAGCCTGTTTTCTCTGATCTAAACTTTTAACTTCTCAATTCCTGTTTCCCTTTCTCTCTCTTATGTGCCCAATATCTTATCTCAGGAGTTCTATACTTTCTAAAATGTCCAGGGTTACAACTAATTCATCCTAATATGTTAATGAGAAGATGCTTTCACTTCATCCATGGCCAGAATTGGCCATTTCTGGGTCTTCTCTTGATAATAAGTAACACTAATCTAAGTGCCAGGCCTTCACAAATATTCACAATAATCCAGTCAGGTAGATACTGTTTTTCCCCCTTTTTGTACTTGAGAAAATTGAAGCAGAAAAAGATGAAGTAACTTGGCCAAAATCATACAGCTAAAAGTGTTAAGAGTCAGGATTTGAATCAAGGAGTCAGGTTTCAATCAACATTTTAAATTCTTTTATATATTTAAATGGCATTATATTTTGTATTATTTTCAGAATATAAATGTTTTTCTTAAATTCTTCATCTGTAATATGTACACAAAATGATAGGAGGTGTGTGGTGGGAGAAGTTTCATTTCTGATACTAGATTCCTAGATAAACAGTTCAAAGTACACTTAATTTGCTTCAGGAAAATAAAACTGCCATTTATTTACTCATTCATCAAATATTTATTCAGTGCCTAACAAGCAATAGGCACTATTCTGGATGCATGGGATATATCACTGAATAAAAAAGGTAAATATCTGTTGTGGAGAACCTACAGCTGTGGAAAGTAGGTGACAAAGACAATAGACATAAATTATTATGTTAGAAAATAAATGCTATGGGGAAGAAAATAGAGCATTGGGAATATAGAGGTAGGGATGAATTGAAAGAAGGTGAAATCTGAGTGAAGACGTGAAAGATGCAAGGGGGTATGGATACCTAGAGGAAAAATATCCCAGGCAAAGGAAACTGTCAGTGCAAAGGCCCTGAGGTAGGAGTGTGTGTGTGGTGTGTACAGGGAATACCATGGAGGCCACTGTGACAGGAGCAGAATGATGAAGGGATAAGTAGGTGGGCAGGAGGAGTTCAGATGATGTAGGACTTTATATGCCATTGTAAGGCCTTTGGCTTTTACTCTGAGTAAGATAAGGAGCCGTATTTTGATGTCCTATTATGCCAGCTACAAAATTGGTCCTTCATAGACATTATTTCATTTTCTTATCCAGAGCCCTAGAAGACAAATGCTTTTATTATCCCATCTTACAGAAAAAGGTACCAAAGTTTAGAGACTAAATAACTTGCCTAAAGTGTTACAACTTGCATGTGGAAGAACCAGAATTCAGATCCAAGCCATATATTTCTTAAAACCCATGTACAGTTGACCCTTGAACTGTGCAGGGATTAATCTGAGTATAACTTAAATTCATGGTTTCTCCACCTCCATGGATTCAACCAACCATGGATCATGTAGTACTGTAGTATTTACTATTGGAAAAAAAAAATCCATGTATATGTGGACCTGCACAGTTCAAACGCACGTTGTTCAAGGGTCAACTGTACTTAACCATTATGCTACTTAAGTTCCAGTTTGTGAGAAACATTTTGAATATCTTGTGGACAGTAGCTCAAAAAATGGAACCAGTGAAGTTTGTGTTATTTTATAATATTATCCTATATTTAAATATAATATATTAAAATATTATGTATTTTGTTACTTATAAAGGAATGCCTTTTATGTTTAAGGGTATTGACTTTCTGGTTTTTTTCCTTCCAGGTGGCTTAGATATAGACTCGTTTCAGGAGCGTGAGGAAGGCCGTGCGGGGCCAGATGATAATGAGGAGGTCATGCGAGCACTGCTCATTCATGAGAAGAAGACCCCCTCTGCCACAGCAGGCTCAGTGGGGGCAGCTGCTCCTGTGACCACTGCCAATGGCAGTGACTCTGAGAGTGAGACCAGTGAGTCAGACGATGACTCTCCACCCTGTGCTACAGCTGTGGCTGCACATCATGGGGAAGAGGATGAGGAAGATGATGAATTTGAGGAAGTAGCAGATGACCCCATTGTCATGGTGGCTGGCCGTCCGTTCTCCTACAGCGAAGTGAGCCAGAAGCCAGAGCTGGTGGCCCAAATGACACCAGATGAAAAGGAAGCGTACATAGCAATGGGACAACGCATGTTTGAGGACCTCTTTGAGTGAGCTTTCCCTACCTTTTCCTCCTTTCTCTAATGTGCATTTAAAAAGAAATTCCCTACCTTTGAAGAAAAGTGTTCAGTGGCCTTCTGCCTCTCTTGATGTAAATCAACTGTTAATCTTGTGCAAAGAGTAATGGGAGAGAGAGAAATTTTGATTTTTATGCCAGAAACTTCTCCACGAGGTAGGTTGGCTATAAGCATACCCTTTCCTATTACTACAGTATTAATATTTTGCTGTATTTCCCTATCTCACCTTTTTTCTTTCCCTTTTAAGACACATTTTTCTCCCTTCTGAAATGAGTGAGAGAAGTCTAAAGGTAAATTCTTCATGTCTGCCTGTAGAAGCCCACTTTGATAGGTTACAGTAATTCATTGATCACATCCTTTTTATTTATTCTGACCAAGCATTCCAAAAAGCTCCTGATATTGCTGCCAACCAAGCAGCTTGGCAACAGGCAAATCATTGATGAAGGAAATAAAAAAATCTTAAAGCTTCATATTGCTTCACAGTTTAGGATGGAGTCGATATGTAAGGGGAGGTGGGAGTGCGTGTGGAAGAAGGATGGTTATGCGTAAATCTCACGATTAATATCTAAACCAAAATTGGTGTCTTTAGAACTGACTTGACTGACAGATATTATTGTTGTGCATAATGCCTTTTGGTTTGTATGTTAGGTAATAGAAAACAGAAAGTGTGTTTGGTAAGCCCTTAGGAAGAAATTAGAGAAAAAACACAGACTTAGGATAAGGAGTCCATGTAAGGGGTTGAAGAGTGGAGAGCATTGGGAACAGTACCCTTTAACATTGTCTGAGTGTGTGCTGATTTGGGAATCCTTTATATAAAGCTGAGACTGGTCCCCTTCTTTTTCAGTTCTTCCACAGTGCTATAAATTGTTTAAAGAGGCCATTCCAGCAGAAATCAGCATATAACAATTGATTACTCCTCTCTCTTTTTTTTTTCTCTCAACATTATTGATGACCTTGTCTCTTTTGATTCTTGTCAGGAATGGTATTTTAGAGTGCATCCAGTATATCATTGAGCATTGTAACCTCAAGAAAAATACTTTATTTTTGGTTCTGATATGTAGTATGGTATTATTCCTTAAGGCAGAACTTTAAAGAACTTTCATACAAAGGTCTACAACAATTGTATTTTTTATAATATTTTCCCTTGCATTGTCATTTTAAGTATTTATCATTTTATAGTACATGTGTAAAGTTGAGGTAGATTTTAAACATCTGAGCCTTGTATAAAGTAATGGTTCATTTACCTGGGTTGTATTATGACTGAATATTGACAATAAATCTATTTTATACTGACTGAAATTTGTTAATCTAGCTCTGTAACATCTTTACATAATTAAAATGAATACTCTTCCCATTTAAAAAAAAGTATTTCAGAATATTTTCTCTTATTGGTCATGTTTCAAATAATAGATGCAATTTTATGTAGTCTAAACTTTTTCTGGCAATAAGTTGCCTCAAGAATGACTTTATGGGAGGAGCTTCAAGATGGCCGAAGAGTAAGACGTGGAGATCACCTTCCTCCCCACAAATACATCAGAAATACATCTACATGTGGAACAACTCCTACAGAACACCGACTAAATGCTGGCGGAAGACCTCAGACCTCCTGAAAGGCAAGAAACTCCCCATGTACCTGGGAAGGGTAAAAGAAAAAAGAGAAAACAGAGACAAAGAATAGGGACAGGACCTGCACCAGTGGGAGGGAGCTGTGAAGGAGGAAAGGTTTCCACACACTAGGAAGCCCCTTCATGGGCGGAGACTATGGGTGGTGGAGGGGGGAGCTTCAGAGCCATGGAGGAGAGCACAGCCACAGGGGTGCAGAGGGCAAAGTGGAGAGATTCCTGCACAGAGGATCAGTGCCGACTAGCAGTCACCAGCCCAAGAGGCTTGTCTGCGCCCCCGCCGGGGCAGGCGGGGGCTGGGAGCTGAGGCTCGGGCTTCAATCGGATCCCAGGGAGAGGACTGGGGTTGGTGGCGTGAACACAGCCTGAAGGGGGCTAGTGCACCACAGCTAGCTGGGAGGGAGTCCGGGAAAAAGTCTGGACCTGCCGAAGAGACGAGACTTTTTCTTGCCTTTTTGTTTCTTGGTGCACGAGGAGTGGGGATTAAGAGTGCCACTTAAAGGAACTCCAGAGATGGGCGTGAGCCACGGCTATCAGTACAAACTCCAGAGACGGGCATGGGACGCTAAGGCTGCTGCTGTAGCTACCAAGAAGCCTGTGTGCCAGCACACGTCACTGTCCACACCTCCCC